>NC_140961.1:66698461-66700961 GCF_056783735.1 Eptatretus burgeri
TGAGGTACCTTCATGAAAAAATCGTTACACGGCGGACAAAATCACCATTTTTTCACCAAAGAACCGCATCAACTTACGAACTATGAAAAAGTCATGCTCCAAAAAAAAAATGGGCTTGCCAGAAGGGTCTTTTATGATATCATTATGTTTAATTACATAATAATACAAACAAATTAGGAAAATATGATCACAGAATGCTCTGGTTAGATTTTAAGTTGCAACAGGTATGTTCTCCAGATCAAGGAATATGGTGTTAATCATTGCTTGTAATCAAAACTGACCAATTAGGTGCTATGATGTCATCATCTCTGTATGAAAAATCTTGGTGATGATACAATGCAATATTCTCGTGAAACAGATGAGACAAATAATAAAAGTGTGCTATTACAATATCTATTACACCTCACATTGGAAGTCTGGTATGACCATTAGGAAAACATTAATATGTGACTAATGTATAACTGTGTGGGCTGCTCAGGAAGCACTTTAAAACTGTTTATTGTCATAAAAATTTCATTGCATTGGTGATGGAGGAAAATGTCTTAAATATCACATCATAGCATTTTATGGTGCAATTTTGAAACTGACTTAGTTTTACATGGTAAATAATAGGTGATTACATCATTATGACATCATAAAGCATCCTTCCCATTGTCCATTTCTTTGGAGCATGACTTTTTTAAAAATCACAAGTCCCATGTGCAGCTCTGGTGCAAAATTGGCACTTTTGTCCACCGTGTAACGATCCTTGTCCTTTTTGTCGCTAAGGTACGGCACTATAAAGGCTCACGAGCCTTGTTCTTTTCTGGGGGTTTTGTATGAAAGTGTTCTGTGGCGCCTTGTCTTTATAAGTAGAATTGTGGTTAAGTGCATGCCTGTACATAACAGACATCGGCTGTAGGCTTTTCTCATGTCTTGTCCCCTTTCCCCATTGATTGCTTGCCTGGTTGAAATAAATGTCCCCATTGTTTGAATGTCAATCTGCTCGTTGCGTCATTTCCTCCCATTGACTTCCACGACGCGTTCGGGAATTTAGCCGGCTATGAAAGCCAAATTAAAGTAGTCAATTGGTCCGACGGAATTTGGCGATTAAAACCGCTCGGCATCGCACACGGAATGAGCGCGCTTAAGCGGCTTGTTTCCGTACGAGTTCCGTCGAGGTATAAATTCTCGGTACTTCTGTCTGCGTGGATAATTAGGTCTATCGAGATTCGGCGATTCACCCTGTACCGCGTGGACAGAATATTGACAGTTTATGGTGCGTTAAGGCATCCGTAGCAGGTTTCCGGAGTTGTCCTGAAGCTACAACTGAATTCCGGTTTTCGGCGGGCGCGCGACTGCCTTTGGGCTGAAGCGGTCGTGCGTGGCTGTCCGAACCAGCGAATTCCTAACAATATATACAAATACATATACATATCTATATATACTGTTACGGTTGTGGAAATTCGCATTACACCATAAAGAGTCCTCAGGTGAGATATATCGATAAGTCCATGTGTAGTTAGCCCAAACCCGTTGTATAGAGGGAATATGTGTGATTCATCCGGGCTGCGACGCTTTGAGATAGCCGTTTTCTTTTCTGTCGTTATTTTGAACCAACCACGTCTCAACCACCATTACAACAACCACCTTAACCACAACGCCAACCATGGCACCATCACAACAACCACGACCACCACAACTACCAACCGCACCACCTGTGAACACTGAACGTCGGGCTGTCTTGGGCTCGTTCGGCGATCGGTGCCAAACGCATCGAGCTGCGAGCACAAATGGCGGACTTTCCGAGGGAGAATTCGGATCCAGAAGGCTCCACGCCCCTTTTTCTCCGTCCAATGGGCAAGCGTCGGTTTATATGGCCCCGCCTCCAAGCACGATGAACATGCATTCTCCACGAGCAGAATTAGGATCAGGAATGCTTCACACCCCCTTTCTGCCTGACCAATGGCTGAACAGAGGGTGGCGTGGCCCCGCTTCCAATCGCGTTTTGATCCGAATATTTGCATATTGGCTCCTCCTGAGACCTATAAAGATGCGAGCACAAGGCGACTCGCGCGGGAGTTGAGCTGGGAGGAGTTCGAGAGGAGTTCGGGAGAGTTGAGCTGGGAGGAGTTCGAGAAGAGTTGGAGAGAAGTTGCGGAGGAGTTGCAGGGGAGACTGCGGACGGCAATGAGGTTGCGGTGTGGGGGTCGCTCATCTCGTCGCGGGATCCAAGCCAGCCAGCCATACCCCTCTCCCTGAGCATCAGCGATTTCCCCCCCCCCCCCCATTCGCGCTGAGATAGTGCCGAGGGGGCCCCCGTTCCTCCCCCACCATAAACGTGGTGCCAACAAGATCGCTCGCGCAGAGCACGCCAGAAAGGACTCGCCGACCACGCCAGGGCACGTAGTCGGGGCGCAGCGGCGCGAACATTGCGGCTTGCCCGCCATCGCGTCATGAGGACGCGGGTAAGACCTCCCCGGTCTCGTGGACCTGGCCGATCCTCCAGGATCCACATACA
>NC_140961.1:66710961-66748461 GCF_056783735.1 Eptatretus burgeri
TATATATATATATATATATATATATATATATATATATATATATATATATATATACACATCTATCTCAGTTCCTCTCTGTGTGTCATTAGCACAACCCATTCTGCAGGCCACGCTTTCCACTCTCTTCTTCAGCATCACAAACACTTGCCATTAGCGAGACCTCTGGTGTACGTTTCAAGACTGTACAACATGCTTCTATGATGAAATGAAGGTACCGTTTTGAGGAAACAAAGGTACATTTTGATTCCAACACATGCAGAGGAAACCAGTTAATACATGTTTTGTTCACAGCAATCGTGGAAGCGGACTAATATCCACCACTCAATGAAGGTACATTCTCATAATGCAGAGGAAAGAAAATAGTGAAATCTTT
Organism: Eptatretus burgeri; assembly: GCF_056783735.1. NCBI lineage: Eukaryota > Metazoa > Chordata > Myxini > Myxiniformes > Myxinidae > Eptatretus > Eptatretus burgeri. The sequence continues at coordinate 66,711,335 of NC_140961.1, forward strand.
CATTTAAAAACTTTTGGTTTTTGCCCGACTTTTCAAGGTTGATAAACAAACTGATAGACTTGAAATTCACAGATTATGTGAAGTAAATAAACATTAGAGGCAATAAAAATCGGCTTGGTAGGGAAATGCCTATGTACGTAATTCATGAGTCGAGAGGCCGGGGAAATGAGTTAAATGAAAGACTGTAAATATGGTGTGTGTTGCTTCCTTGCTCAACACTCAACTTTTAAAAGGATAGAGCATGGACACGTAGAGTGAGGGGGAGGAGAGGGAAGAAAGGAGGAGGAAGAAAGGAGAAAGAAGAAAGTGGAGGAGAGAGAAGGGGAGTGGGAGAGGGGAGTGACAGAGAGGGGGGAGGAGGAGAGAGAGGGGAGGGATAGAGAGAGGGGAGGGGAAGAGAGAGGGAAGGGGAGAGATAGGGAGAAAGGGTGGGGGGGGGAGAAGTTTCCTTCTGTATCTCTTGTCTAACCCATTCCTCCCCACCCCATTGTTTGTCCAAATCTCCCTCTAATTTGTTCTTCAACTCTGCTGTTGGTGTTTGCCCTCCTTCCCCCTCCCCCTACCCCCCTCTGTACTGTTCCTTTTGTCCTGTTGCATCCTGATCCATTCAGTGTTCTAGCTCTTCCATGAGCCTTGACCCTGTATGCAAAATAAGTCATACGTTGGCAACCATTGTGCAGGTTTGAGAGGAAGAATGGTCTCTTTTGTGTGGAAGTTTCTTGGAAGGGAAGTCATCAATTACATATTGTGAACTGTGGTGTCTGTCCGTGCATGCGCTTGCCTCTCGTTTATGGCGGCCGCTTATCGCCCTGGGTTTGAAAAGCTCAACATTCACTTTTGAAATGATGAGAAAATGATGATTTTGAAATCAACATGAATAATGTTGATGGCAACTTTTATTTTGCAAGTAGGATATTTTGCACTCTTTTTGAACAATTCCAACCTCTGCCGCCTGATGTCATGCCACCATTTTGCGGTGGGCAGTATAATTAAATCAGAGCATTGTCTCTGAATGAAACCTAGAGTGCAACACAATTAACCTTTTTAAAGTCGATGAAATAATTCAAACAGATAGATTAACTCAAACTTTTCCCATCACAGGGAACAAGTACTTTTGCTTGCTTTTCCCATCAGTGAGGACGGTTACTCTTCCTCATCTAAGAAATAAAATTTGTCGTCTGTCTCTGTTTGTACACTACCGGTCGAAGTTTTAGAACACCCCCATTTTTCCAGTTTTTACTGAAATTTAAGCAGTTCAAGACCAGTGAATAACCTGAAATGGTACAAAGCTAAGCAGTAAACTGCCACAGGTTAAAAAACAAAGTTTAGGTTACCAAAAACTGAAAAATAATGTAAATTTCATAGTTGTTAAAAAAATTAAAAAAAAAATGTTCCCTTTTCAGGGAACAAGTAATGGGTTAGCAACTGCTGTTGTTCTGCAGCAACGGAAGTAAATTATGCCTTGAAAGTTGATGTAAACAATTCCTACAGGTGTCCCAACTTTTGTTGATTAGTTACAAACCCTCTGTCTGTATAAAAGCAGTGTTGGAACAGACTGTGTTGCTCCACCCTCTGAAGCATTATTTGGACAATATTGCACTGCAGGAAGTAGTATATTGCTATCATAATGGCGAGAAAAAGACAATTAACAAGGGAAGACATACAGACCATTATAACCCTTAAAAGTGGAAGTCTTTCCTTTAGAGAAATTGCAAAGGAAGCCAAGGTGTCAGTAAGTCGAGTTTCCTACACCATCAAAAGGCACTTGGAAACTGGAGGAAACTCTGACAGGAACAGGTCTGGCAGACCCAAAGCCACAACACAATTACAAGACAAGTTTATGAGAGTCAACCAGCTTGCATGATAGGTGGCTCACAGCACAGCAGCTTCAAGCACAGCAGCTTCAAGCACAGCTGAACACTGGTCAAAGTAAGGAAGTCTCAGTTTCAACTGTGAAGAGAAGACTTCGAGCTGCAGGTTTGACAGGTCGAGTGGCAGTAAGAAAGCCATTGCTAAGATGGCAAAAATAAGAAAAAGAGGGTTGCCTGGTCCATGAAACACTGCCAGTGGACTACTGAAAACTGGAAGGTCTAATGGACCGATGAATCAAAATTTGAAAGCTACGGTTCATCATGCAAGTTTTTTGTACGCCGTGGAGTAGGTAAAAGCATGGTTCCTCAGTGTACGACACCAACTGTCAAACATGGAGGAGGAAGCGTGATGGATCTGGGGCTCTTTTGTTGTATCCAGAGTCAGCAACTTGCACAGAGTGACTGGCACCCTGAACCAAGAGGGCAACCACAGCATTTTGCAGCACCATGCAATACCCTCTGATCCACGCCTAGTTGGTCAGTTCATCCTACAGCAAGATAACGACCCAAAACATACCTCCAGGCTTTGTCAGAACTACCTTTGAAGAAAAGAACAAGATAGTAGGCTTCAAATCATGGAATGTCCAGCACAGTCTCCAGACTTAAACCCCATCTCGCTGGTTTGGGATGAACTGGACAGAAGAGTGAAAGCAAAGCAACCTACAAGTGCAACACATTTGTGGGAACTTCTGCAACAGTGTTGGGAAGAACTTTCCGAACAATATTTGATTTCCATTGTAGAAAGAATGCCACGAGTATGTTCGGCTGTAATATCTGCAAAAGGTGGCGACTTTGATGAGTCAAAAGTTTTGTTCAGCAAAACGTTTGCATTATTTCTTTTTTATCTGCAATTGTTTATTTGTTCTATGCTTTAATTTCAGATTACGTTGAAACATTAAACTGCTTAAATTTCAGTAAAAACTGGTAAAAATGGGGGTGTTCTAAAACTTTTGACCGGTAGTGTATGTTCGCGTTTTTTGCAAAGACTGCTAGGCTGACAACCACCACATTTAGTACATAGACCAAGTCTGACCCATGGATTGTCCTCAAGGCATTTCCATCCACTACCTCCGCCTTTGAAGACCCTGGAGACCCCGAATACCATTTAAGACCCCAAAGACCCTGAAGACATTTTAGACCCCAAAGACTCATAAAACCCTGCAAGACCCCAAAGATCCCCAATATCTTTTAAGAACCCCGAAGACCCCTAAGACCTTCAACATGTCGAAGACCCTTTAAGACCCCAAAGACCCCAAAGAACTACAGTATATATATATAAAAGTGTTTGTTTGTCTATTGATGCATTCGGACCCTGCAGGAACCAGCATGACCAAACTTTGCATGGCCTCCTCTTTCAACCAGAGGAAAGTCGAGATCTATATTTGGATAAAAAAATTGATCCCACATAAAAGCAGATAATTGTCCTTCAGGCCTCATTCAGGTCTTGCGCTTATTATACACTGCCTGTGGGTTTTTTTCCCCTGGGAACGATCGAGTAATATGTATTGAGAAGATCCTATGTTGAGTGATTTGTTATCAACAACACAACACAAATTTAATTATCAGAGTATTTCATTGAATTTCTCTGGGCAACACCAGGTACTTCAGCTAGTCTATCTATATATAATAGTGTGTATTTGTCTGTCCCCCTTCATGAGGATGATTTGAGTCAGGTTTTAAAGGCCAATCTTTTAACACGACTGTGTGTTCATTGCAGTCTATTTTTGAGGATAAAAATCTCAAATTTTTTTTCCATGAAAGAGTAATTACGCCTCTTCTGTTGGAATTGTAGATGGTGACTTGCAAATCAAGCCTCAAGGATGGTCTGCAGAAGCGGTTTAAAAAAAAATTAATAAATACAAGACGCGTAGAGGTGAAATTCACTGGATGCAATGTGCAACACGCGCAGAGTAAAACGACTCTTCATTTACGTCCGTAGAATGTCTCATAAATAAATAAAGATATAAGCACACCTGATGCGAGGCCGAGGCTTCAGACTGTTGCATGCTCACAAGGCTATATAGTCAAAACGAAACGCCCCGGAAAATAATGTTTTTTCTCGCTACGGAACATCATATCTTCCTGTCTCTTTAAATAAAATAACTCCTACCCATAATTTTTGACAGGCTTTTATACTAGTATGGAATAATACATACAGTCATGACTAAAAATATTGGCACCCTTGCATTTTTTTCAAATAACACAATTTTCTCCAAAAATAAGTTAAAATTGACAAAATTATTTTGTCTCCACAATTCTTTATTTAACTGTTAATATTGCAGAACTTTTGTCTCTGATTCAAAACTTAATATATCTTTTTAAATCAGAAAATAAAAAGAAATGGCATTGACAAAATTATTGGCACCCGAGACTAAATATTAGGTTGCACAGCTTTTGGACAAAATATCTGCAGTCAAGCACTTCCCCTCGCCATGAATGAGGTTCCTACACCTCTCTACTGGCAGTTTGGCCCAATCTTCTTGTGCAAACTGCTTCAGTTCTCCCAGATTTGAAGGGTGCCTTCTCCCAACTGCTGTTTTCAGATCTCCCCACAGCTGTTCAATGGGATTTAGATCTGGACTCATTGCTGGCCACTTCAGAACAGTCCAGCGTTTTGTCTTGAACCATTCCTGGGTGATTTTTGAAGTGTGTTCGGGGTCATTGTCCTGATGCAAGACCCATGACCTTCAACGGAGACCCAGATTTCTGACCCTGGGTTGAACATTGTGCTCCAAAGTACCTTGGTAATCTGATTTCATGATGCCATCCATGCACATATTCAAGGCACCCAGTGCCAGAGGCAGCACACCAACCCCAAAACATCACTGAACCTTCTCCATGTTTGACTGTAAGGAAGGTGTTCTTTTCTTTGAAGGCTTCATTTTGTTTTCTGCAAACATAGAGATGGTGTGTTTTACCAAAAAGCTCGAAGTTGGACTCATCTGTCCACAGGACATTCTGCCAGAAGGATTTTGACTTATTCAGGTGTGCTTTGGCAAACTTCAGTCAAGCTTTATATATATATATATATATATATATATATATATATATATATATATATATATATATATATATATATATATATATATATATATATATATATATATATATACATACATATATATATATACATATATACATATATATGCATATATATATATATATATATATACATATATATATATATATACATATATATATATATATACATATATACTGTGTCTGCGGACGACCTCCTGCAGTTGGGTTACTTTTTCATTAGGAGGTTGGTGGCAGGATTTGCACTCCGGCCACCGTAAAACCCTTCATTCCGCAAAACACAAAAACGAAAAAAAAATCTGAAAACCCACTCCGTGGGAATACCTCCTGTGCAGCTTCCCTTCGCAGGGCAGCTCACCGAATGACGGGATTGGGGCAAAGCCTTCGGGACCCCCAATCTTTGATGATAGGAGGGAAACCACGGGGTAACATCCCTGGGTCAGATTGCGGGAGAGTGTGTCGGAGTGGTGCTGAGGTATCGTCCACCAGACGGCGGTCTCCTTGGGTTGACCTGAGGCGGTCCCTTTGGGTGGGTGCCTGGAATGTCCTATCCCTAAGAGAGGATGATCACCTGTCTCTGTTATCATCTGAGCTAAAGCGTTAGGACATCGGGATTGCAGCTCTCTCTGAGGTTCGGAGAACGGATTGCGGCGAGATAATGGTAGGTGGCAACACCTACTATTGGTCTGGTCGCTCTGATGGTTACCATACCCAATGAGTTGCTGTAGCCATGTCCAATAAGCTGACCCCAATGATAATTGAGGTAACACCGGTCAACGAGCGTATGATGAGATTAAGGATTCGTCACTCCTGAGATATCATTTCCCTGGTCTCTGTTTATGCTCCGACAGAGGCGAGTGATCTCACCGTGAAGGATGCATTCTACGCCACGCTCAAGTCTGTGGTTGATCAGTGCCCCAGACGAGATACACTTCTAGTCTTGGGGGATTTCAATACATCGACTGGAAATGATAGGGATGGTTATGAGATGTGTTGGTCCCCATGGGTCAGGAACTATGAACCAGAATAGCACTAAGTTCCTTGACTTTGCAAGAAGTCATGGACTGAGGGTGGCTGGTTCATGGTTTCCGTTCCCACAGGCTCATCGCTGGAGTTACAGCAGAGAGTGGTAGGCTCTTGATAGAGGAGTCTGAAGTGAAGGCCCGCTGGGCCAATTACTTTGAGCGGTTGTACTAGGCTGATCCACCAGCTGTCGAGTGGGATGTCAGGGGTGTTACTATCCTAATTGCTGACCCTCCAATCAACTGTGGTCCACCTTCATTTGTGGAAACAGACTGTGGTAAAATGGTTGAAAATGAGTAAAGCTCTTGGGATATTTTCCATCCATGATGAACTTCTCAAGGCTGGTGGAAATGCTGAACTCGTGTCATTGCATGTAGTTATTTGCTCTGTCTGGAACACAAGCATCATCCCAACTGACTGGAAGAGGGGCCTTGTTGTTCCTCTCTGGAAAGGGAAGGGTGATCGCCAAGACTGCAACAACTACCGAGGGGTGACGCTGCTCTCAGTGCCGGGCAAGGTCTTTGCTCGGATAATTCTTGATCGGGTTCGCCACCATCTGCTTGAGTACCAGCATCCAGAGCAGTCAGGCTTTACACCAAAGAGGTCAACGATTGACCGTATCCTTGCTCTTCGTGTCCTCATCAAACGCAGACGAGAGTTTCGGCAGGGGCTGCTTGCAGCCTATGTTGATCTCTGTAAAGCGTTCGATTCAGTGAATCGGGATGCCCTCTGGAGGATTCTTGGTCTTCCTGGGATGCCACCAAAACTAATCGATCTGATGTCTGAACTCTACTCTGGTACTGAGAGTGCCGTGAAGTGTGGTGGTACCATCTCTGACTTATTTCCAGTTGTTACTGGAGTTCGTCAGGGGTGTGTACTGGCCCCCACATTTTTCAGCACTTGTCTGGACTGGATTCTTGGGAGGATGTCGGAGAGATCAAGCTGTGGTGCATCATTTGGGAATGTTAAGATGTCTGACCTTGATTTCGCAGATGATGCAGTCATCTTTGCGGAGACTTTTGATATCCTTTTGGGGGCCCTCGAGGTGCTGAATGAGGAGTCGGAGCCGCTGGAATTACGGTTTTCTTGGGTCAAAACTAAGATCCAGGCTTCCAGTGACATCTTGGATGCTGCTGTGCTGTCTGTGTCTGTTTGTGGTGAGGATGTTGAGGTCGTGGACAGATTCACTTACCTTGGCAGTGATATTCATGTCTCTGCTGGCTGTGAGTCAGATGTCAATAGACGTCTGGGTCGGGCCTGGGGAGTCATGGATTCACTGGATCATGGGGTGTGGCGCTGCCAGTACCTGTGCGGGAGGACGAAAGTCCGAGTCTTCAGGTCCTTGGTACTTCCAGTCTTGCTCTATGGATGCGAGACTTGGACTCTGACCAAGGATCTGAGACGGAGACTTAATTCCTTTGGTTCCAGGTCTCTTCGGAGAATCCTTGGTTATCGCTGGTCGGATTTTGTGTCCAATGAGCGGTTGCTGAGAGAGACTCGGATGAGATTTGTTACCTGCATAGTCCGTGAGCGTCAGTTGCGGCTGTATGGAAATGTGGCTCGTTTTCCTGACGCTGATCCTGCTCACCAGATTCTCTCAGGGAGGGAGTCTCATGAGTGGAGGAGGCCAGTGGGCCGACCATGTGCCTTGTGGTTGCAGCAGGTTGACAATCATCTCAAAGAGATGGGGATGGGCCTGGCATCTGCCTGGGGGATGGCCAGATGGAGGCCCCTGGAGTACCGGCGGAAAGTGGACGCAGCGACGCGCTGTTCTGGCACATGCTCCCATACCTGACCTGACCTTCTGATATGTGGCAATAATATTCTCCGGGCCATTTGGGGATTTCTGTGATGAATAAGCTAAGATTTAGTCATTGTTTCAGCTTTTTTTGTTTTGTTCCACTGCAAACGAAAGAAATACATATGTGGATACCAAAATATTTTTAAATTTCAACAATTTTCTGGAAGAAATGGTGCATTATTTGGAAAAAGTGCAAGGGTGTCAATACTTTTGGCCACGACTGTACCATTGCAAAAAATAAAAAGAATTACAAGTGCAAGTAATATGGCTTAATACAAGCAAAACAGAGAAGTATGAAAAACAAGGACACAAGACTTCATTGAGGCCACATGAGCTCCTCAATGCCGTTTAAAAATGGGACCTGTAGATTTTACATTTAAATAAATAAAGATGGAGGTAGTGTTGATATGGAATTTTGTACATGAATAATTCAAAATTGTTGGTTGTTAGCGAAGTTGCATTCCAAGTTAATAAGTTAAACATTTCATTTTCTCCAGTATCCCACCCTCTTTCTGCTCCCACAGCATCACACCCCCTTCCTGATTCAACACCTTTCTTCCTGATAATACATTTCATTCTAACGTATATAATAAATATCCAAGTAAATTATTAAAATCTCCTTTCCCGTTCCACATTGAATGCTTTGGTACTGTGTATAAGCTATTTAAACATTTGCTGAGGTTACTGACTAGTCTCACATACATATGTTTAAGTAGGTACACTAGAAATGAGAAGTAAATTTAACATAAATTAATTTTTGCTGGGAAGAAAACAAAAAATGTCCACTGTATGAAGTTGACAAAAAATTGAGTTAAACAGCCTTTCAGAACCTATATGGCAAGAAATGAAGCCTGTGTTTTAATCCTTTGATAGCTTGCACGTCAAGGTTTATAAATAAATGAGCTATACCCCCGTGTAACATACGCGGCCCAGTGTTTTTGAACACGTTTATTCATACATTTCATTGTAAACACAATTAACAATCTTGTTCTTCTCAGATACAACACTTACTGTGTCCAAAGATCGAACTCTTGAGAGAACCTTTGACGGTTCAGCCATGTTTACACTTTGGGCAGTATAGCAGGCGGAGTAGCTGGTGGTGTAGAAAATGGTGTAGCGGGCGGTATCACGTTATCGTTTCAAATAAGATAGCTTTGACATTAAAAAAATACACAGGGTATATTTGCAGCAGATGCAATGAGAGGAATGCATGGTTTGAGAACAGCAGCTGAGTTCAATCCATATATTACACGGGCTTCAATGATGTCTTTGTGGATGCGTGCGGAAACATACCTAAGGTATGTATAAATACAGGGTGTTTCAAAAATATCGATACAACTTTCACATCCTACCATTTCTTTGTTTTTTGACCTATACTTTGTGGTGTTATCGTGATATTTGTTCCCTGGGATTTCTAGCCTCATAGCTCAACTATGCCATTGAAGCAGAAGACAAAAGTGGTGGCTCTATAGTATGAGACTAAATCATATGGAGACACCTGCCGGAAGTTCTGCCAGGAATACGACCTCAGAACACGTGATGGACCCACAAATTGTACCATTCAACATATTGTGAAACATTTTGAGCACAAGGGTAATAGTGGCAGGCCAGCATTAGTCACCAAGAGCCAAGCCAACTTCGACGCCGTGTGGGATTCTGCAGTGGACAGTCCCAAGAAGTCCCACCGCTGGCGCTCCTGGGAGCTCGGCATCAATCCAACATCAGTCTGGCATATCCTCACAAAGGAAGTGAAGCTTTTCCCATCCATCATTTCAATTAGGCATGAACTGAGTCAAGATGACATGAGAAGGAGACTTGATATGTGCAATTGGCTCAATGACAGGATGGAGCAGTACCCAAACTGGATCAACCTGATCTGGTTCAGCAATGAAGCCCATTTCCACTTGAACGGTGCCATCAACAACCACAACAACATTTCCTGGGGGGCAGAACCACCTGAGGAGATCACTGAGAGGTACATGAAAGGGCCTGAGGTCACATGCTTCTGCACCTTCAATGTCAGATGGGGAACGCGAGGGCCTTACTGGTTTGAGAATGGCAACAGCAGGACGGTGACTATCAACGATGAGCGCTACCGGGCCGGGCTCCAGAAGTTCCATAATGATCTAGCCCAAAAGGTCACCCCAAACCAGCTCAGCATGACCTGGTTTATGCAGGATGGTGCACCCCTGCATACAGCTGGTGACACCATCACTTTTCTGCGGCAGGTCTCCAGAAACCGCCTCGTTGCCCTGGGAACCGCTCATGACTGAGCACTCCATAGCCCAGACTTGAACCCTCTAGACTACTGATTCTGTGGGGCCGCCAAGGGCTCTGTCTACGCCAAATGCTCTGCCACACTGGATGATCTGAAGCATGAGGTGTCAGACTACCTCCAGCCAGTGCCACATGAGACATACAGGAAAGTTGGACAGAACTTTGGAGTCAGGATCAATGCCTGTCTGAACCACAGAGAGGCACACATCAAGGACGTCAATTCCAAGGATTTTGCATAAATGGCAATTTCAGACCTTGGGCTCTCACAAACTGGAGCAGTGACTTACTGCAATAGCAATCAGCGACAGAAAACACCATGTCATAAACTTTCAAGAAATGTTTTCTTCATGTTATTGAGGTTTCTGTTTCTTTGCAAATAAACATTTAAAGTTGCATCACTCTTTTTGAAACACCCTGTGTGCGTGTGTGTGTATGTATATGTATATATGTATATATGTATGTATATATATATATACATATACATATATGTATATATATATATATATATATATATATATATATATATATATATATATATATATATATATATATATATATACATATATATATATATACATATATATATTTATATATATATATATATATATATATATATATATATATATATATATATATATATATATATATATATATATATATATATATATATATATATATATATATATATATACACACAGGGTATCCCCAAAAAAGACAACTTTTCATCTGCAAAGAGGATGGTCATAACATATATTTAAAAAAAAAAAAGATATATGGCTGGATAGAAAGCTGAAAGGTTGAAGTTTATTGTACCAATGTCAAAATTGCCACCAAAATTTAAATTTTGGTATAGAATCCTCGTTTTCTTTTAGACCACATGTTCGATGTAGGGTCCACGTTGTCCGATCACTGCCTGCAAACGCGTTGTCATGTTCTTCATCACTTTGGGAAACGTTTCCTGAGGAATGTTCTGGATTTCTCGGTGGATGTTTTCCTTCAGCTGATCAAGAGTCTGAGGCCTAGGATTTCCATAGATCCTGTCCTTGAGATACCCCCACAAGAAGAAGTATGGAGGATAAGGTCAGGGGAATACGGTGGCCACTCAACGTCTCCGTAGAGGGAGATAAAGCAGCCCTCAAAATGTTGGTTGAGAAAACGCCTTATTTCCTTGGCTGTATGGGGCGGTGCCCCATCCTGCTGGAACCACTGGGTTCTCATCTGGATCAGGTTGTTTCTCCTACGGGCCTGAGTACGTAGCTCAGGCAGATAGAATTCCTGAATCATTTCGCGATAGTTCCTCTGGTTTACCGTGAAAGTGTGTCCCTGGTCATCTTCAAAGAATTATGGACCAATTATCCCACACCAACCAACCGCCACCCACATAGTGACTTTGAGAACAGATCGAGGCACCCGTTCAGTTGATGCATTACCAGGATTTTCAGTTCCCCAGTACTGAAAGTTTTGTTTGTTTACCTCCCTGGACAAGTGAGCATGGCATTCCTCCGTCATGTGAAGTTTTTTGAGGAAGTCTGCATCTTCCTCCAACTTTCCTGAGAACTAATTTGCAAAGTCTAGTCCTTTGCATTTCTGTTGATCAGTAAGCACCGTTTCCGTTTGAATTTTGTATGGAAAGGCATGAATGTCTTGGCGAAGGATCCTCTGAATGGTGCTCTTATGAATGTTTGTCTCGGCAGAAAGTCGTCGAATCGATTTTTTTGGACTCTAAACGACCGCCTGTCTCACCATTTCCACATTTTCTTCACTACGACCTGTCCTCTTCTGACCACTGTGACCCTTGTGAAGGTCACAGATGGTTCCCACATTGGTAAACTTTGCGATGATGCACTTTATTGTCCGAAAGTTTGGTGCATGGCGCAAGTGGATTAAAGACGATTAAATATCTTGATTAAAGACGTTGCACCTGTATGACACTTTTCGTCTGGTGCCAAAGTTCAACAATTTTCGTCCGTTGTTGTACGGTCTGTCTTGGCATTTTTCTGGCGCTTGCTTGGTATAAAAATAAACTTCAAGGTCTCTGCAACAAGAAATGAAGCATTAGTGACAAAATTACTGCTTTTGTAGGATCAAACGAAGCATTTTAAAAGTTGTATTTTTTTTGGGACACCCTACGAGGTGTGTTCAAAAAGTATCCAACCTTAATTTTTCGTGCGTAAACAAATGAAGCTCGGGAGGCGTGGTTTGGTGCACGTATGTAGGCGATCCTAATTGGTATGCGTGAATATTTTCCCGCCTGCAGAAGCTATCAGTCACCAACAGACCGCCGATGAGTGAGGGAGTGTAAGTGAGCGCCGTCGGATTTTTCGTTTTTTCCAAATTGACGGATCACTGTGGTCTCATCGCCAGTGATCACTGTGTTGAAGAAGTTGGGATCGCTTTTCACAGTCTCCAGAATGTCCTGTGCGATCTCCAAACGGAGTTGTTTCTGCTCGATCGTTAGCAGCTTTGGCACGAACTTCGCTGAGATTCTCCTTAAGCCCAAATCCTCAGTCACAATGGAATGAACGGATCCAATGCTGACGCCCCCCTCGTCTGTAAGTTCTCTGATCGTGATTTGATGATCCTGCATCAGCAGGGTCCTCACTTGGTCAATGACGATCTCATTTCGGGATGTTGAGGGCCTAACAGAACATGCTTCACTTTCCACTGATGTGCGATCATCTTTGAAGAGGTTGTACCACTCTTTTACCTGTATGGTGCCCATTGCTTCGTTCCCGAAGGCTGTTGAATCTTGCGGATCGTTTCCACTTGGGAATCGCCAAACTTAACACAAAATTTGATGCATTAGTGTTGTTCAAGTTTTTCCGTCATTTTGTCAAAAACAAAAATCCGACAGCGCTCACTTACACTTCCTCACTCATCGGCGGTCTGTCGGCGACTGACAGCTTCTGCAGATGGGAAAATATTCACTCATACGGATTAGGATCGCCTACATACGTGCACCAAACCACACCTCCCTATACTAGCTTCATTTGTTTACGCACGAAAAGTTAAGGTTGGATACTTTTTGAATACACCTCATATATATATATATATATATATATATATATATATATATATATATATATATATATATATATATATATATATATATATATATATATATATATATATATATATATATATATATATATAGTCGGACCCCACTATCCGCAGGGGATACGTTCCTGAAAAATGCCGCAAATGTCGAGGCACTGTTTAAAAAAATAAATCAACAAAGTGGTCTAGCTCAGCTCATGCAAAAGCGATTACACATAACAAATCTGTACACAACAAAAGAAAGGGAACAGCATGAGAAAGTGGAAACAACAACAGCAGGGCAGAGGGTGAATGTAGACAGAGAGAGATAAATGAGGGATGCAGGTAACAATGAGGGGAGAGGGAGAACACAAAAGGTGGACAATATGGATACAGAAGAAAATTGTGTTGGACCAGTTTGTGATTTTGTGAAGGTCAGAGGAGAGGGAATTGGCTGCTGCCTGTCTGTAGGAAGGATGAGAGATGTCACGGCAGAGAGTGGTGTCATCAGCAAAGAGATAAAGAGGATTTTCCAGAGTCAGTGAGATCATTTATGAAGATGAGGAATAATATGGGGGCCTAGAACACTGCTTTGGGTGTACTTCAGACTTGTCAAGAAGAGGAGATGAAAGTGTTCCGTTGAGAACCAAACGTTGACTATGAGAGGGGAGGAAATCAGTAATCCAAGAGTGGAGTTGGTCTTGGATTCCACAGGCATACAGTTTAGGAAGTTTAACGTTTGCAACTTCTCATGCAGTCGGGATCATGTTCATCAAAGATGGCCATGGCTTCATCAACCAACTTGACACCTTTAGCCATGATCTTTGTCGTGAGGTTTTAACAGGCTCAACCTCCTCAGGACTTGATTCTGATTCCTATCTGATGCGCTCCTCCTCCAGAGCCAGAAGATCTTCACTGCTCAGCAACCTCCTGTGTGAGAGAAGCAAATCCTCAACATGATCTTCGTCGACCTCCTCAAATCCCACTTGCAGGGCTATGTCCACAATCTGTTGCCTTGCTTCGCTGACTTCAGCCTCCATGAAACCTCTGAACTCGATCACTGCCTCGGGCCAAAGTTGATGGAGATGAAAGTGCGGTTGGACATGTGTTTCCATTAAAGTCCAGTTTCATCAAGGTTAAACACCTGGCTTGGTGTGTAACCTCCAACCGCAATCACTGATTTGAAGATGACTGGAAAATTTTTGGCAGCAGCAGTTTCTCCAGTAAACTTGATATTGTGGAATGCATGGTGACTCTCGAAGCACTCGAACCACAATGAATGGCAGCAAAAGGCACTGGATCATTGGTTAGATCGCCATACAAACTACTCGCCTTATCTTGAATGACCATTCCAGACAAGGGCATGTTCTGTTGGTCCTGATGCTCTTTCCACATGATCAGCGTCTTCTCCATTTTGTCAATAGCACATGGCCGAGATCTTGCAGTTCTGGTAACACTGAGATTCGTTGTTGCTGAATGCTCTTAGGGATTTTATCATGATTGTCATGAATGGTTCTCACTGTGGAATCAAGAAGTCTCATCTCTCTTTGAATATCAATGCTGCGCTCACCTCTCCATCAAACCCATCGAAAACTTTTAATTTCACCTCCAATGAATGAGACTTTCTTGACTTCTTCTTCACTTGATAATTATCTCCAATGCCACTTGTTGCATGTTTTGCAGCCATAGTTTCGGCCGCTGTTTCCGTGACCATGTGGTGCTGCCAAGTTTTGTTTGTGAACATTTTTTTGCCTCACTGGAGAATGATATTTGTTTGATTCTTATGGTGTTTGCCTGGATTTCATTCGCCATTTTCATTTTATAGGATGTTCAATAATTTTGCAGCGCTCGACCTTCGACTGGCAAAGCTTGTTCTCAGGTGGAGAAGCTACAACTATGGTCAAGTGTTGAGATCTGGAAGGCCTGTTGAATCTGCAGCTAATAAGTGTTACCCAGGCTGTTGATGACAAAAAGCAAACAAACATAGATTCATTTATTATTTTGGCTTATCCAATCCTCACCATCTGATCTTTTTTTTCTCTTTTCAAGAAGGAGGCAGACTGTCACTACATGTGGTGTAACAGCTGGTGAGTTTGCTACTTCATCGGTGATGTAAAGCTACTGCTTATGGTTGTTTTGTGGTATAAGTGTAAAATATACATCTTTGCTTTCTCATACAGCCATCTTTATATGACATATCAAACATGGGGATATGAAAGGGAGGAAAAAGATGAGGTTGTGAGTGATTACAGGATTTACAGGGCATTGAGCAGAGGGGTGGAGGAGGTGGTAGTGTTTCTGTTTTGCATATGTAATAAAATGATAATTTAATTTTCTTTATTTCTTCTATCAGTGGCCATTATTTTTGCAATCACAATAAGAAACTATCCTTTCTATATATATGCCTGGTGTTGGCTTAATGGTTAGGGTGGTGAGCTTTGGATCCTAGGGTGTTTTCTTATCAAATTAATACCAGGTGGGGTTAACTCGGCCTGTCATCCTTCCAAGGTTGGCAAAATGAGTGCCAGCATGCTAGTATACTGTGTCGGAGTGGTGACCCATCCACGATTATGCCCAATCGCCAAGGAGACTGCTTAAGCAGCACCAACGCTCTGCACAGTATGGTCCCAATCTTCTCTCCTTTCTATGTTGATTTATTTGAACTTTGTGCACATACTTAAGAACCTGGCTTTAAAAAGCTGCCAATAAAGGGAGATAACATGATTGATTACATACAGGTTCATGTTAGTAGTTTAATCTTGTAATTCAATAAAATGTTTATCTATGTCTTCCTCTTTTTGTTGTTTGGCCCACTATTTATTATGATTGCAAATGAGGTGGAAATTGAAACTCCTGGATGATCATTGTGACACTTCCTTTCCTTTAACTCCATCCCTTCCTTCCCAAAAATTCCATCACACCTTCAATTCGGTACCATTTCTCCCCCATACCCTCCAAGCCCATGGGGTTGCAAATTTAAACCAATCCTTTATAGTAAAAGGCCTAGATTAAACCAATCTGAGCTCTCCCATGAGCTTTGACTATGTATACAAAAACCGTGACTTGTTGACATCTCTGATATGCAGGTAGCGGTGATGGTAAAGTGTAAATAACAACAAATAATTCAAGGTGGGATGTAGATTGAATGTATGTATATATATATATATATATATACATATACATACACACACACATAAGTTATAAGGTATATAAATAAATAAATAAATAATTCAAGATGGTCTATTATTATTGATGGTGGTGATGGTAAAGTGTATATAAATAACAAATCCAAAATTTGCATTGGTCGTGGAGATGGTCAAGTATATATAAATAAATAATAGTTCCAGAAAGCAAATACAATCGTGTACTATTCCAGGACAATCGCACTCTGTTCGATCCGACTTAGGTAACGTCTGACACTCTACCACCGGGATCATCCATTGTTTTTTTGCACACCTCAAAAAAACTCACATCCGTGTCAGTTTGCGGACACGATTGATAACATGCCCCGTGATTTGCTGGTGGTTGCCATGTTCGATGTCTGCACTCGTAGATGCCAAATTGATGAGAAAAAAACTGACTTTCCAAAATGCCAGAGACACCGCCATTTCCATGGAAAGTGCTGAATGCAACGCTTTAAGCATCGGTGCTACTCGTTCGTCTGGTACCAGGCCTGCTGTGAATCGGTTACATCATGATCAGGCAAAACATTGGAACTAGTCTCATTGCTAGAAGCCAGTGCAGTCTCAAACCCACAACAAATGCTTCCAGTGCATCAGAAAGCACCCTCCGGAGACATGTCGGTTCAAAGATGCAACCTGCCATTTTTGTTGGAAAACTGGCCATATTACTCCAGCTTGCATCACTTGCAAATTGAGAAAAGCTGCCAACAAGAAGATTCATCAGTTTATCGGTTCTGAGGAACCTGAGCTTGACCAGCTGAGCTCTGTTTTTGATAACTCAGAATCTATTGACCCGTTTCATATCGATTCTTGCAATAAACAGGACCCTTTTCTTGCCACTGTTATTGTCAACAATTGACCATTGAAAATGGAGGTCGACACTGGTGCAGCTGTCTCGTTCATCAGCCGTGCTGTTTTCACAAACCTCTGGAGTAATGCTGACTGACCCGAACTGAAACCTACAACCTATGGCCTCTCCACCTACGCAGGTGAGAAGACCGTTCCCTGTGAAACCTGTGACGTCACGGTGGGCTACAATAATTGCAAGTTTCACCTGCCTGATCGTCATTCCTGAAAAGGGGCCTTCCTTAATAGGCAGGTTCTGGTTGAGCATAATTCAGCTGAAGTGGAAAAGCATTCATCAACGCGGGGCAGCGGATGTTTCTCCTACGGCTGCAAACACACTCAAAAATGTGCTGGATACATGTCCAGATGTCTTTAAGGAGCTTGGAACTTTGAAAGGACATACGGCTAAACTCAGTGTTGACCAAGATGCCAATCCTATGCCTTGCAGAGCTCACCCAGTCCCTTTAACCCTGCAAGAGTGGATTGACAAGGAACTGGATCATCTTAAAAGTGTGGGGATCATCGAGCCAATTCAGTACACCGAATGGGCAGCACCCATCGTTCCGCTCATATAATTAATCGGACCAGTCCATCCACATATGTGGTGCTTATAAAATGACCATGAACAAGTGTTCTTCATTGGATAAATATCCAATCCCGAGGATCAAAGACATCTACGCTCGTCTCACTGGAGGCAAGACATACTAAAATCAATCTCACATCCACCATCTACAAGTCTGCTTGGACGAGAATTTGAAACAGTATCTTGCCATTAACACACATCGTAGGTTGTACAGTTACCATCAGCTCAGTTTCGGAGTGAAATCTGGCATTTATCAACGTGTCATGGACAGTTTGTGTGCCGCCAAATGAAATGTAATTTGCTACCAGGATGATATTCTTGTTACTGGCCGTATGGATGCTGAACATGTACAAAACCTGAATCAAGTTCTGAAGAAGACTTCGGACTCTGGCCTTTGCCTGTGTCGAGACAAGTGCAAATTTATGGTGCCCTCTGTCACTTGCCTGCATCTTACGATTGATGCCGAGGTTGTACACCCAACAGATGAGAAAGTCCAAGCTATGAAGAATGCTCCTGCTCCACAAGACATGACCGAATTGAAGTCATACCTCAGCTTGGTTCAGTTCTAATGGTAGTTACATCCCAAATGTGACCAACATTTTGGGCCCTCTCGATCATCTTTTGAAGACAGGAGTCTCCTGGAGCTGGGGGACCACTGAACAATCAGCATTCCAGACCTCCAAAGATCTGCTTAAATCATCCAACGTTATCGTTCATTTTGATCCAGTGAAGGATCTCGTGCTGACATGTGATGCCTGTCAGTTTGGAATGGGTAGTGTGCTATCTCATGTGATGCCCGACGGTACCAAAAGACTTGTTGCATTTTCTTCCAGAACATTGTTCCCGGTGGAGAAGAACGATTCTCAACTTGACAAGGAAGGACTGGGAATCGTTTTTGGCATCAGCAAATTTCGTCAATACTTTCTCAAACATCATTTCACGATTCACACTGATCACAAGCCGCTGATCACTCTGTTCAATCCTACTAAGGTGACGTCTGACACTCCCTTGGTCCCCGTTTCTCGCTGCTTATGACTACAACATATGTTATCGGCCTGGTTCATCTATCACAAATGCAGATGCCATAAGTCAGTTACCCCTTCCAGAATCAGTTGATGATTCGCCTAAGCGAGGATCCATTATTGCACAGATGGATCATTTGGAAGATTGTCCTGTCGGCGCCGGTCAGATCCGCATGCATACTCGACAAGACCCCGTTCTGTCCAGGCTGTACAGCATGGAAGGCATTTGCTACTTGAGGGTGACCCAGCTTTATCACTTTTAAGGAATGTAAAAACAAACTCAGCATGGAAAATGGTTGCCTACTCACTGCGTTCCAGGTCATGGATGAAATTCACGATTGTCACCCTGGAATTGTGAAGATGATGTCACTCACTATAAATTACGTGTTGTGGCCAAATCTTGCTGACATCGAACATAATGTTACCCCTGCCAGAGCACACGGAATACACCTGTTGAAAGCGCCACTGCCTCCCTGGGAATGGGCCAGCAAGCCGTGGTATCGTATTCATCTTGATTCTGCAGGGCCTATTAATGGCAGCATGATTCTGATCATCATGGATGCACACAACAAATCGATTGATGCCTACATGATGTGTGGTACTATGTCAGCCATCATCATCGAAAAACTCCGATGCCGTTTCGCCACTCATGGTTTGCCCAGGATGATCGTGAGTGATAACAGCACGTTTTTCCAGTACCAAGTTCGTCGAGTTCACACGTCGGAACAGCATCAAACATAAATTTGTCAGCCCACATCACCAGGCTTCAAATGGCCTGGCCGAACATTCGGTGGGAATCATCAAATCCAGATTGCAGAAACTTCTGGAGGAAAACCCAGTAGCAAAGCCATCTTGTCTCATGTTCAAATTCCATGTCAGGCCACAATCAACAACCGGTGCAGCTCCAACCGAGTTGGTCATGAAACGATACCTGAGATCGACGCTTGACAATCTCAAACCAGATGTGTCATCAAACCTCTATCAGAGCCAGCTTAATCAAAAGTTGGTGAACAATAAGTTGTCCAACAATCGCTGTATCAACATTGGAGATCCAAAGTTTGCCCACAACTTTGGTGCGGGTACGACTTGGTTACTGGGGGACATCAATAAGAAACCAGGTCCACTGTCCTACACAATTCGCCTGCATGACAGCCACACCATTTGTCAACATCAGGACCACGTGACCCACCGTCACTATCAGTCAATAGAGCCTGCAGCATTATAATAGCCAGAAAAACAGTTTGACCCACCACTGCCAGAGATCGCCGTGGTCGCTCAAGTTGGCATGGATGCCTCGAAAACTTCTGCAAACACTCCACCTATCGTGGAGACCGAAAGAATCACCTCTGACTAAGCCTGGTGTTGGCTCAGTGGTTAGGGTGGTGGCTTGGGATCCTAGGGTCCTGAGTTCAAGCCCCGTTGGGCCACTGAATTAATACACCAGGGGGTTGACTCAGCCTGTCATCCCTCCGAGGTCGGCGAAATGAGTACCATTTCCAGTGTGTGTACTAGTAGAGGGGCACTGCATCAGCGACACAGTCACACTTCAAGAAATGATAGCTACCCCGGCAGCTAAGCTGCCTTACGACCACCACCACCACACCTCGGACTCTGTATCCACTGTTGCACTGTGATGCTCAATACGCAAGAGAAAAGCACCCGACCGTTTGAATCTTTGAAGTTGTTTGTTTTTCTCAGTGTTCTTGCGTTGACACATACAGGGGCAGAATAATCCCCGTGTCTGCTTACTGACCAGGGCAGTCTACCATAGAACCAATTGCTTTTATTTGCACACACGTTACTACTTTTCTTTTGGAAATATTGCTCTTGGAAATTTTTGGAGGAAAAAGAAAACATGGAAGCAGAAGGAGAATGATGGGGAGGTGGAGGATGAGGAGGAGGAAATTGAAGTGATTGATACTCAATAATTAATTGATCTCCAAGATTACAGCCAGTTATCTGAAAGTACAGAAATCTATAGTACAAGAGAGCCGTTTGTGTCTGTGTCTCCATTTCTCTTAGAGATGGCCAAATGGATCTTCCTCAAACTTTCAGAGAATAATCAGTGAGTGCCAGGGAGTGTTTTAACCCCCCCCCCCAAAAACAAAGAAATTAAAATTTGGATTTTTTTTTTAATCGCTCTATAAGTGCCGAGGCCTTTGTCCTATTTGAAAGGTAGTATTAAATGATCCCGACACCATTTCTTTGTGGGTATAGGGAAGTGTTTTAGGCCCCTACAAAAAAAAATAGACTGGGCAACACCGGTTACACCTGAGAGTACCAGGTAAAATCTACTTTGATGAGTTGTTTAAAAATGGTTATTTGGAAACATACCAATCTCATAATGATATCACTGAATTATAAAACTTGATTCCAAATTTCTGATTAATTTGCCAGTCAATTATATTGATTCAGCACAAAAGTAATCAAGTCACTCTACAGACAAAAGGGGCCATCTACATATTATGCAGGCAAAAGTACCCATCCCCAGTGGAGAAAAGTTTAGGTTCATCTATCAAATTAAATTATTTAATTGACTTTAAAAAGGTTCATTGTGTCACATTCTCAATTTCACTCAAAGCCAAAGCTCTCAGCTCCTTATACCACCCACCACAAAATGATGGTGCAACTTTGGGCACAGGAGATCTGTTTGTGTAAAAAGAGGGCAAAATATAGCTATTTAAATTTGTGTGTTCCTCCATGAAAATCTGCAATAGATCGACTTTAATCCAGATGTGCAGATTTTCAAATGCAGCGTGGGAAATGGTCACTGTAAATGTGAGACAGACAAAAGCACAGACAGACACCATGGTTTCCAATACTGTATACATAAGATATACAAAAATGCAGACCTGGAAAACTTTATCTCTCCCATCTCTCCCTGAACTCTTTGAACCCCAGCGGCCGTTTTACCAGCTGCTATTCAAACCTCTATATACCCGAGAGGCCGGATTTTTCTCCAGGGAGCCCGGGCTGGGGGAGCCAAAAGTCCAAGGAGCTCAGGGTTCAAAGGGTTAAATTCATGTTTATTTTGGTCGTTACCCTCATGAGTATCCACCCTCCTACCATCCCTACCTCATAATATGTATATGGCTGCCTAACTGTGTTCAGTTTGATGGCATGATCAACCTCATTAAAAATTAAGAAAACTATCACATTACCTGCACCTTCTTCTCCCGCTCACAGTCCCACACACGCACGACTCGTGCATCGCCTGAGACGAGCAGTAGACTTGTGTGCTGCTCCCAATTAAATACAAGGCCAGCACCTATAGGACAACACAAATGCAAAAAGGATGAGTGGAGTGGGACAGGAAAGAAGGGTTGAGTACATTCCCATCTCTCAATAAACAATCCTATAATTTTTATAAACAAACTCAAGGTCATAAAACTGAACCTTGATAATGTCATGAGAATGAGAATGCTTATCGATTGGGAGTCGTGTTATGAGGAGTAATTATGTGTTTTAGTAACACAGTCAAACAAACTTGCAAGTCATTTGCTACACTCATGCACACATTTAATCAAGGGATAAAAGCAGTTAGACTATAGGGCCTGAAGCATGAAATGCATTCTTGGCAAACCCTAAAGTTGCCAGGCTGCAACAAATATCCTGCATGTCTTGTGTGCAGTGCCAACATGCAGATGCACCTTCAGAGCAGGGCGAACCTTTGCCAAGCGGGTTAAGTTCCAAAATGAACATACTCCTCCGAGCATGTTCCTGTTGTTAAAGAGGTACCACAGAGTCTGGTTAGTCATTCAAGTTCATTGGCAGGGGCTGCAATCTGCCCTCTTGAAAAGGATTGGTGTTCTATTTCTTCTGCATCCAATAATAACTCAGCCTGGGAAAGCTTTCCCAAAAGCTGGTGTGTGTGTCTGTCTCTGTTTCTGTCTCTCTCTCTCTCTGCAGCTATCAAATCTATCCTCTATTCTAGTGGTGGGCAACCGAAGCTAATCAGAGGGCCCTCAAACAACTCAAAGGGCCACGATAATCCCTTACAAGCCAAAATGATACATGTTTATTACATTATATAAACATTATGATGTAATGAAGGATTGAGCACACAGATGAAAAAGAAAAAGAAAACATTTAAAGTCATAAATATACTACTTGCTTAACATGACTTATGGGTGACCATATTGTGTGTGGAGCATATAAAGCAACCATGCACAGTGTAAAGTGTAAAAGAAGGGGACCACAAGTAAACGTATTGCAGGTCTCAAGTGGCCTACGGGCTGCCCCCCACTACTCTACACCATGGTACACTGAATCTTTTGGGGAGTTAGTTGCCATTGCTTTCCAGATGATGGAAGTGAACCTTACCAAGGGCAGTGCAAGGTCATTTCGCAAGGCTCACAAAAAATATTTCCATCATCAAGCGAGTCAGAAAATACATCTAGCAAATGTTAAGGTGGAACTCTTCAACCAGTCTACTTCTTCAACTTCCTGGTGGCACCTCGTTAAGTCTGTCCTCTGGTGTGTGCTCCCCCTTATACTCTCCCTTACTTCAAAAGGCACCACAGCTGAAGACAAGACTGAATGTTTCAACTTGGTGTTTGCTTCAAAAGCTCGTGGACCCAATCCATCCCTCCCTGACTCACTTTACCCCCTCATACCCACTGCCTTCTGCACACAAACTTTTTTCACCCGAGAAGGGAGAGAAAGTTCTGCCAACCTTGACTCTGCCTCATCCTCGATGTAGGGCCGAGGCATCAGTCTCTGTCTTCTCAAAATCTGCTCTGCTGCTCTGGCTTATCCTGTCTACTCTAGTCAACTTAGGCCACCTCCATTCTGATTGAAAAAAGCCAACATAATTCTGATATACAAGACACAAATAATAATGAGCAAATAGTAATGGAAACCATCATAATTGCTTCAAGTGCTTCCTTTTCTCAAACAGCCTGATATTTGACCATCTGTTTGGATTCTGTCCCAGCCACTCAACTTTGGATATGTTGCCGACTCTCTCTCTCTCTCTCTCAACAATAGATGGAGGCCCTGTATCTCAAGTAAGAGATAAAGGTTGTCTCAAGACATATCTCAGACATTCCACATCGTCTGGCAACCTGCTCTACTTGCCAAGCTAACTGGCTGTAAAACACAATGCCATCTGCCTTGCTAACTTCCTACACTCATGCCACCATTGTGTTGCTCTCAACAGAATCCACTCATCTGCTCACCCAGTAAAGGATGGAGTGCCCTCATAGCAGTGCTCTGAACCAAGTCTTGTTCCTGGTTTACAATTATTGACCTCTCTGATGCTCTGAAAACCCTCTTTTCCTCTTCACAGATGACTTTGCAATATGCTGTACAATGTCACATTCCACCAACAGGTTGCCAGCAGCAGTATTCTTCTCCACTGACCTGTAAAGCATCAGATACTGATCTGACATTTGGTAAATGTCTTTAAATTCAGGCAAATATCACATTCCTGTCTCTCCCAAAAGATTATCAAACAAACTCACCCACTCACACAAAGTGGAAAAACCTTATGAAAAATGACAAATTTGCTCCACTTTAATCAAACTTCCATGCTTCTGCATGCTTTTGTTGGCCATATTTGGGAAGTCATTTTCATAACAAGCAGTCTCATCAACACTTTCAGACCATACTCACCTCCATGCTTATTCTTTTCCAGACAGACAGAAAACCTTCGGGAGAGACCTAAGCACAAAAAAGGAGAGAGTACTGAACAAGGTGCTCTGACAAAAGCGAAGATATCCTCATAAGATGATGTTAAGGTAGCTGATGGTAAGAAAAAGAAGACTTAAAGATTCGATTAATACATGGATTACCAAACAACCTCACCTTGACTTCAATTTTCGATAAACTTTAACTTTAATGTTTCGCCCAAAAATTGCTTGACATTTTAATGACAGAAAACAAAACTATTTTCTGCACAAAATCAAGCATCGTACTGACATAGCGGCCAATCTTTCATTGCAGGAAACACAACTCTTAAACATGTATATTTTGAGACAATAATGCAAAAGTGACATTTATCTTGAGTGACTTTGGCAGACTTGCTATTCTTGACAATTATGTGGGTGACCATATTCGTATTGATACAAAGAGGCAATACAGATGGTAAATGCAAACTACTCAAAACCACAGTAAGGTGACTCGAATGGCCCCATTTATTCCCACTTTCTTGTGAGGTTGGCCAGGTCTGATGCCCGACTGAAAGTGTCATTATACTTACCAACCTCAGTGGTGTCAGGTGCAGGTGTGCTTCCCCCCCGACGGACCTCCAGTCGCTTGTACATGTTGCTGTGTTTGAGCCTGGGGAGTAACTGCTGAAATCTATGTCTGGGTTCTTCCAAACATCTTTGTTCTTTGTTCCTTTCTAATTTTTTTTCTTTCTCACAATTCTCTTTATTAGCTCCCATTGTACTTGGTCCAAAACGGGGGATTATGGATTTATTCTCGATTTTCGTGTCAGTGCATGCGTGCGTGCGTCTGTGCTTCCACAACCATATCTCGAAGATGTATTGAGCGAATTTATCCATACTTTGCACAAAGACAAGACATGACTGTATACATGGGCACATTATTTTGTGTTGAGATCAGATCCAAGATGGCCAACTGACAGCCATTTTGTTACTTAAATGTGTCCCCAACCATTTCTTGAACATGCATGGTCCGGTTTTGTTCAAACTTCTCACAAGCACAGTACATGTTGGCAAACACATGCACCTCACTTTATTTTGCGATCTCATCAAAGATGGCCAACTGGTAGACTGGCGGCCATTTTAGCAGTACATACATATGGGCTCACCCTAAAACTCCATACAACAAAATTACTAAAATGACAGGGGTAATAATTCAGTGTAATAATAAAAACAGAATGCGAGGAAAACTAAATCTAATTTTGAGGCGCCTCCACACACAGTCACAAAACTGTGCGTGGAGACGTCTCACCATGTACACTTTAAACATACGGTACTGTACATACTGTATTGTAGCTTCAAGGGATTTCTCACCAGTGAAACATGTCATTCCCTGCGACACCATCCCCAATGAGTTACTTACAGAATGAAAAAACTAACAGCATCTATTGATGTATCCAGTAGTTACCAGGTTGCCACATACGGACATCACACAATGGAAGCATTCAGCGCATCTTAGTGTAAATCACCATCTTGCTACAAACAGCACTATCAGAGCTGTTACATTTTAAAAAACACTCAGCATAATCTGCCTGCAGATTGGAAAGATGTCATGTCCGTGAGTTAAGGAATGGAAACGTTCAGCATATCTATTAGTGTAATTAGTAGCTTGCTACATGTGGACTAATTACACAATGACATCGCTCACCACATCTATTATCAGCTGCCGAATACAGCATTACCGGTAAAAATCCCACACAAAATATGCGCAGACTACTCACCCTTCCAGCAGTTACCCACAATACACACGTCAGGCTTGTAGGGGAGCATGCCTCAACGCGCTACAATGCGGCCAAGATATTCCCTGCAGAATTTGCGAACCTCATCAAAGAGAAGGGGTACCTGCCGGAGCAGGTCTTTAACGCTGATGAGACTGTCCGTCTTGTTTTGGAAAAAGATGCCAACCAGAACGTTAACCTCACAGCATGAGAGTAAAGCAGCCGGCTTCAAGGCCACAAAGGACCGGGTATCCCTACTCCTCTGCGCAAACGCCGAAGGGGACTTCCTGGTAAAGCCCATGACGCTCTCCCATTCCCTGAACCCGCGTGTGCTGAAGAACAAAAACAAGTAGGCACTGCCCGTGTACTGGAGGGTGAACAGGAAGGCATGCGTGACGTCTGAACTTTTTATGGACTGGATCCATACGTGTTTTGTTCCTCAGGTCGAGAGGTACCTGGCAGGAAAGAACCTTTCGTTCAAGGTACTCCTGCTGCTCCACAATACTCCTGGCCACCCCACGGACCTGAACGGCGCAATTTCATCCTCATCTTCATCATTTTGCAAAGTTACATGTGCTGTGTTTGTTTAATAAATAATTGAAACGGTACAATATGTTGTTGTTGAATTTTTCGTTTCGCGGTACGGTACGGTATGGTTAAAAGACTTTAAAATGCATTTTTTAATAAATAGGAAACGGTACCTGTTGTTGTCATTTTTAGGTTATCTCTTCGAGCATGACCTAATAATATGGGTGTCGATGTCCTTCGATCCGTCCGTCCACAATGAAGTTGAAGCGGGAGATCTGGCCATTAGTGATCCTGATATAGGTCGATGAGACGTACACGATGGTATGACTTTCAAGGTCACCGAAGGTCAAGGTCAAGGTCACGAGGTCTTTGAAGTTGCGAAAATGACGATTTTCAAATTCTATCTCCTCCGCCATTTCTCAAGTGATCTTGAATTTGATTGTAGCATATGAATCTATGGGACAATATCTAAATTTGGTCAAGCCGGATTTTCGATATTCGCTTTCATTTTCGTGTCACGTGACTTCAAAGTTGGCAAAAAATGCGAAAATGACGATTTTCAAAATCTATCTCCTCCTACATTTCTCAAGCGATCTTGAATTTGATTGTGGCATATGAATGTATGGGAAAATATCTAAATCTGGTCCGGACGGATTGTCGAATTTCGCTTTCGTTTTCGCATCACGTGACTTCAAAGTTTGCAAAAACTGCCCTACCTTCAGGAGGCGATATATTCTTTACTTGTTATGGTAAAAGTCAGTGAATGGTGTCATTGCATAGCAGCTGACCTTGTCTTTCATGTCCATTCGAAAGAATACTGATATCTTCGAATACGTACGTTTGAATTTTGCGAAAACTGCTTCATGTAGTTGCAAAATGACGATTTTCAAAATCTATCTTCTCCTACATTTCTTAAGTTATCTTGAATTTGATTGTAGCATATGACTCTATGGGACAATATCTAGATTTGGACAGGCCGGATTTTCGATATTCGCTTTCGTTTTCGCGTCACGTGACTTCAAAGTTGGCCAAAAATCCCTCCTGACCCGAGAACACTACACCCCAGTAACAGGAACTCATGCTTGTAAAGGTCGTTCTCGTGCTTGGTATTCGTTAACTCTCGGTTTGTGACTCCTATTATATAATCTGCCTGCCTGCCCGCCCGCGGCCCGCCTGCCTGCCCATAGCATAGCTTTTTAGGTACCCCCACTCATGGCCGAATGCCCCCACCAAATCAGCAAATCGCCATAGGCCTAGGTCATAGAAGCTATCAGAATCGAAAAATATCGGATGGCATATCGTTATGTGTTTTATATACGTCAAAGTGCTGGAAAACAATAGAGAGATCTCCATTGTTTTCCAGCATTTTGATATACGCCATCCTTCTTTTGACACGAATATTGATCGGCAGCCGACACGACGGGACAGGTGTCCAGTCATATGAAGTTTTTACGGTGTTGTTGTGTTTTTGATATTTCTGGTGTTTAGCACTGCTTCGTCAAATAATCGCCATGTGCGATTGCGATATTTCCAGTTTCCTTCCGCGTTTATCTCATGTCGTACACATATAAACATTATTCCTGCATATAGTGCACAGTCATCGGTTGTCTTAGTCATAGGTTGGTCCAGTGGAGTCCACTGGAATATTCTGAACTGAACGAACAGAACTGTGGATAGTAAGAGTGAGTAATGTGGTGTCGTCAATGTTGTTGTTGCACTTTTTATAAGAGATTGGAAAACAAAAAGGCTAGGCCTACGTATCTGCCCATCAAATCCACTGACTGACTGGTTTGTGTCATATTGTCTGTCTGCCATTTGCTACTGTACCTACCTACTCTACTACATAGAGTGATAGTGATTATACCACCTCCTTCTACGGACTCTTGGCCATCTACCTACTGGACATTATTTGACGGACTCGTTGGCATTAGTGCAGAGGAGAGTATAGTGCATAAATTTGGTAATTGGTGTCCAGTAGACAGCTACAGCTGTGTGGTAAGTCAGGAAATAGACCCTATTTGGCTCTCGTTCGGAACACCGCAACACTTTTTTCTTTTAACAGCTGGAAGGCGAGTTTTGCTTTTACCTTGTTTCCCGCAGAGATGACCGTCACTCCCGCACGGGTGTATTTTTTTTTCTAAGCATCTTTAATGAAACTATAATCGTACATTCGTGCTTGAAAACATTTTAAACTTTACAAACCTTCCCCTTTGAAATAGGAACCGCCACAAACCGATAACATTATCCCACTTGTCCCCATTTTATCAATTCCCCGACTTTGATGGTGTCGCCATTTGCGACCGTTTTCATGAACCAGGAACCGCTGTGAACCGATAGAGTTATCCCCCTTGTCTCCACTGTAACAATGACAAAACACTCGTGGATTTTCCCCCGACACTTTCGCGGACTTTTCACGGGTCGGGAAATCCCCAGGGCCGATCTCCCCATTTCCCATTGAAACAATGCCCCCACATTCGCGGGGTTTTTTCCTGGAATGTATCCCCCACGAATGTCTTGGTCCTGGTGTGTGTGTGTGTGTGTGTGTGTGTGTGTGTGTGTGTGTGTGTGTGTGTGTGTGTGTGTGTGTGTGTGAGTGATATATGCATATATATATATATATATATATATATATATATATAATATGTATACATATATATTTATATGTATACATATTGTTACGGTGCTGGGGGTCATGGGTCCGACAACCGACCGCTCCGACGGAGCCGAAAGTCGAGTCGGCCTGACCGATCGCCCGGAATATAAATCGCTGCCCGGATAACTCCGAGCGAACGGGTCCTTGTGCAAGAACCGAAATACGCCAATCGGCAGATCACCTGGGGTAGGGTTGATTGCCAATCTTCAATGTACCTAAATACCCACGTAATCCAACTACCGGGGTATTCCACCCTTGACGGAACTCATACGGAACAAACCGCAGAGGCGAGCCTGTCCCGTGCGCGAGTCCGAGCGGCTTAATCGCCGAGAACCATCGGTCCAAATGTCCCCCTTTTACGGC
Source organism: Eptatretus burgeri (assembly GCF_056783735.1). Taxonomy (NCBI): domain Eukaryota; kingdom Metazoa; phylum Chordata; class Myxini; order Myxiniformes; family Myxinidae; genus Eptatretus; species Eptatretus burgeri. The sequence continues at coordinate 66,740,946 of NC_140961.1, forward strand.
AAACCAATGGCTTTCTAACTCCCAACACGAACAAAGAAAAGATCTCTTACCCTTCTCCCGCCCTTTCCCCGCTCCCAGCGTGACTCATGACTCATGCCCTCGTGCTCCATCCCCCGATCAACCACGGGTGGGAGAGAGTTGTTGACATCATGAATCACGGGAAGGCAGGGTGGTTCTTCCTCTTCGCAGAAGAGGGGGGGGATGTCTCCATTGTTCGTTCCCCAACTATTAAATCGATCCGCAGTGCATTTAATCGATTTCTGAACATTTAAACAATGAAAGGTGAGCTATCCAGGGAACAAGCACTTATCGACATAGCTGACTAAAGGAACCTGCGTGTTGTGTGCAATCGAATTCCAAATTCGTAACACTACCCCCCCCTCCCCTTTTTACAGACTCGTCCTGAGTCGTCAAATTTTTGTGTGACCAGCATGTGTAAGTTTTCCCCGAGTACGTTCTACCTTCGGATCCCTGAGTGTGACATTTCTTTATACGTGTCCCAAAAATAAATAACCTAATGCACTGCATAACTAACTAAACAAACTCTCAGACTCATTCGGACAACTTAACTAAAATTGCCGGCGCTAAAACAAACATGCAGGTGAGGTTCCACGTATTTACAATTTTCACTCAACTTATCCATTACTTAACCATGGCCCAGGACCTGTGATCTGTGAAAGGGAAAAGGTAAAAGTCATTTCAAAGTCATTGGTGCAGGGGAGTGGATGGAGATGGTCGCAAAACACAAATGAGCATGATGGATGCATGGGCTGCCTGCAGGGCAGTCGTTGCAAAACTGGATGATCCTGGCGCACATGGTGATGGATGGACACAGGGGCAAACGCAAACAAGGGCTAGCAGGCATGGGGTCATGGCAGAGGCAGGCAAACGAGGCATGGCAAGGCAAGTCCATGCAGAACAGGCAGCTGCAGCACAACAGGCCGGCAGGTGAAGCTGGCCGGCCTCTGGTGTGGTTCCATCAGGTCTGGAGGGAGTGCAGTGGTGCCGGCCGCTTTGAAGGCGGACTCGGACCTAGCCTACTGTCTCAACCCACTCTATCGCTTTTGCCTGTCTCTGTCCATACCCACTCCCTTAATTTGCTACACAACACAACAAAATTTATCCCCTCTTTATTTTTATTATTTTTATTTCCCTTTTATAATCGTCTCTCTAACCCCCTTTATCGTCTCTGTCCTACTAACCTATCCTGTCAACGTAGACTACTCCCAACCCCTACGTTCCCTCTCTGGAGGGTAATAGGGAAAGACTAGCGTCCTGTCTCGAGGCCCAACAAAGCCTCAGAATGGCCTCCTCAGAGTTCAGTGATCTACCAAGGTGGGTCCAGCGGCCTACAACGAGCGAAGGGATGGATGGTGCGAAGGGGTGCATCTCGTATCTACCCTAACATTCATGAACCTGAAACTACCCCGGGGCTTTCCAAAAATGCCTCACATTTTAAAACTATCGGTTCTAAAAACCATGATTTCCATTATAAATTTGGGCCTTGGCCTCAAATTTTCATACGTGCCCTCGCACAATTTCCTGGTTCGGCAGCATGGCTCAACTGGCAGGAACTCCCTCTCTGCCGAACTCTAACCATGGCACCACCCCCAGGCCCGCAGTCTGCCTCCGAGCCTAGCTGCTCCCTATAAACGCGGGGGGTTGCCCTCTCTGGCATTGCCCTCCTCCGATGCCCACGTGGCGTGTTGATGCCCCGGGTCCTTTTCCGAGGGTCGCCCGTGCCCACTACACTGCCCCCGTGGCATTCTGGCGCTACGGGTCCCATTTCCGACGGGTCGCTCGTACCAACTACACCATCCCGGCCCCTCTTGGGCCCTTGGCCTGCTCTGGCCGACTCGTCCGGTGCCCGGGGTGCCCACTAAAGAAAACTCACCTTTCCACAGCCATGCTCCCAGCCGGTCCATGAACTCTTGCATCCCTCCAAACGGGTTTCGTGCCTTCTCTCGACACCAACAAAATGACCTCCTGTTAGTAAATTTGAATAACCCACTAGCTAACATTAAAGTGACCCTGGGGTCACTTGGGTGGGAATCACTCCTCCCCCCAATCAGTCATCGCACCATGCATACCACATTCGCTCCCCTCACACACTTGGGCCCACTGTCCCACACTCATTCCTCACACACTTTCCATTTCGCAACTCACACCAACACTCTATACTGCCATTCTTCTAACTAAATCCCCTGACTAACTCGTGCTCCCTCGTCATCCCTTACATCAATGCACTATCCATTTACTCTACGTAGCTAAGCTACGTCTCCACTACACATTTCCAGTCTGTCCGTGTCTCCAAAAATCCAACAAATTCCCATTTCCTAAATCTAAACTGAAATCCCTCTAACTAATCCATTCCACGGGCTCCATGAGGCCTTGTCCCTGCCCCATGAAACTGGTGGAACTATCGCTAACCCATCCCACTAACTAGTAGTTCCTGTGCCCCCACGACAGGGGGGTCTTCCACCCCCTGCCTGGGGCTCGTGTCCACTCGAAGTAGCGAGGCTTGCTTTTTTTTTTCTGCGCACACCAGCGCGGAAATTCGCAACCTGCCCGTGACGTCATGGCAGCTGTTCGCGCACCTCGTCCCCTTGGACGGTAACATCCAGCAGGGATTCCCTTCTGCCGGATTTCAACCATGCAGCCACAACGTCACTGCGCATCCCAAAGCAAGCCCCGCGTTAGAGGGGTTCCCCACGCGAGCGCATGTGCTCTGCCCGTCCGTAACCCGCGCCGCGGAATCCCCGATGATGTCACTCGCACCCCGAACCTGCAAGATTTCTCGCGCAAGCCGGGGTACGCATAACACATCGAGGTCGCCGCTTCGCACGCTCTGCGAACAGAACGTGCGACGCAGGCCACATGGAACTTTACAAACACACTCGCCAGGAGAACCCGTTCGATCCAAATTCACAATCCAGCCTACCTTTTGTCCGTCCCGCGGGATCGGCTTGTATCCACCGCGGAAGTTTCCAGACCGGATTTCACCCGCGCAGGCGCGCACGCGGCGGCCTCGTGCGTAGCACAGCACGGACCCCGAGCGTGCTGCCGTGCAAACCCGGCACGGTCCCCAAAACAGTTACGGCCGCTACTCGGCCTTTGTCCCTCGTCAGGCACCGTCTTTGTTGCACTCTCACGCGCACATTCTCACATGCCCTGATGCTCACACACTCCACCATGGCACTCGGACATGCGCTTGTGCCCTCTCACATACCAACCGCCATTTCTCTTTCATACCGCGACCTCACACATGCGGTTTCTTTCACACACAGCGCTTCTCCCTTAAACACTTTTTCACTCGCGCATCGTGGTTCTTCCATACATGGGGTTTCACTCACACACGGGCAATCGCTTACACACGCCATAACACTTACACACGGGGTTTCACTCATACAATGCGTGCTTTCCAGCACGCATTTCGCCACACTCGTAACCACATCTACCGGGACGACCACGCTGGGGATTTGCGCTACCTCAAGCGCTCCCGGGGTCTCCATACCCCCCAAGCTCCGCATGCATCCATTCACAGCACTCGCCTCCTCTACCTCGCAAGGCTGATCCGCCTCAAGGGGGCACAGTCACTCCCCTCATTCCTGAAGGAGGCAATCCTGCTGCTCGCACCGGGTCGCGACATTCCGCCAGCTCACCTCCATTGTCCTCCACTATCCCTACCTGTCTGTGCTCGTCAATTACCTGTAGTTTCTCCTCTACTTGTTTTATCTCCGTCACCTCGTTTATTTTTTCCGTTTTCTCCTTTATTATCTCCCTCGTCTCTAGGTGTCTCGTAGACGTTTCAAGTCACCCCATTTAATTTTTCCCTCTCTGCCAAAGTCACTTTTTCCATCACCTGCACGAGTCTCGCACAACGCATCTCCCGAATTATTTTGTACTTCACCGCGGGGCCGACACAATCCACACTCTCCCTCAGCTCGCTCGCTCCAGCACGTGGCGCCGCCATTTTGTGCTCCACCGTTCGCGCTTCGTCGCGCGCAATCGCCATTATGCCCGTCTGCAGGCCTTGCCCCATGCTCTGCATTTCGCCCCGCTGGGTTCGCATATCATCATTCATGCCGCCCCTCATCGCATCCAAATTGCTGTTTATATCGTGCGCATTCGTTTTCATGCTTTGCGCATTTGTGTCCATCTTTTGCATCATTTGTCTCATAATTTCGATTATTTGTTTCATCTCATCCATACTCTGCTGCGCAGTCTGTTGCCCTGGGTGCCGCCACTGCCAATGTTTAGTGAGAGGGTTGACATAATAAAACCAACCAGATGAACGGCTTTAACGCCTCTCCCAACCTTCTGGTATGGGTTTCTCCTGCATAACGGGAGTGCCCTGCACGGTCATTTAGCCCTGAGCCTCTGGTTCCATTAACTCTACATCCACCTCACTACTCACCTGGCTCAACTCGCCTTGGCTGAACATTTTGCGTGCTGGGAATAAGTTATAACGCTCGTAATTTGGGGACACGGGGGGGGGGGGGGTTTGCTCCGTATACCCCTGATCTGACTCCGTGAATTTTGCTACCGAGGCGGAGGGGTTCGTATCTCCACTCCTGACAACCAATTGTTACGGTGCCGGGGGTCGACGGCCGTCAACCGACCACTCCGACGGAGCCGCAATTCTCCTGCCCTTCCCCCGCTCCCGGCGTAAATAATGACTCATGCCCTCGTGCTCCATCCCCCGCTCAACCACAGGTGGGAGGGGAGTTGTTGACATCATGAATCACGGGACGGCAGGGTGGTTCTTCCTCTTCGCAGAAGAGGGGGAGGGACGTCTCCATTGTTCGCTCCCCAACTATTAAATCGATCCGCAGCGCATATAATCGATTTCTGAACATTTAAACAATGAAAGGTAAGCTATCTCGGGAAGAAGCACTTATCGACATTGCACACAACATACAGGTTCCTTTAGTGAGCTATCAAATTCCAAATTTGTAACTAAAAAATACATATACATATACAGAGAAAAAATATGTGTATATATATATATATATATATATATATATATATATATATATATACATATACACAAATATATATATATATATATATACATATACACAAATATATATATATATATATATACATATACACAAATATATATATATATATATATATACATATATATATATATATATATATATATATACATATATACATATACACAAATATATATATATATATATATACATATATATATATATATATATATATATATACACAAATATATATATACATATACATATATATACATACATACATACATACATACATATATATATACATATACATACATACATACATATATATATATATATATATATATATATATATATATATATATATATATATATATATATATATATATATATATATATATATATATATATATATATATATATGTATAGCCTGGTGTGTTGGCGCAGTGGTTAGGGCAGCGGCTTGGGATCCAAAAGGTCCTGAGTTCAAGCCCCGTTGGGCCACTGAATTAATACACCAGGGGGTTGACTCAGCCTGTCATCCTTCCGAGGTCGGTGAAATGAGGACCAGTATACTGGGCCGGTGTATACCCCGGTTAAAATAGGTGTACCATATCCCTGTGTCGTAAGAGGCAACCAGGGTTGCGTCAGGAAGGGCATCCGGCATTAAACCTGTGCCAAATCACTATGCGGATCACACGGATGATCCGCTGTGGCGACCCCTAACGGGAGCAGCCGAAAGAAGAAGAAGATATATATATATATATATATATATATATACATATATATATATATATATATATATATATATATATATATATATATATACATATATATATATATATATATATACACAAATATATATATATATATATATATATATATATATATATATGTATACACACACACACACACACACACACACACACACACACACACACACACACACACACACACACACACACACACACACACACACACACACACACACACACACACACACACACACACACACACACACGACCGGTCAAAAGTTTTAGAACGCCCCCATTTTTCCAGTTTTTACTGAAACTTAAGCAGTTCAAGTCCAGTGAATAACCTGAAATGGTACACAGCTAAGCGGTAAACTGCCAGAGGTTAAAAAGCAAAGTTTAGTTTACCAAAAACTGAAAAATAATGTAAATTTCAGAGTTGTTAAAAAAGGCCCTTTTCAGGGAACAAGTAATGGGTTAGCAACTGCAGCTGTTCTGCAGCAATGGAAGTCAATTAAGCCTTGGAAGTTGATGTAAACAATTTCTACAGGTGTCCCAATTTTTGTTTATTCATTACAAACCCTCGGTCTGTATAAAAGCAGTGTTGATACAGACTGTGTTGCGACACCACCTGAAGCATTATTTGGACACTATTGCACTGCACGAAGTAGTATTTTGCTATCATAATCATGAGAAAAAGACAATTAATAAAAAGACAGACAGACCATTATAACCCTCAAAAGTGCAGGTCTTTCCTTTCAAGAAGTTGCAAAGAAGGCAAGGTGTCAGTAAGTACAGTTTCCTACACCATCAAAAGACACTTGGAAACTGGAGGAAACTCTGACAGCAAGAGGTCTGGCAGACCCAAAGCAACAACACAATCAGAAGACAAGTTTCTGAGAGTCAACAGCTTGCGTGATAGGCGGCTCACAGGACAGCAGCTTCAAGCACAGCTTAACACTGGTCGAATTAAGGAAGTCTCAGTTTCAACTGTGAAGAGAAGACTTTGAGCTGCAGGTTTGACAGGTCGAGTGGCAGTAAGAAAGCCATTGCTGAAGGGGCTGTCACACCTTGACGTTTTAGCCAGCGTATGGCAAGGTCTCAAAATGTATGTAAAACGCTGGCGTACGCTGAACTATTGATGTTTTTTTTAAGTTTTGGGCGTATAATAACGTGTTGGACGTATGCATAACGTATTAGTAACGTACACAGAACGTTTTAATCACATATAGATAACTTATACCAACGAATGCTGAGTGTGTTGTCGGCGTTCACAAGCTATGCCCAACGATAGTCTAACTTATGCATAGCGCAGCAGCGTATTGCCGACAATCACGTGTCGTAGGCTATTCATAGGTTGCGGCTCGACGATTCAAATCATAACCGCACTTGACATCGAAGTGTGAAGCCGCTGTCACACCTTGACGTTTTAGCCAGCGTATGCCGACATGAAAAATTTGCCGAACCAAGCTAGCACACGTCAAATACGTTATGGGTAAGTTTTGTATGCCTTAAGATCACAGCTGGCATATGTCGTAGTTTTCTGGCATACATCGTCATACGCAGAGTACGTAGAGAAATTTTCAGCATGTTGAAAATTTCTCGATGTACTCGACATATGACACACATTCCGCATAGGCTGGCATAAATTGTAGGCACGCCATGCGATCGTTGACACACGTTACTTGTACGTTACTCATAAGTCGAAACACGTTGAGGTAATGGTTCGCGTCAGTGTTCCAGACTCCCTGTTTTTTTTTTTTA
>NC_140961.1:66755961-66803461 GCF_056783735.1 Eptatretus burgeri
CCATCGAGGCCGACGATAACACCGCTCGGTTATCACTGTAGCACAGAAAGGACCGCTTAAGCGGATCGTGTCCGGAGTCGGCCTGTGGCAAGGTACGATCGCCCGGTCGATCATCCGCGCAGGTACTTAGGTAGATCGAATTTGGCGAGCAACCCTATCCTGCGTGGGTGGGCAATTGGCACGGTCGTGGTGGGGTTAAACCCCCACCCGTGACTGGCTCCCGGCGTTGTTCCGAGAGGGTCACGACTGAATTGTCCGTCCGGTGGGCGACGCGGTCGCGATTCGAGTGTCGTGGCAGTCTGCACGCCGGCGGGCGCGAATTCGCAACAATATATATGTGTGTATATATATATATATATATATATATATATATATATATATATATATATATATATATATATATATATACATATGTATATATGAGAAACATCCATCCGCAGGAGTCAGTGAAGCACTTGCACTATGCCACGTGTAAAACACAGAATTCCAAGTCATCTCCACAGCTGACTTGTAATATCCTCTCCCACCACAATTGGGTGACACTATAATATACAAATTTATGCTGATAATTATTTGTGTCCCACCCGAATGCTGGCGACTCCAATGTTTTTTTTATGCTTAAAGCCCTCCCAGACACACTCCAAATTTCAACTTATTCCATGCAGTGGTTGAGAAGTGCATACAAATACAGGTCACACACACACACACACACACACACACACACACACACACACACACACACACACACACACACACACACACACACACACACACACACACACACACACACACACACACACACACACACAAAACAAAAAAACATGGAAAGCTATTAATAACAATAACTATTAGTTTAACTTAGTCAACAAAAAGGGGCTGCATATGAATGGGAGTCATAAGGTTTTTCCTCCTTAAAACAACACAAGTTTGGTTCCAATAGATTAAGGAAACTCAACTTTTGGAGCAAATAGTATGGCATTGGCTTGAAACTATAGCATTAAAAGAAAAAGTACAACATGGAAAAGGAACTAACATCTGTGCAGTTTCACTTTGCAGTCAGAGGATGCACTTCGTGAGGGAAAAATATTTTGACTCCAAATTTTATTGTGTGTGCAAAAATGGCAGAAACGTTCAAGTTTTATGTTTTCTCACCTTATGCCAATTGAATCCAAAAAACCTGGACACTTTTAATAAGAATGAGTTGTGCTGGTAACAATCTTAACCTTTTACATCATGACAAAGCTCGCAAGATTAATTTGCCTTTGAATCAGCCCTCACCTCGACTGGAAGCCAGCATCTCAGATAATCCTTGCCAAGCTGAAATTAGTTCGGGGTTGCGCTCCTCATCGGCATAATTCTTCCAAATGCGGATTGCTCCGTCATCTGTACAGCATGAGAGAAACTGAGAATTTGGATGCACATGAGAATTGAATTCTTTTTACAATATCTCTTTACACTTTACAATATTGGGAAGCATTAAATGATGGTATTCATTTGTATGCGAACAATTTAGCAACTCATTTGGATAAGTTCAATGAAAGTGAGACAGAAACTCCCCCAATAACTGTTCCTTTCAACCATCAATTCAAGGAGCATTGATTGATGGTCATTAAATGCGGCAATCACAAGGGATTTAAAGTTTCCAGGCCCCTCCCCTCCTCCAATGATCTGGGATGCTTATTAGAATGGAACCAAAGTCTGCATGAATATACCTTCCACAACATTCGTTCACCAAATACATTAAATATCTTAGAATGCTGCAAGAGGTGCTCACCTGTCCCTGTGAGTAGTAATGACACATCATGGCTATTGATGAATTCCATGGCAGTGATGCGGCTATACCTTGGGTTTCCATTATGGAAGTAATTCACTTTCTCCCCTTTCTCCCAGTCCCAAAAACTTTAAAAGGAAAATAATGGTGATTGGTGAAGCATGGGGAGGAAGGGTGCAACAAAGGAAAGAGATTAAGCTTCATGTTGGGACCAAGTGAAAGATCTTCCAATGATGACACGACCAATGATGACTACATATTTGCACTGCCATTTATCCATTTAAATAGATGTACATCGATGTCAAACAGAAGTGCAATAAAGCATCACAAAGCACATGCTGTCTTTAAAAGATATTCATGTCGAATGTGAGAATTTATCCATTTGCAAATGTAATTCTCAGTCGGTTGGCACAAGTAGTTCAGCAGCATACAGGGAACATTTTGAAGAACTTTATTATCATAGATAAGCAATTTTTGCTTCAAACTGAACTTTGGTACAAAAATTTGAAGCTGGTCGATAAAAAACAAAAGCTTATACTGTACTTCACATTTTGGAAAGAAAAAAAAAAATAAAAAAGAAAAAAAAATGAAAGGCCTCTCACCAGATACTATCCTTGTCAGCAACAACGGCAAAAGTGTCAAACGGATGAAATTTAATGACTGAAGGTGCTCCAGGATTGCGGTTCAGGAAAATCTGGTCATCCAACCGAGAGATGCCTGAAGAAACATGGCAAACCCAACAACCAAACAGCGACAATCATTCTGCAATATGAACAAAACATTTCATCACCACATTTAGTGTACTTACAGATAATTGGCAAAGACAAATAAAAGGATTTTCAAACTAATTAAATGTACATAATAAAATGAAAAGCTAAGAACAAACACAAAACAACCACTGCCAGTTTTCAAAGTGTTGTGTTTAGTTGTAGGCATGGCTTCCAGTCACAAATTTCCCACCGTTAACTGCTGTGACCTAAGAGAGTGACATAATTTTGAGAAAATTCCATTCCCTGCACTCATTTAATAAAACAACGAGGCGGTATTCAGAGAATACTTACCCCACGCAGTCTTGAGACGGAGTTAGTGCGAGCCAACTATTCTGGTGGCAAATTTGTAACTCAAAAAATTAAATTCAAATCAAATGGAAGACCAAATAAAAATAGTTACTGCTTTGGAGTCATCAGAAGGAACCCGAACAAGCAAAAAGCAAAGATAAAGTCATCAGGAGGAACCTGGATTGGACTCGGGTTTCAACTGCTACCCCTCCACTGTCAAATTCATCAGGGCGCAGCCAAGTGTGCCTTATTTAAAATAAAATAATAAAAAAAGAACCCAGATAAACAAAATCAAATAATTCAGGCTGCTAGACCATGCATCCGATCAGGTTGACATTTAAAACACATACTCCCCAGCACTACTAGATCATAATTCTGAAGTTGCACGTCGATCGATGAAGCGGTTCAAGATAAATATATTTTTTTAAGATTTATGTTCAAACCAATATGGCTACCAGACTATGGTATCTATGAAAACTATCTATGAAAACCATGTTATCCCCAAGGTTTGGAGAACATGTGTGTAAAGTTTCCCCTCGATCTGTCCAGCCATTCTGGAGAAGAAGATTTTTTAAAGTTTTATGGTAAATCCAAAATGGCTGCTAAACCATGTGATGTATGATATCATAGGTGATGAACTTTTTGTTCGGGACAAGTTTAAAGATAAAGGCCCGGTTGCATAAAATTTCCTCATCCTAAAGCAAAGATTCCTCTCAAGGTACACTGTGATTTCTTAGCGAAGGATTTCCTTGAGGGCTTTTGCATAAACAACCCTTAGGAAATCCTCAAGTTAGGATTTTCTTAAGGTTGAGGAGAGCCTTAGGAGCCATTGCTATGCGCGGCAACAAATCAGATTAGAGCTAGGAAGAGGTGTCTGAAAGCTGGATGGCAGTGAAGCCATCAACAAAATGGCTTCAGGAAGAGACAGAAGCACTAGTGGAGGCTTTTCTCAAGCACAAGAGAAACAATATATTATATAGTTGTTTGATGTGTGTTGTTGAAGGACTTTTATGTCAACACTATAACTATAAAGTGTACAATTAAGAATCCCTCAATTTGGGTAAGACCTGGGTCCACAGGGTAAACCGGGACTCCCCTGAGTTGAACAAGGCCCCACACGTCTCTCTACAATGCGGGGTTGACGAGTTATTGACCCAGTGACACGCCGCTTCAAAACATTTACGACGTACGCAGTTGACCCTTTTTCCTGGGGTCACCTTTGGTATCAATTGAATTGATATATAAATAACCTGAACAGGAAATAATAAATGTTCACACCATGAAACCATCACTACATCAGCAGCATGGACGAACAACTCATTCAGCTGCACCTGCAGCACCTGCACCAGAACACACCTTTGTATCCGGTCCAGATATCACGTGCTAATTACCATGGGATTGTCAGTTAGATGGAGTTAATGAATAAATTATTTTTTAAAAATAGTTGTTGGAAATGACTCCTGGGGGATCAAATATCCTTAGTATAATTCTAGTTATTTTTTGATATGCATTTTAGATAAGGGTAATATCATTATTGTCATCAAGCGGGTTGAGGTGGTCTCTGAAAACATATTCGCAATGTCTTGTGCAGCGATAATCGTCTTCTTCATGACCCATTTCCATGATCTTTCGTAAGAATGCTTTATGCAACCGGGCTAAAGTACTGTAAAACAGCAGGCTTGTTTTCCGATTCATTCAATTTCGCGTTCAAAATATAACATTCAATTCAAATAAGGTGTTCCTCGATCACAAACTGACGTTTGTAGACAGACAGATGGACAGACAGACAATAGCCAATTGTTAAACCCCGTTTTTAGCTTTGCATGCATGGGGTAATTCCAGTAGTCTGCAGAGAATAACTGCTTAATACTAGTTAAAACCAGTTGGAATTGTAGTTGGAACTGCAGTGAAGGGACACTATTTTTGCCACTGTTAAGTTTCTGTTCATCGCTGTTTTCTTCGTGAGCCCACTTCGCAAGCTTCATGCAGGCATAACACACACAACTAGAGGGGGAGCAATCGGGAGAGTGCAAAACCTCCGCCGCCAATACTGCTGGGTCACTCAAGTGAACCTTATATCTTATTCATTAAATATGATGTCAACAGTGCTGACAGTTATGGTTCTTTTCTCCAATATTTTTTTTTGGGGGGTGGGGGGGGGGGGGAATCACTTAAAACATGTAAAAATGCAAAAAAAAAAAAAAAAAAAAAATAAAATCGAAATTTCATTGAAAAAAAAAGTTGCAAAATTTTTTTTTTCTCTAACAATTTTTTTTGGGGGGGGTTGGAAATCACTTAAAACATGGAGGAATGCAAAAAAAATTTTCCCTTTTTTGGGGGTAACAATTTTTTTTTTGGGGGGTTGGAAATCACTTAAAACATGTAAAAATGCAAAAAAAAATAAAAAATTTCTCTAACAATTTTTTTTTTTGGGGGGGTAAATTTGTTTGCGGGGTTGGAAATCACTTAAAACATGTAGAAATGCAAAAAAAAAAATTCTCTATTTTTTTGGGGGGTAAAAAATTTTTTTCTCAAACAATTTTTTTTGGGGGGGGTTGGAAATCACTTAAAATATGTAGAAATGCAAAAACAAAAAAAAAATTCTGTAAATTTTTTTGGGGGGTGGGGGTAACTTTTTTGGGGGGGGTTGGAAATCACTTAAAACATGTATAAATGCAAAAAAATATCCATGATAAGATTGCCAAACCAAGATGATCTTCGGCCAATAATCTTGAATCGTATGCTTCTTATGTTGTTACTTAATCTTCCTGATGATTTATTAACGAAATATATTCATTACATTAAAATGATCAATGACTATTAAAAAACCAAAACCATCATTGCAATAAAAGTAAAATGCCCAGGAGAACAATTTAAATAAAATATTTTAATAATGGCAGTGGGTTGGTGCTTGCAGTATAAAGTGACAATGGCAAGCTGCCGACCTTTCTCGAGGAGGCACCGTGCTTGACGTCGTACTTGAGCATTCCTCAAGAACCGCCACTCCCGCTCCTTATGCACCTGGCTCTCTGCATCATGATCCTCCGGAAGCTGCATAGCACAGAATATTCCGCTGACTCAAGAAATACACAGCTGAGCTTCTTCTATTATTTATTCTCATACATCTTTATTGGCCGATTTTTATGTAAAGACGAATCTCCCCTCCAGCACATAGGAATACAATCTTTGTAGGCCTTCCTTATCAAAAAGTAGATTGACAAACTAACACTTTTCACATTGCATATAGTATCAAACTTGATAAATAAAGGACCATTATCACATCATCATAATCTTCAGTCAATAAATTTAATGGAAATAAAGAACCTTCATGATTGGTTGGGTGAAATATTTTGAGCTCCACGCACAGAAACCAGTATTCAAGGACAGGCTTAATGAGAGCCTATGCATGGTTGGCCCATCATCTCCATCTTCAGAGGACTGTGAAGAACAATGAGAGAAAAAGGGGTTTTCACGGAGTTCAAACTGTGTATGTACTGTATATGTATGTATGTATGTATGTATGTATGTATGTATGTATGTATGTATGTATGTATGTATGTACGTACATACAGTGGCCTGCAAAAGTATTCACCACCTCCAAAAGTTGTCACATTTTCATGCCACCTGAGTTTACTTCACGATGCTTTAAAATCAAACTTTATATATAGTCTTCACAAACTACTCCAAATTGATAAAGCCAAAAAAAAATTGAGATAAAATGTGAATAAGTGAGATTAACAGAGAAAACCAGATGATTCTCAGTTACATAAGTATTCAAAACCTTTGCCTAATTAACCCTAAATCACTTCAGGAGCAAAATATTTGTTTGAAAAGTTACAAAATAAGTGTACGAAGATTCACTTGAATGTAGTCAGTGGTTTAACGTAAAAATTAAGACTCCCTACACTTATCTGATGAGTTTTAAGATGCAATTCACTCAGTTAAACAACAATGCAAGCATGAAGACCAAGGAGCTTTCTAAAGAAGTCAGACAAAGTGGTGGAGAAGCACCGTTTAGGAAAGGGTTACAAGAAGATTTCAGTCACTCATGATCCCTTTGAGTATGGTGAAATCCATCATTAAGAAGTGGAAGACGTAGCATACCACCAAGACAACCCAGATCAGGTCGCCCATTCAAACTCAGCAGCCGGGGAAAACAGGAAACTGGTTCGGGATATCACTGTAACTCGACCAATGACATTGAAAGCGAGTGGTTCGTGCTCCGTCATTCTGGGCGAGTGGTCCGTGCTCAGTCATCCCGGGTGAGTGGTTCGTGCTGCGTCATCCCGGGCGAGTGGTTCATGCTGCGTTATCCCGGGCGAGTGGTCCGTGCTGCGTCCGGGCGAGTGGTCCATGCTCCGACATTCTGAGCGAGTCGCTCGTGATGAACATGTTTCCGACTGCATGAGAAGTTCCAAGGTGCGGAGGGAGATGGAGGAATGTCCTGAAATGTTTACAAGGAGGTCTACGAACAGAAAATGAAGGCAGACACTGAATTCTCCATTATGAAGTTCTTCCAAAAAATCCCAAGTGAATCAGCCTCCATTTCATCTTCAGAGCCTGCAACCTCAACTGGCTTATTGATGACATCAATCATGACAACACTGAATAAAAAGTAATTAATTTTGATGTTTTTATTTCCTTTACCACCAAAGGTAAAGGAGGTTATATTTTGACCCCTGTCTGTCTGTCTGTCTGTTTGTGTGCAAAATATCTCAAAAGGTTGTGGACGGATCCGGATGAAATTTGGTGGGCAGGTTCGGTGTGTGACAAGGACGAACTGATTCGATTCGGGTGAAGATCCGGATCCGGATCCGGATATGGATACGAGAATTATTTTAATTTTTAAAGTCATTCTTCACCATTGAGAGATAGGGCGAAACCGATATACAACATGATATCTCAAAACGTTGTGGACGGATTCGGATGAAACTTGGTGGACAGGTTTGGTGTGTGACAAGGAAGAATTGATTCGATTTTGGTTAGGATCCGAAACCAGATCTGGATACGAGAGTTATTTAATTTTTAAAGTGATTCTTCACCATTGATAGGGCCAAAAACGATATAGCACTGTAAAACATATTTCAAAAATGTGTTGGACCCGATATGTTCTCATGGATCAAGCATTACGTGGCAGAGATATGCGCTCTTCCGAGTGCCCTTCAAGTTTGTTACATGTTTTATTTATGCATTGTTTACTGCTTTTTTGCCGCTCCTCGGTCCCCCTCCCCTCATCACCTCCCCCACCCATCCTCGCTCCCCACCCCCTCGTCGCTCCCTCCCTCCTTCTCCCTCCCCCCTGCTTCCTCACTCCTTCACCCTTCCCTACCCCTCCTCGGTCTCCCTACCTCCTCCACCCCTTAGTATACCCGTTGTCTAGATGGTGGTTATCTCCAGACATGTCTGGATGGTGGGTATATCTGGAGGGACCCTCCCCTCACACTGCCTTCCCTTTCCCTCCCCTGCCCTTCCCTCATGCTGCCTTCCCCCCCTCGCTCCCCCCTCCTTCCTCGTTCCCAAACCCCAACGTGATCTCCCTACCTCCTCGCTCTCCCTTCGTCCTCTCACCCTATCATCCCTCCCTCTCTCCCTCCCCCTCCCCTCCTCTCCGATCCTTCTTACCCCCACTCCACCCCCCCTCACTTAATATTCCAATCAGCAAAGCGACGGGATATACTTGTTTGTAATTCATAATTCATCGAAAGGTGGCGTTATTGATGCATACTTTTGCAGGCCAATGTATGTATGTATGTATGTATGTATGTATGTATGTATGTATATTTGGCAGTCAAAACCTTGCATGAACAAGAAACTCTCAAGTCCCAAGAGATGACAAAAATGTATAATGAAGTATGTACACAGATACACACAATATACATACTTATATGTTCAAAAATAAAATAAATATTGGCAGTTGTTAGATTATTCTGAAGACATCGAGCAGGGCTCAGAGAAAGAATACGTAATATATTCAGAATGCTGATAACTCACTTAGTGCCTTCGGAAAGTATTCACAACCCTCAACTTTTGTGACATTATATTGTTTTACAGCTTGAATTTAAAGTTGATTAAACTTACATTTTTGTCACCAATCCACACAAAATATCCCGTAATGACAAAGTGAAAACATGTTTTTAGAAATTTTTCCAAATGTATTGAAAATGAAATATTTAATTTACACAAGTATTCAGACCCCTGAATTAATACTTTGTAGAAGTACCTTTGACAGCGATTCCAGCTTCGAGTGTTTTTGGGGTCTGTCTGCAGCAGCTTTGCACATCTGGTTTTGGGGATTTTCTCCCATTCTTCCTTGTAGATTTACTCAAGCTCTGTCAAGTTAGATGTGCAGTGTCGGTGAACAGCAATCTTCAAGTCTTTCCACAGATTCGCAATAGGATTGAAGTCTGGGCTTTGGTTTGTTCTGAAGCCATTCCAGTGTTGCTTTGGCTGTATGCTTGGGGTCATTGTGCTGTTGAAAAGTAAATCTTTGCTGCAGTCAAAGGTTTTTTGCAATGAAGCAGGTTCTCCTCGAGGATTTGCCTGTATTTGGCTCCATTAATTGTTCCCTCTCTCCCTACAAGTCTATCAGTCCCTGCTGCTGAAAGCATCCCATAGCATGATGCTGCCACCACCATGCCTCACGGTCGGGATGGTGTTAGATACGTGATGAGCTGTGCTCAGTTTCTGCCAGATATAGCTCTTTTCATTCAGGCCAAAGTGTTAAATTGTCGTCTCATCAGACCACAGAATCTTTTCCTTCATACTCTCTTAGTTTTTCATGTGCCTTTTGCAAACTCCAGGCGTGCTGTCATGTGCCTTTTTCTTAGGAGTGGCTGCCTTCTGGCCACTCTCCTATAAAGCCTAGATTTGTGAAGTACTGCAGATACTGTTGTGCTTCTGGCAGGTTCTCCCATCTCAGCCAGGGAACCTTGGAGCTCTGTCAGAGTGGTCATTGGGTTCTTGGTCATCTGCCTGACCAAGGTTCTTCTTGCCCAGTTGCTCAGTTTGGTCGGATGGCCAGCTCTAGAAAGAGTCTGGGTGGTTCCATGTTCTTTCCATTTCCTAATGATGGAGCTCACTGTGCTCTTGGGAACTTTCAACACTCTAGAAATCGTTTTATTCCCTTCGCCAGATCTATACCTCCTCACAATTTTCCTTGAAGTTCTATGGACAGTTCCTTGGACTTCATGGTAGAGTTTCTGCTCTGACACGCACCGTCAACTGTGGGACCTAATATAGAAAGGTGTGTTTCTTTCTAAATCAAGTCCAATCAATTGAATTGGCCACAGGTGGACTCCAGTCAAGTTGGAGAGATATCTCAAAGATGATCACAGAAATTAGATCCACCTGAGCTCAGTTTGAAGTGTCATAACAAAGGGGTTGAATTCGTATTGACGCAAGACATTTCAACTTTTCATTTTTAATTAATTTCTGAAAATGTTTTCACTTTGTCATTATGGGGTATTTTGTGTTGATCAGTGACAATTTCTTTTAAATTTAATCCATTTAAAATTAAAGCTGTCACACAACAAAATGTGAAAGAGTCATGGGAAGTGAATACTTTCTGAAGGCACTGTGCTCTTCCCAAAATATACTGAGGGATCTTTAGCGAAAGTAAGCACACGGATCCCCAATTTAACTTCCATCTGAGATGGCATGATTGGTGATGAAACGCTCTCCCTAAGAAGCAACAATTTGCCAATTTGTAGTGGAGCTGAGAATTGAACCCAGGCTTAACAACCTAAAAGGAAAGGATGTCTTTCAATCCTGACATCAAGTGATATCATGGAAAACATGGCACAATCTTTTGAACAGCAAATAAAAATTCTTCCCAAATACTTTAAAAGTGATATCATGGAACCTTGAGCAACACAACCTTCATATTGTTTAATACACGCGAGCAAACTAATTATTTTTTACTAGCAATTGGTTAGGGTGGTGGCTTGGGATCCTCGGGGTCCTGAGTTCGAGCCCCGCTCTCCACTGAATTAACATCAGGGGGGTTGACTCAGCCTGTCATCCTTCCAAGGTCGGCAAAATGAGCACCGGTATACGAGTAATTATCCCTGCGTGTTGATGGCGACTAAAGCGTTGGCGTCAGGAAGGGCATCCGGCCGTAAAAAACATTGCCACAAGAAAGGATACCATGATTGGAGCCCGCAAAAAGCTGACCCCTGCTCAGGGAAAAAGGCTTTAAAATGGTGTGATGATTTTAACTTTACACAAAAGAATTCCATACTGCGTAAAACATCTGCTGAATAAAAGTCTTGAAGGATGAACACATTTTGTACATGAGAATGATATCATACCAATACTAAAGCAGATGTGAACTAGAGAGGGGAGCACTCGGGAGAGTGCAAAACCTCCGCCGCCAATACTGCTGTGTCACTCCAGTGAACCTTATATCTTATTCATTAAATATGATGTCAACAGTGCTGACAGAGTTATAGTTCTTTTCTCCATTTTTTTTATGGGGGAGGAGGTGGGGGGTTGGAAATCACTTAAAACATGTAAAAATGGCAAAAAAAAAATCGAAATTTTGCTGAAAAAAAAGTTGCAAATATTTTTTTTTCTCTAACAAATTTTTTTTGGGGGGGGTTGGAAATCACTTAAAACATGTAGGAATGAAAAAAAAATATTTGGCTTTTTTGGGGGGGGGGTAACAATTTTTTTTGGGGGGGTGGGTTGGAAATCACTTAAAACATGTAGAAATGCAAAAAAATATATATTTTTTCTCAAACAATTTTTTTGGGGGGGGTGTTGGAAATCACTTAAAATATGTAGAAATGCAAAAAAAATTTTTTTTTTCTCTAATAATTTTTTTTGGGGGGGGGGTTGGAAATCACTTAAAACATGTAGAAATGCAAAAAAAAAAATTCTCTTTTTTTTTTCTCTAACAATTTTTTTTTTGGGGGGGGGACACAGGTCCAAAAATTTTAGGACCAAGTCCAAAATTTAATGGCATGATCCTTGGACCATACCTAACCCCCCCCCCCACCAAGTTTCGTCGAAATCTGTCGAGGAGTTTTTCCGTAATACTGTTCACAAACAAACAAACAAACAAACAAACAGAAAGGGGTGAAAACAGTAACCTCCATCCATCTTCGAAGGTGGCGGAGGTTAATTAAGTCAGGCACTCGTATAGAAACATTCAATTTCATGACTCTCTTCTTGTCGCACATTCTCCCCACTGTGTACCTACCTTGTCTGGGCCCTTGTCAAACATCTTGCGGCTACGAGAAAATTGGTAAGGGTGGGATGCCAGATGAGCAGTGCTGCTGGTAGTTGTGAGTCTCAGTGTGGAGGGTTCGCGAGGCAGACCCGTTTTGGCCCCTTCATTCAAAGCAGGTGTACCTGGCCGCTGGAAAGTCCTGCCACAGGTTTCAGGAAAGAAACTGGTTGAGTGAGATGGCAGCACAAAAGGTAAAGCTACATGGAGAGAATAGCAAATCAAGTGCAGATTTTCTAATCTTTTGGGATATCCTTGGAAATCATGAGCTAGCTCATGCAACCAAATTATGCAGAATAGAATAGTCAAAATGACAAAAAAGGAAGGATAATAACATCACAGTTGAATTCAGGCTATTATTGCAGTTAGGCCTATCAACCTCCTTGGTACCCGGCAAGTAAATTATTCAATCAAGCCAATCAAGTTTCATGACTAAAGGTGTGCAATGCATACCCCGGGTGTTGCATGTTCAGCGGACACTTGTTAGTGGGGCTGGCAGGTGCCGAGTGTGCAAGGGCACTGCTCTCTGACACACGGTGGGGCCGACTACTCAGCATTGCCTGCAAAGAAGATCCAGGGTGATAAAATGGGCAAAATAAGTAAAATGGTGCTGTTTCTAATATGGACGAAAATGCTGAACAAGGTGTGGAAAGAGGCATAATCTTCTTCTTCGATCGTATGCAGCACATGGCTGCGGAGGAGCATCATCGGCTGAAGGCACGGCTGTGCCACTGATGCAATACCCTCTGCTGGTTAGGACAGGAATTTGGAATTTGGCTAGGGTCCCAGCGATAGCTCGCATACTCTTCACGGAAGACACCATGGGATCTTGAATGTCCACCAACGAATGCTGGCAGACCAGACGTCTGTTTAACGTCCATCCGAGTGACGGCACACACATTGATGAATCACCCTGCCTGTGAAACATCAGGATGACAGTTTATTTATCTGGGTCGGAATTTGAGCCCAGGCTAGACAACTTAGAGGGGAGTGTGCATACCACTAGGCCATCCTGTCTGCCCAGAGGCATCATAAAACACGACAATATCTCAAGTAGGAGATGGATATCTGTTCAAGGAATGAGGACAAATCAAAGCATCATAATGTAAATGGTGATAAACAACCAAAGTCTCTCACCGTATCCACAATAACACCAAAAAAATTAAACAGAATAACTTTTTAAAAAGATCAGTACCTTCCATGCGATAGAGTTTAGAACTTTCATAGCCATATCAGAGACTTCGGGGTGTGGGTCAACAGCAAGGTGCAACAGGGTACACCACACTTGTGTGTAGACGCTGGTAAATGATAATCCAACTGGAAATGCTAAGATATGAGGAGTGGGGTAGATGGGATGGAAACAGGACAAGCACTTTGTGTTTTTATTTTTTATAAGCACAAATGGGGGATCCATCAAACGTGACTGCAAGTAGCAAAAGACTACCAGCCATTGGATGTCCTGAAAGTAGATACAAAATAAAAGGCGATTCAACCCATTTGTATATTTTCAAGAAATGTGAGCTTTGATAAGGAAATGCATTACCAATTGGCGAGTTGAGAGAGCTGTAAGATCTGACACGCCGCATCTTGTCCACGGCTTCATATGTGAGGATAAAGTCCTCACCATCAGGACTGCCCACCGAGCTGCTGCCACCACTACTTCCTGTACTAATGTTGAAATGTGAAGTCATTGTGCCACACGTCTCACCTGAAAAAATATGCACTGATGAACTGTGGTATTTTAATCATGCTTTACAAGACATTTACAAAGTTTAGAGCATTTCTGAAGCAGCAACAAGATGAGTTATTTTGGCCTTGTCAACCAAATCCTTGTGTTTATTTGGTGCAAAACATGTAGTGAACTTGGTCAAGTCTGGAAATGATTACACTCTCTGGTCTGATAAATGAATCAAATCCTTCAATCCTTGGATATCTCACAGCCTCACCTTATCATTCCAGAATAATCGTCAAACGAGCCCTCCATCTATTTCCTTGGCAATCCACTAGAAAGGTTTCACTCTCTTGAACTTCTACACCTTTTCCTGAGCTGACCCACACAGCAAAACTAGCCTTGTATCCTCTGTCAATCAGTCTTTCCTTGGAAAATGAGAGCTACTCAAAGTCCACAAGGCCTTTGTCCATAGCTCAATCCATTCATCCATTGGGACCATACTCTGTGCAGAGCGTTGGTGTTGCCCAAGCAGTCTTCTTGGCTATTGGGCACAATCCTGGACGGGTCGCCACTCCGACACAGGATACTAGCATGTTGGCACTCATTTTGCCGACCTCGGAAGGATGACAGGTAGAGTCAACCCCAACTGGTATTAATTCAACAGTCGAGTGGGATTTGAACTCAGGATCCTGGGATCCCAAGCCCACCACCCCAACCATTAAGCTCACATGAGGCATAGCTCAATGGAGTAGCGCTATCTGTTATGGACTGGCGCTCAAGTATCGCATCTTTCTCTCCTGGCTTCTGTGTAATGTGAAGCTCTTGAAATTATTGGAATCTGCCATAACAAAACTGAAACACATGGTCTGTTGCTCTCAGATATGTGGTCTCTGTTTTTATGCCATATATTGTCCAACATTGCTCCATCTGCTCTCCCAGTCCTCTGACTACTCCAGGATGCACGTGTTCTTCCAGTAATCCCTTTCTGGTTAAACTTCCAAAATCCAGGCAGGCTGCACACCTCAGTGTTATTATTCACCATTTCTCCTGTCTATGGAACCACCTTCCAGAGGTGGTTCTGTCTCATTCTTCCCTTCAGGACTTCAAGCGAGCAGTGTCCACCATCTTGTCATCCCCAATTCTGACCCATGACATGTATTACCCCATTAACCTTTCCTAACTCAACAATATTAATTGCTAGTTTCAGTGTTTCTCCCCTCCTCCTCTTCATTCATTCCCTTGGTGTTTGCCCCACTGTCAGTTCCACCTTGCTCTTCCATGAACCTCACTCCTGTAAAGGAAAACGGTGCAGCATTGTGACACCATGTTTAGAAGGTTTCATTAACTTTTGACGTAGCTGTCTGTGTCAGCAAAAATAGTCATCTGTGAATAGTAAGTGAAACAAGTCACACCCCCATTTGGCCTGGGACTTTGTCTCCAGTAATTGTAGAGCTCCACAAGCTCTGAAATGCAATCTCAGCATAATTTTGGCCCTCAAACCCTCCAATTTATTTGAATGGACTCGGTAGTCCATTCAAGTACAATTAAAATGCAATTTATTGGATACATTACCTTAGCAGACTGTAAAGATTAGGCAGTTTTAGGTTGCCATCAAGGTTACCCTGTTCTTCATCGCACGGCCCACGAGCCACTGACGGCCCCTGGTGGTCTAAAGTGCGGTCCTTGACGCACAGCTGATAATACATAAATGTGAAAAAACCCCATTATAATCCACCATAAATGCTATCAAATTGACCCAATGGTTTCAAATGAATGTTCCAATGTGAAGTGTAAAAGTAACATCACTACATCAGTAGGTGGCAGTATTCAAACAATTATGCTTCGAGCCCAGTAACCAGCTCTCACACTGATGTGTTGTCGGCAAAAGTTGCCACCTTCTAAATTTCTCTTGGAATATTTCTGACAGATAAATTTGGCACTTTATGATGTTTATCCATCTGGCTGACAGGATAGCCTGGAAGTACGCACACTCGCCTCGAAGCTGTCTAGCCCCCAGATACAAATTGTCATTTCGATTTCCGATTTTGTCAAATTTGTCATTTTGGTTCGATTTCCAAACCAGCAACAAATTGTCAGCCTGGTGTCTCACAGGCAGGGTGATTCAACAATGCGTGTGCGTGTGCTGTCCCTCGGATTGACATTAAACGGATATCCCATCTGCCAGCATTTGTTGGTGGACGTAAAGATCCCATGGTGACCTTTGTGAAGAGTAGGTTAGCTATTGGCAGCACCATGGCCAAATTCGAAATTCTTGCCCTAACTAGTCAAACGTCAGGCCTGGCCAAGCTTCTCCCGGTTGACCCCACATGAAAAGGTGGGTCAATAGTGGCCATCAAAAGGAGAAGAATAATATGATGTTTATCCATGAATGAATATCAAATACATGTATTTCAACAAAGGCATAAACAAATTTCTATCAACAAGAACCCATTGATTTTGCTTAAACTCAATCTTTGGAATTCTTGCCTCATGAGCCATGAGGATAACCACCAGTGGCAGGCAATGTCCAATAGCATCTGCAGGGGTTCCAATTAATCCAATTTTTACATTTACTGTCTCAGTATATGTCTTCCTACGCAGTCCTTGTACCTAATGTGATGGTCAAATCACAAATATGCAACACTGTAAACATCATATTATGTTTATTTTAAGGAGATTACATAAATAACTAGAATGGCACTCAGTGGACTGAATAGTTCATTCACCACCTCCACCAGGCTGAACAGTTTACGTTTTGTTTCCCACTGATAGACCGGATCTGCATCCAGACCCAAACCAAAATCTAATTGGCTTATTCTTGTCACCTACCAAACTCATCCACCAAGTTTTGTCATAACCCGTCCTCAACTTTTTGAGATATCTGGCTATAAATCGTTTTTGGCCCCATCACTGAATGGTGAAGAATCACTTAAAAATTTTCGGATCCGGATCTAATTCCGGATCTTCACTAAAATCTAAGGAATTTGTCCTTGCCACACACCCAATCTGTCCACCACATTTTGTCCAAATGCATCCATAACCTTTTGAGATATCCTGCTCACAGACAGACAGACAAACAAACAAAGACAGACAGACAGACAGACAGACAGACACAGACAGACAGACAAACAGACAGATAGACAGACAGGGGTGAAAACATAACCTCTGTCCACCTTCGGTGGTGGAGATAATAAAAGTTTAGCTTTGTCAGTCTTAGTCAGCCACTTCTTTTGGCATTATCTTCCTTCATGCTCTTCCTTGTGTTTTGCAGGGGTGTTGTTTGCCAACTGATCAACCATTGCAATGTGCTGATCGTGAAACCAGACAAGACCATGTTGCCTGCATAGCAGATCAAAAAGCTTTTGTCCATCCTCATGAAATCAGCATCAAATTCCTTTGCACCGTCGGCTGCCGTGTTATAAATATCACCGTGTGATCTATTCTTGCTCTTTGTTGTCACAAATGTATCAATAATTTCCGATTATATGAATTTTGTAATGAGTGAAATTAATCCGATAACCTGAACTAGTGGACAAATCTGCAAAAAAATCTCAGACAAACGTGATGTAGTAAAAGGGAAGCAAATCTACGTGTGACAAGTCGGTTTAAGCTGCAATCAGTGTGCGACATGTACCACTCCAGACTTCGAGGATCATGCGTGTTATGGCCCGTCACAGGACCGCTCAAGCACTTTGCATGGAATGCTACATCATGGCCAGTGAGTATGACTGTGGATGAAGATATGTGGATGAAGATCTATGAAGATATTACTTAAATATCAACAACTTGGATTATTTTCACATAAAATTGCTGTCAAATATTAATTAATGTTCACACAACATTTGATACTTTGGATGTATACAGCAGTATACCGGTTTGCAGCTATTGGACTCTTGCAGTTACTGATAAATACTCAGCTGTGTAATATATTTTTGGTTCAGTAGCTTCAATTAAATGCTCTGGCATTATCAGCAGATCATTCCAAACTGATTGCCAACAGCAGCAGTACAAAAAGCCCTTCTTACCCTCCTCAGTAAGGCTGAGATTCTGCAATGACTTGTTGAGGTTTCGCACCACGTTGTTATTGGCAATAGCACGCAGGTTTCCATACGAGCTGACCGGCCGTAGGCGAGGTGTTCCAAGCCCATCGCGTGCTGGTGCTAAACTTCCAGTGTCTGCAAAAAGAAGCCACACGTGTAGAAGTAGAAAAAGAAGCGTGTAGGACTTATCAAAGTTTCTGCAATCTCTCATCGAATGCAAATTCTGAATTGAGTATCATTTTGTCGAGGTGGGAGAAAATAATAGGGAAGTTGCATGGAGCACTGCATGTGAGTAAGACCTGTCAGAGCAGCTGGAGAGGGGAGGGTGTGACTGCGTTCATCTTCCAAGAATTGCAGTGCAACAGCACAGAAGTTGCTCTCATACTGTAGTGCCAGATTATGAAGTGCAACGACAAGCTCCTGGAAAGCACAATGAGCAAACAAACTGCTATTTAAAATAAGTGATTAAAAGGATAGAAAGTATGCTTCTAATCCTTCCATAAATTACCGAAAAAGATAATAAGAGCAGCATCTTCAAATAGCAGTGAAGTTTTTAATCAAAGCTTTAATCATGCGCGTATGTTGTTTTTGTAAACAAAGTCTTGGCTCATGAAACAGCGAGTTGAGAAAGAGTAGAAGACAACACAGTGAGAGTGGGGTAGTGGAAAAACATGCAAACACAAACATGAGAAAGAACCAACAAGAGAAGAAGAGCGGAGGGAAGGAAGCATAGCAACCTACAATTAGAGGTTAAGAGGAAATGGGAGGGGGTGGGAGGGGGGGGAGTTAATGAAGATAAGCAATGATCATGGCGAGGGAAGGTAGATGACCTGAGGGTTTCATGCACTGCCAACTTGATGTCCTGGAGGGAAGATTTGGCTTGGACAGACTGAGGAAGGCTTTGGTTTAAAAGCAGCAGAAAATAGGAACTAAAGAATGGAATGGATTTGAGCAACAAGCTTGGATTTGGGGACTTTCACAAGGGGGTTGCTCAAAGAAGAGTGCATGCAACACGGAGGGAGTGAGGATGGATGCAGGGATGAAAGAGCAAAGGGAACAAACCTAAGGGGCAGGAGAAAAAAAAAAAAAAACAAGAAAGAAAGAGGTTCTTCCTGTCTGCAATGAGGAAAAAAAGCAGTTGTGCTTCTCCTTCTTTATGAGAGATTCCAAAAATGCTGAGGGCTTTGGGTTCTATAACATCGAGGAGTGAAAGGTAGGATGCGAGGCCATTGTAGAAAGTGGTACTTCATTAAACTATGCTTCGCATTTTCATTTACAAAGCCTTGTACAAAAGTCGTATCTGATGGTGAGGTCCAGAACTTCGTCCAGTAGTCGATTGGGAAAATAGAGAAGTGCGTTCTCATTTGACATTCCATCCAGAAAGAGGGCGAGAAGGCAAGATTTGCCTGGATGATAAAGATATATTTAAAGTGTTAGACCAGTCTCTGATCTGATACAGTTCATTAGAAAGGGAACCCACTCCTGCCAACCCATCGGTAGGATGTGGAATTGTAGTGTAATGTGGAGTCACCTGCAAAGAGGAATACGAGGTTTTCCAGAGTATCATAAAGATCATTCATGGATAAAATAAACAGGACTGGGCCCAAGCTACTGCGTTGGGGTGGTCCAGCCTCAAATGGGAGAGATGAGAGGATATCGTTGAGAGTTAAATGCTGACTGTGTGAATGGAGGATACCGAAAAGCCAGGAAATAATTCCACCTTTTATTCCATGGACAGAAATCTTGGCAAGCAAAGCGGGGTACCAGACTGTGATGAATGCCCAAGATACGTACAGAAATACGACCCTGACTTCTTGCTTAAATTCAGAACTTTCATCCATTGTTAAGAGAGAAGCAGCAGTATACAAAAAGTTGAGTGGACATGACCGAATCCAAACTGATGGTCTTATTAGCCCGCTACCGGTTTCACCGGAGGGGATTATAGGTTTGTTCTATGTCCGTCCATCCGTCCCACCTGTGCTTTTTCAGACTTTTTTTCCCTGTTCCCTTTAACATATTCAACTGGAACTTGGTGCATGGCATTATTTTGATAAGTTACAGAAAAGTTCGAGTTTCAGGGCGTTTCGTCAATTTTTCACAGTTGTGCCATTTTTGGACTTAGAAAATATCTCATCAGGAGGGAACATGAATTGCAAAGTAATTCTCCCTCTTGTTGATTATATATTTCCTAAAGTGAAAATATTTTACACAATGAGCTGTGGATAATTGGTAGAAATGAATGTTAGTGAAAAATATGAACAAAGCACAGTAACCCTTCACGTGTTTGCATGATCAGATACCATTGCAAATCTAAACAGTGAAATGTGTGACAAATGCTCTGCAAGGTTGGTGAACATATTTCATTCAATAATATTTCATCCGATGTGCGTGAGATGATGACAAACAGATGTTTTTGCCTGTTGAAAGCATAAAAAAAATGTTCTCACATCATACAAGGTGAACACACCTTTCTGACCATGGAGCTTCCATCTCCTAACAGCTGTGCACTCGTGATGGCCACATTGTGGTCAATGGTGGTAGCATGGTCACTGCGCTCAGCTGAGTTTCCAATGAAGGTCCCCAGGGCAAACACCGCTGAACAACGCACCTGCATGCAATCCCGTGGCACTTTGCATTAGAGGCGTTTCCTTCATTAACGTACCAACAGACTTTCTGCTGTGAAAACTTCCTTCTCAACTGATTTAATATGATGAATTAGCCAGTTTGTAACAAAGAAATGCCAGCATATAAAAAAGTAAATACAGCACAATACATAATGATCAGCTTTATTGTTTAATGACAACAAGATACACTACATGGCTAAAAGTATGCGAACACCCCTTCTAATTAGTGGATTCGGCTATTTCAGCCACACCCATTGCTGACAGGTATATAAAATCAAGTACATAGCCATGCAATCTCCATAGACAAACATTGGCAGTAGAACGGGCCGTACTGAAGAGCTCAGTGACTTTCAAGATGTCACCTTTCCAATAAGTCAGTTTATCAAATTTCTGCCCTGCGAGAGCTGCCCCGGTCAATTGTAAGTGCTGTTATTGTGAAGTGGAAACGTCTATGAGCAACAACAGCTCATCCGTGAAGTGGTAGGCCACACAAGCTTACAGAATGGGACCGCCGTTGTGCTGAAGTGCGTAGCGCAGAAAAATCGTCTGTTGTTTGTTGCAACACTCACGACCGAGTTCCAAACTGACTCTGGAAGCAACGTCAGTACAAGCACTGTTCATGAAGATCTTCAGGAAATGGGTTTCCATGGCCGAACAGCCACACACAAGCCTAATATCACCATGCGCAATGCCAAGCGTCGGCTGGAGTGGAGTAAAGCTCACAGTCATTGGACTCTGGAGTAGTGGAAACACGTTCTCTAGCGTGATGAATCACACTTCACCATCTTGCAGTGCGACGAACGAATCTGGGTTTGGCGGATACCAAGAGAACGTTACCTGCCCGAATGCATAGTGCCAACTGTAAAATTTGGTGGAGGAGTAATAATGGTCTGGGGCTGTTTTTCATGGTTCGGGCTCAGCCCCTTCATTCCAGTGAAGGGAAATCTTAACACTACAGCATACAATGACATTCTAGATGATTCTGTGCTTACAACTTTGTGGCAACAGTTTGAGGAGGACCCTTTTCTGTTTCAGCATAACAATGCCCCTGTGCACAAGGTGAGGTCCATCCAGAAATGGTTTGTAGAGATCAGTGAGGAAGAACTTGACTGGCCTGCACACAGCTCTCACCTCAACCCCATCGAACACCTTTGGGATGAATTGGAATGCCGACTGCGAGCCAGTCCTAATCGCCCAACATCAGTGCCCGGCTTCACTAATGCTCTTGTGGCTGAATGGAAGCAAATCCCCACAGCAACGTCCCAACATTGAGTGGAAAGCCTTCCGAGAAGAGCGTTGGCTGTTATAGCAGCAAAGGGGGGACCAACTCAATATTAATGCCCATGATTTTGGAATGAGATGTTGGACAAGCAGGTGTCCACATACTTTTGGCCATGTAGTGTACAAGCATTCAATTGCCTGGTGTTTCCTGTTAAAAAAAAAAGAAGATTATCTTGTATTCAGATGGAGAAGAGGTCAAGTTCTTCAGTGGCCAAGCTTTCATCAATGTGTAGACATTAGGAGTCCTCAATGTCACCATTCGTCGTAACCTTTTCTGATCACACTGCCAAGTTAGCATCCATAAGTAGATATCCTCTGTCACATCAGTTCCCTCCTCAATTTCAGCCCGAGAGGGCTACATATTTGTCATGAAATCAAATATGGTAGATTTTTCACCACCTGCTGCATCAGCTTCCCCTCCTCCCCCATTTATGATCCATACATGTTTCTTCACTTCTCTCCTCTTCCTCACATCTCCTCCAAACCTTCTTTCCATTCTCTCTCCATCACTCCTACACTTACATTTTTTTTTTCTCTTCCAAGCCGTCGATGCTTACTAAAGCCGTGAAAATGATCAAAATCTCCCAAAACCAGCATTATGACCGATTCCTCTAATACCAAAGAGAAGTCAGTAGCCTCACAATTCTTTATTGCCTTTGTTGGCGACCTGCATCTCCGAAGAATCTTAGCTCGTTTGATGGTCTCCCTTCACAAGAAACTTAATGAGGGACAGGCTTCTGCTCCATAGCACAGCGACCATGTTGGTCAGTATATTGGTTTTAAGCAGAATGCTTTGATGAGCATTGAGGTCACTTCCTGTATAACTTGATCAGAGCAGACAGGCATTGCACAAAATTTAAGCATACGAATGTCAACCATGTTCCATAATACAAAAAAGTCCACGTCAACCTTGTATTGCCCACGGAGTTGTGCTTTTCAGGTCGTTGAATATCAGACAATTTAATCTGCTTGAAGATGGATGAATTAAACATTCCACAGTAAAATAATAATAATAAATAGGGCAAAGTAGGTGAGTCAGTTCATCATGCAGCAAATTTGCACTTGCCTGATCTTGAATATCAGGTTCATGTCAAAGTAAAACTACAAACAGTTGCACAAGTATATGCCACATGGTTCAAGCTAATGCTTATGATCCAGGTTTATATGAGGTATATCTCAGGCTCAACGGCTGAAATGATCTGCTACATGCAAAAGGGTCTGGAAGTATGAACACTATTTGATTTTGCCTGTCCCTACATTCGATGCAACCACCAAAGCACCAGTAGACAGTTATTAGCTTTGCCAAAATGGCTCATTGTTCATACATGTAACAGCAATTTCATTGTAAATGGTATTACATGCGTTTTTGGTATTACATGTCCTCATTTTAAGAATTTAACGACATTACCTCAGGAACGACGTCTTCCAGTAATGAGTAGAGCTTTTCATGTGCCGAGTCCCGCACGCCACACCAACGCGCCGCGTCAAAGTGCTGCCATATACGACCCAGACACATGGCGACCCACTGGCGCAGTAGTGGATGGGTGTCACTCAACTGCTCAAGGCAAATGGCAATAAGGCTGCCTTGCAGACAGGCCTCCTGGAACACATTAATTATCATCAATTGGTGGGTAACGGTATCTCCCATTTTAAAAGAATGAAGAAACAATGGCATATAGTCAAAAAAAGAACCTCTGTGAAAAACTTTTCATTCGTGTGACAAGAATCCCTTAATCCCTGCAAGCAAAACACCATGCTGAAAATAAATCTTTGGAAACTTGCTGCTTATGTGTATGGAATTTGTTTACAAGTATATCTTTCGAAAGTAAGGAAGATGGGCTACTTTCAATTGATAGATATGCCAATGAAAGTTGAATTAGGAAATAAAATAAAAGAATCCTCTGAATTAGTCTTCCAGTAAACTGCGTTCTTCCACGAACCCTCTCCTGGTTATTGTCCAGGATCATTGCACACCTCCAGCACTCTTTTGTTCCTCTTTTCTCCTGTTTGTGGAATCGCTCTCCTGAGGCTGTGCAATGCACTCTTCACTCCAGAGCAAGTTGTTTGTTGACCACCACTTCATGTCATTATGCCTGGTGTTGGTTTAATGGTTAGGGTGGTGGGCTTGGGATCCAAGGATCCTGAGTTCAAATCCCCTTCGGATGTTGAATTAATACCAGGTGGGGTTGACTCTGCCTGTCATGCTTCTGAGGTCGGCAAAATGAGTGCCAGCATGCTGGTATACTGTGTCGGAGTGGCGACCCGTCCAGGATTGTGCCCTCTAGCCAAGGAGACTGCTTAGGCAGCACAAACGCTCTGCACAGAGTATGGTCCCAATGGATGGATGGATGGATGGACTTCATGTCATTCCCAATTCCTACCCACAAATCTTCGCTCCCCCCAGTAACCTCTTACTTGCAGAAGGTTGCTGTGTTAATTCCCCTCCTCTCTGTGTTCCTGTTCGTTCATTCCCTTGCTTGTATCCCACGGTGGCCCCACTGCCCCACTGTCAATTTGTTGCCGTTTTACCCCATGTCATCTCATTATTCCATGAACCTTGATCATGCATGTTGAAAAATTAGTAAAAATTTCTAAAACAGCTTTTTAAATGAACGATTCATATAAAACTCAAGATTCAATTACAATTACTATGATTAAAAAAAAGATTATTACCTTCGCATTCTGCGAAAGGTTATGTTTTGGTCGCTGTGTATTTATTAATTTGTGAATATGTGTGTTTGTTTGTTATTCGCATAACTCAGAAAGTATGTAACCGAATTGCATGAAAATTGGTGGGATGATTCGTGATTATCCAAGGACGATTTGATTAGATTTTGGGAGCGATCGGGTCAAAGGTCAAGGTCATGAAAAGTTCAAAAACAAACTTTTGAACATAACTTCTTTCATAAGACAGCTATCGACATGCAACCAACGCCATATTGTTCCATGACGAAATACCTTTCGGGTACGTGGTGTCAGATTTGACGTGACGTCATCAGAAGTGCGTCAAAATGACGTCACAAGATGACGTAAATTTTCAATTTTCGACCTCATCAATTTTGATCATACTGTTTTGTAGGACTTACCTTAAGGACGTCACACACCAAATTTGACGTCTTTCGGACTGACCGTTATGACGTCATTGACGTTTGAACATAACGTTTTTCAATTGTGGCTAAATTGTCCTGATGTTTTAAATTCAAATATCTATGTAATTTGTAAAGGAAATTGTCCCAAATCCAGGCATTATGATCAGTACCAAAATATCTGCTTATTTATGAACAGGTTTTGCAAATTAACTCTATGGTCAAGGTCAAGGTCACACTCAAGGTCAAAATATACTTGTAGGCATAACTTCAGATCTAATAGAGCTATTGACGTGAAACCAACGTTAAAATGTTCCGTGAAATAAGCGCTTTCAGGATGGTAGTCCGGATTGGTAGTGACGTCATTGTAAGTGCGTCAAAATGACGTCACAAGATGACGTCATTTTTAAACTTTCGATTTTTTTCAGTGTTTATCATTCCATTTTGTTGGACTGCCCTCAATGATGTCTAACACCAAATTTGACGTCCATCGGACTGATGGTTGTGACGTCATGGACGTTTTTAAATGACGTTTTTCAAATGTGCCCGGAAAAAAGTAGCGGCGGCGAAGGTATGCGCTCTACCGAGTGCCCGTTCTAGTTCAACTATAAAGTAATTTTGAGATATACAAGCAAAAAATTGATAATGGACTGAAGCCAGGTACATTCATGATGCTCCAAAAGTACCATCAATTGTGCAAAGCGAGGAGAAGCTGACCTTTTGGGCATCACCCCATCTTTGGGAGCAAAAGAGCTTGCGTGCACCCAGAGTGGTGCCAATGAAGGGTTAATACCCGAAACGTCAGCTTCTTGCTTCCCATAGTGGTTAGCATACCTCAATAAATGTCCTATTGATGTCATCCATTGTTCTACCTGTTCAACGATGCAGTTCGACACAAGCCTTCACCAGCAAGTCGAGTTCTTTATTCTACCATCAATTGTGACATTATCAAAAGGAACACAAAAAAAAAAAATTCTACAATTCACAGTAGCAGGGAGAAATTCTCCAAAGGGTCTAAAAAATTGGAATGAAGGTAAACAGTGTAACTATTTGTAGGCTTGGAGCCAATGAATAGTATTGGCAAAATATTATAGGTTAACGAGTGGTACCTTTCACTTGATCGTACATTCTACACACACCCATTTAAAAATACCAATTGATCACGAATAATAATTATTTATATTGGGATATATACAACTGACATGTTCTCTGTCCAGAATATATTATCAGAGGTGTGAGGTTCTTTTTTCTTGCTACAAGAGCGAGGCTCATGGAACAGAAAGGTTAAATTGGCAGTGGGGTAGAGGGACACAACTAGCAAAAGAATACATGAACAGGAGAGAAAGAAAGAGAGAGAGAAAGAGAGAGAAAGAGAGAAAAAGAGAGAGAAAGAGAGAAAAAGAGAGAGAAAGAGAGAGAAAGAGAGAGAAAGAGAGAGAAAGAGAGAGAAAGAGAGAGAAAGAGAGAGAAAGAGAGAGAAAGAGAGAGAAACACTGAAATCAGCAAGAGTGTTGGATTAGGTAGGGTTAATGGTGGAAATAAAAATAATGGGTCAGGATGAAGAGATGACATGAGGTGGCAGTGCACTGCCTGCTTGAAGCCCTGGAGAGTAAATAGTAATATGAAGACGACTTGCAAAATATTCTGCCAATCTTCTACAAATGCCAGCTCAGACTCTTGGCGATTGTCTGAAGCTTCAAGTCAAGCAAAAACACAACATCCAAGTTTGGCCATACACACATTTGCAGGTGGTGCAAGATCTTGTGAATTGGTTGAACTTTAAATCCTCAAAAGTATACAAATATATTGATGGCATGAGCTCTTTAACAATCCATCCATCCATTGGGACCATCCTCTGTGCAGAGCGTTGGTGCTGCCTAAGCAGTCTCCTTGGCTATTCGGCACAATCCTGGACGGGTCGCCACTCCGACACAGTACACCAGCATGCTGGCACTCATTTTGCCGACCTTGGAAGGATGACAAGCCGAGTTAACCCAACCTGGTATTAATTCAACAACTGAGCGGGATTTGAACTCAGGACCCTTGGATCCCAAGCCCTCCACCCTAACCATTAAGCCAACACCTGGCATCTGTAACAATGTCATCCAGAAAAACACTTGTTATCAATGTTCATTAGAACTGGACACAACATCTCCAGACATACAATTTCACTGCAGTAATACCTCACATAACACGCAGGATGCATTCTTGGAAAAGATAGTGCTAATCGAAAATGCTAAAATGGGTTATTATACCATTGTATATATGGAGATGCATTCCCGATAACATTATTTCTTACACATGTGTGGTATAGGTAATAGCACCAATAATAATATAGAGGGTAAGATTATTTTATAAATACTGTACTGTAATACAGATGGTAAACAACAGCTTGGGGAATTTAAGGGATGCCTGGTAGTCAGCGCTCGCAGCTTCCTCACTGTTACGGATGGGTCTGCAAGTTACTGCGGCACTTCAACCTGTCAAACCAAGCTTAACCGGCTCTCCATCTTCCCTGATAAACTCCTCCAATGGGTTCACTTTGTTTTAGTTAACAAAGTGGTGGACTGGGCAGAAGCTTCTATTTTGTCTGCATTGTTGAGAATTGTTCTCTTGGTCGCCGTAGCCAAGTCTAATGCATGACCCACTTCCACCTCATTAGCAGAGTGTGGACAGACAAAACAATGGAGGTGGGTGCATTTACTCGGCGAACACTGCGTGTTATGGATTTTCTTTTTCTTTCTTTTTTTTTAAGTTAAAAAAAAAAAATTCTCCAGGATAAGGAGCTCTATAATGAATTAGCGTTCTACAGGGTAGCGCAAAGTGGGTATTACTGTATTTGCAACCAACATATAATCCAATCTTTGATATTGTAGTGAAAAATGTGTGCCACAGTTTGAAGGAACTGTTTTTCAGAATGGTTGCCAGTCTGGACAACGAATGTCTGTTTGGGCAGTGACAATAATTTATTGTGACTCTTCTGGGTAGCATGCTGGGGTATTTTTTTGTTTCAAATTCTACCACATCATCATGCACCATTTGTCTCCATTTCTGCCTTTCATAGCCATTTTGTTCCAAATAATCAACAAATTCACCACTTCTTTCTTCTTTTTTTCTTTGGCTTTGAGGCCATCCTTGTAACAATTGTATTGGTCGCCCTGGGTGCATTTTCCATGCTTCGTTTGCACAATGGTAACCATAAATCACTGATGTTTTATTGCTTAATCAATTCTCAGAATCAAATTAAAGGGAATCTAATACTCTTCTTTTTAAATCGATAGAATAATTTAGTGTAAGCAGTGTTGACAATATCAGTTGACGATAACATTTTCAGCCTAATATTTCAAGATAAACACAATGGCACATCACACGAATGCAAATTTAATTACTCCTCTTCATTCTGGAGAAACACCATCAATTTTAATGCTGGCCTTACCTCAATTTATGAGATTACTGTCAATAAATAAATATAATTACATTATAATCGTGATGCAACACAGCTTAAGACCAAATAAATACTTGGAAAATAACCTGGGAAATTTGAAATACAGTCGACTATCACTAATTCAAATAGACATGTTCCAGAGATCACTCAAATTGGCAAAACTTTCAACTTAAACAAATATATGTTTTGGTTATCTCTGCTATGGAAATTACGCATAGCTGCTATCCACATCAAGATACAAAAACCATGACAACGTGACCATTTTGAATAAAATAGCTGTTCAAATATAGTCAGCGAAGTATTTCATGAAGCATACAACACCATGAGCATCAGGGGGAAAAAGGTTACTTTACAAGTATACTTTGCACATCAATTATAATGCAGTGCATTACTAACTGTACCTGCCTCACCTTTAATTGAATGCATACAGTGAAAGACACTGAGGAACAGGATAAGTTACCAAAAGAAACAGCACAGAACAGTGCTCAAATCTTCCTGCTTATTAACCCAGATTCACTTTATCCAAGCACAATTAAGGAAATTTATTTGTCCGCAACAAATGTTCTAAAATTTAAAAAGCTATCATGGAAATCTGGCTCATTGGACAGGAAGTCAGTGTGTGCAGGCCTCCAACAACAATTTGGATACGTCTATCCATCACCATCTTCGATAACTGTTTGATCTCCATTTTAATCGAGTCAAATGGGATAATTTTGGAGGTAGACAAATCTCTCTCTCATTTTATAGTGTTCCATTTTGTGTTCATATGTCCACTGTTGTTGCGAGTTCTTGGAAGATCCAAGTGAAGCCCGATGTACAGCAAAGACAAGCGAATGGACGCAGGTATAAATTGCCAACATCCAAATGCTGCAGTAGTCAGTAAAAATGAGTAAATGGAATGTTATACAGCACAAGTGACAGCTCCAAAAATAAATAAATAGTCTATTTGGATTGGTGGCATTCAAATTGGCAGGCAAATTATGGAGTGTATTCTGCAATGTCCTTTATTCTATCTACTTTGTCAAAAATGTGCGCCAATTAATACCATTGGTTTTGGTGCACAAGAGTAAATATATGTCGATGTTGGGAGACGACATATTGTCTTCCAAATCGGCACACAGAGGATACCAATGCACTTTTTACAACACGCAATAATTAAATTGAGCCGAGTCGCACCAGCAGTAGAACAAACAAAACTTTAGGCTTAGTCCAACTGATGACTTCGTATGCAACCTGGCACATAACAGTAGATAAGTGTGACAAGTGTGCAGTTCAGCTCAACTCTTGTGTGTTGCGAAATGGACATCATTGTCCACTTGATGACTGTCATGTAGAAAGGCCTCATTACATGGAATGATACAAGAAACAATATTACAGCTGATGACTGATCATGCAACAGCCTGATAAAGGGGTCTTCCATAGAACACCCAAAAATTTGCCAAAGAGCTCAAACATGTACAGTGCCTTGAACAATCGTTATCACCCTGTATTCAAAGTCACCAATGCTGGTTGTCAAAGATGTATGTATTTAATGTGCCTTTCTCAACAATGGCACATCTAATTACCTTTATGCTGATGTGATGGCTTCTGGTCAAAATTATTTGTGAAATAATTCACAATGTTTGCGTTTGTAGATACCGTACTTTGCATTCCGTTAAGTTCTCAAAATTCAATGTTTGGGGCAATGGGAAATAACTTAGAATTTCATTCGGTCACAAATGACTTCTATGTGGAAGCAGGGCGCATGCAATGCCATCATAAATAGCAGTAACCTTTAATATATTTTCAGTCTCCTTGATTTTGGGGGTAGGGGTGGGGTAACTCAAATTAATCTTCAGCAGCAGTAAATTCTGCTCAAACAAGCTGCTGAGGCAAAAAGGCAACAGAGAAACCCTATATTTCATGGACAGCAAAATGTTGTGCAGATTTTCATTGGGGGAGAAAGGAGTGAGAATGGTGAAGCAGGGAGTGAGTTATATTTCATGAAATCCGTCACAGACTTGCAGTTACATCACGGAAAAAAGCACATGTAGTGAGAAGTTTGAAGCGGGTCTTGACAGTGTGGAAAAGAACGGAAATTTTATTGTCAGGTCATCTCAGGCCACACTCATTGACAGAGTGTAAAATGCGTGTGCCATGGAGGGCTGCTGCATATAATGAAACGGAAGACCAAAAAGGAACCCAAAGAAGTAAAGAGTAAAGAGAAAGCAATCAGGAGGAACATGGATAGGGTTTGGGTTGCAGCCGCGACTCTACAACCTTCAAACCCGTCCAGGCACAGCCAAGTGAGCCTTACAGAAACCATTCTCCAATAATTCACTTCTCCTGAGAGAGATCAATAATAAAATAAATGTCAGTGTGTGTGTGTATGTATGTATGTATGTATGTATGTATGTATGTATGTGTGTGTGTGTGTGTGTGTGTGTGTGTGTGTGTGTGTGTGTGTGTGTGTGTGTGTGTGTGTGTGTGTGTGTGTGTGTGTGTGTGTGTGTGTGTGTGTGTGTGTGTGTGGGGCGCACGCGCATGTGCGTGCCCTCCATAACTCCAAAACTGTATAACCTTGCAGCCTGAAACTTTGCAAGAATACGAAGAAAACTTGACGGAAATGCATGAGTGAAAATTGGATGTGTGGGTTACTTAAAACACCCCTTTTGAAGATAATTAACGGGCTTATTTAATTACAACCTTCATCAAGCGATCCTCGGTCACCTCGCTCTCTGGCGTCTTAAGGCGTTTCCTGGGTAACCTCGTTGGGGTCTGAAGCCGCCATGTTTTTGGGCCTGCCCAACCATGCCTTGACTCGGAACAGGCCGCAACAAATTCTTCACGATAAAGTTTTTTTTTTCACTTTCCTCACTCATATTAACAAATGCCTGTTCACCAGAGTTATGAATCACTGGAAACATCACTTTTATAAGTACTGGAGTTTTGAAATTAAGAGCTTGGAGCGATTTCATGCATTATATGATACGATATGACACGATCTACTCTCACGGACGAGTTAAAGTATTTCATCGAAATATTATTTCGGTTTTGAGGAATGGATATCATCTGGACCAAATAAGTGTCGAAATGTGTTGTGAAATCTGATAATTTAAAGAAATAACGAGTCATATAACGAAGCCGACATACCTATTTACTTTAAGTAAGCTAGGCTATGTTCCCTCCTTCTCCATAGAAACACAAGAAAATGTGAAATTTCCAAAGCATTAAACTTATCTTTTTCTGTTTGCAGAATTATATTGAATGAACAAAAAATTTAGGAACATGCCAAAATTAAATACCTTCATTGAGCTAAATGATTTAATGCATTCACTGCGAGCCTCACACCCTGTCCCCCAGAGGAACTGCCTATCCATTGCGTCTGCCAGATCTGTGTATATTTTTGGAGGTTTCGCAAGGTCATTTTCAGGGAATCAAAGCAAATCTGGTTTAAAAAAAAGACATTTAAAAAAAAAATTATAACGGTGCGAATCCCGAACCGAAACACCACGTGACGCATGCACAGACGAGCAGGTAAGATGGCGGTGGTAAATTATCTGCAATGCTTATTTCATGGGCAATTGAACTTTGCGATGTCTCCCGGGTTGTTCTGCATTAAGCTGCAACTCTTTTGTGGATAAAGTCATTATTTGAACGATTTCATTTTATTTCATGAACTGCTGTGTGCGCGGTGAAGACAGGCTTTGAAGTCAAAGGGATCCGATGTGATTTGCAGAAAGTCTGGCCAACCGTTCGTTATCAACTATTTTATTGGAGTGCTTGCATGAGTGCTTAAGTCACTTGCCGAACGCCTTACAGTCAACAGCGGAACAGCACTACGTCCTTCTGAGGGAATCATTCGCTCACTGCGCATGCTTATGCCCGCCACGTCATTCAGAGCGAGTGGCCCGCGCCCCGAGCGAGTTGCCCGCGCCCCGTCGCCCCGAGCGAGTGGCCCGCGCCCCGTCGCCCCGAGCGAGTGGCCCGCGCCCCGTCGCCCCGAGCGAGTGGCCCGCGCCCCGTCGCCCCGAGCGAGTGGCCCGCGCCCCGTCGCCCCGAGCGAGTGGCCCGCGCCCCGTCGCCCCGAGCGAGTGGCCCGCGCCCCGTCGCCCCGAGCGAGTGGCCCGCGCCCCGTCGCCCCGAGCGAGTGGTCCGCGCCCCGTCGCCCCGAGCGAGTGGCCCGCGCCCCGTCGCCCCGAGCGAGTGGCCCGCGCCCCGAGCGAGTGGCCCGCGCCCCGTCGCCCCGAGCGAGTGGCCCGCGCCCCGTCGCCCCGAGCGAGTGGCCGCGCCCCGTCGCCCCGAGCGAGTGGCCCGCGCCCCGTCGCCCCGAGCGAGTGGCCCGCGCCCCGTCGCCCCGAGCGAGTGGTCCGCGCCCCGTCGCCCCGAGCGAGTGGTCCGCGCCCCGTCGCCCCGAGCGAGTGGTCCGCGCCCCGTCGCCCCGAGCGAGTGGTCCGCGCCCCGTCGCCCCGAGCGAGTGGTCCGCGCCCCGTCGCCCCGAGCGAGTGGGCCGCGCCCCGTCGCCCCGAGCGAGTGGGCCGCGCCCCGTCGCCCCGAGCGAGTGGGCTGCGCCCCGTCGCCCCGAGCGAGTGGTCCGCGCCCCGTCGCCCCGAGCGAGTGGTCCGCGCTCCTTCGCCCTGAACAAGTGGTCGCCCAGAACAGAAGACATTTCAGCTTTTCATTTCTAATTAATTTGTGAGAATTTCTAAAAACACATTTTCACTTTTTCATTATGGGGTATTTTGTGTCGATCGGTGACAAAATAACAAAATTTAATCCATTTTAAATTCAGGCTGTAACACAACAATATGTGACAAAGGTCAAGTGGTGTGAATACTTTCTGAAGGCACTGTATACCATTGTTCATTATGTTGTCATAAACCAATAGTATATGTTTTTTTTGTTGTTGTTTATTTTACAGCAAATGCGTTCATAGCAATGGCAGGATATGTTGGCAATGATTAAAAAGCATACACACATCTTTAACTACAAATGGAGAAAACAATGGGAATCATAAAGACCTGAACTCCTTTATGTACCATGCTCTCAACAGAACATCGGTTCTGCTGAAGCAGTTTCTTGGCTGGAGTTACAATCCTGGATGGGTCACTACTCTAACGCAGGAAATCAGGGCAGGAATTTGGAATTTGGCTCATGTGCTGGCAAAAGCTCACCTACTTTAACTTCTTAACAATCATAAATATTAAAAATTATCACTGCTGGAAATGACAATTTAAGTCTGATAAATCCCTGTGCTGTATCACAAACATGCCAAAACAGAATACATAAAAACTGGAGATGAGCAGGCTAATGTATGAAAGACAAAACAGTAGCATGTGAGAGGAAAGGTGATATGTTGCAACAGGATGAGGATGAGGATGTGGATGTAAAATGTTAATCACAAAAACATGATTGTGGAACAGAAGTGAAAGATTTATGCATTACACGTTTCTTACCTGCCCAGGTGGGTAGTTATTCACAATAACAGCGAGGACAAAAGCTGCCATTGTTCGGTGTTCTGCCTTTGGAACAAAATAAAAATTAAAAATAAAAAAGAAGACAAACCATTCCAGTTTTTGTGAATAAAAAGAAAAAAAGAAATGGTTTCAGGAAAAAATCTGAGAAATTGAGATCTCAAACACATAGAGTGGAGATAAAACTCACAGGCATGAAAGGGTCACTGAGGACAGACAAGAAGTACTTGTGCCCACCATCTTTAACCAGATCTGCCTGGCAGGACTGCAGGAGACATGAGGAAAATAAATAAATGAATAAAAAGGAAGTAAGTAAATAAATAAATGAATGATTAAATAAATACAACAGTAACCATCAAGATAATGGCACATCACATTGGGATTAAAATTCTTCAGCACAAAACCACCATCGACACTTATCCAGACCATCTGCTTCAAACTGAAAAACAACCACTGTTCTTGACTAATCCATACACTTGATTCCTTTCTCTCCATTCTTCCTATGGATAGCTATCCTGTACTCACTGCACCACTTGCTTGAAATTTGTGCTCATTATGCCAACTTCAGATAACTCTGCAGCTGCTGTCATAATCCGAGGCAACAAAGTGCACGTGACAAATGTCCTTTGGTATTTGTATTCTGAAGAAGGATAAATCTGTGATGAGTTCAAAGATTGCCCGTAACTGCACAATCATAGGTGCATGCCAGGAACATAGAGGATAAAGCAGGACATGTATTGAAAGCATGTTATACAAATGAGAATGGACAAACTGTGCAATCAGACATAATCATGTACCTACCATAGCTTCATCAACTCACTATACTAGAACTTAGGTAAGAGCTGTAGTCTCTGCTTTTACAATTGCCCAAGTGCAGATCTCATTATTCGGGGTTGGTCGGGGGTGGGGCAAGAAAGACTATCTATATTATAAAACCGAAAAACAGGGTAGGTAGGTATTTGTTTGTCATCACCCGTGATGTGCTACGTATATCGCTACCTGGTACTGATGGGGAGGATGTATTACAAGTAAGCTGTGGAGATGGCTTGCAATATTGCACTGTGTACATGGCATAGTGCAAGTGCTTTACTGACCCCGCCAGAGGGAGGGGGCATTGTTTCATATGAGTGCCATCCCGGGATTCCCTGAGATTTCCTGGGATTCCCTGTCTCATTCATTTCCTGGGATTTCCTGGCATTCATGCATGTTAATGTTTCAAATCGATCAAAAAAAGGTTTACCATTTTCATAGCATATATTGCAAAAACTTACACCACCCAAACATCCATCAGGTTATATTTACAGCATGTAATTTATTCAGAAAATAATTCACACATTCCATCCATCTGAAGGGTGGGTAAACTGCTGGTGCTCAACATTTTTGCAACGCTGTGACATTAGCCCTTCCACTTTCTGTGAAAATGTCAATAATCCATGCAGCTAATTATTATGTTTATGATATCACCTTAGAACAACCTGCTCAGGAATAAAAAATTTTTTTTTTACAGCAAATACGCATTATTCCTGGAACAAAAGTAGAGATAACCA
This sequence comes from Eptatretus burgeri, assembly GCF_056783735.1. Taxonomy (NCBI): domain Eukaryota; kingdom Metazoa; phylum Chordata; class Myxini; order Myxiniformes; family Myxinidae; genus Eptatretus; species Eptatretus burgeri. The sequence continues at coordinate 66,791,168 of NC_140961.1, forward strand.
GCTTTCTAACAATGGCTTTTTCCCCCAATTCTACTCCAACTTTAATATATGCAGTTTAAGAGTTTAAATTCTGGTGAATTTTAAAACTTAGCGATGGTTTTCCTTTTCGTTTGTTTCCCACAAACTCTATAAAGCAAACTAGAAAGCATCTCAAAATGCAAAGCCCTTCCACGTCCGCTTTGTTGTGCTCAAACTAAACTGAGCAACAGCTAAAAAAACAGAAAGAAGTAACATTTATTAATTATTTTCTCCATATTCTCATAATAAGGATTTGTTGAAAATTTGATGACAAAAGCTCAAATGGTAATACAAGTTATGCTCTGGACATGCGTGGACACACACACACACACACACACACACACACACACACACACACACACACACACACACACACACACACACACACACATACACATACACACACACACACACACACACACACACACACACACACACACACACACACACACACACACACACACACACACACACACGTAAAACCGCGTCTTCTGCACTAATTAAAGCTATGATGTACCGAGTGACAAACTACACCAAGATTGTGCACGTTTATTAACTTTTATTGTGCTGTGATTGGGAATCAATCAGTCTTAACAGTGGCGATTACTCAATGAGAGATTGTTTAAAAAGACATTGAAAACAATCATATAAACGATGAGTGCACCTCCCATGCTACCACCTCGTCAGCTTTCTACCCCCAACTATACTGATTGTTTTAAAAAGTCAGTTTGAGATTCCACTCTCATAGTGTTGGATTCTTCACAATATGATAAGAAAAGAATGAAAAAAAAAAAGGTGAATTTATTTCGCGGACAAACTGTCTTTTACCATTAAATATTGTCTTTAGTGGTGGAGAGATACATGTTCTATATTATAAATAAATGTGACAGCAATTTGTTTGCTCTTTTACTAAATTAGTACTTTTTCACAATTCTCTTTATCGATTCTAATTCTTGCTTTTTCTTTTTCTTTAATCTCTTTTACTCTTTATTTCTCTCTTTCTTTATCTATCTGTCTAAGGAGAAGTCAATTCTCGCAGAGAGTTTCCTGTAAGGCTCACATGGCTGTGCCTGGATGGGTTTGAGGGTAGTGGAGCAGCAGCTGAAACCAGAATCCTGTCCAGGTTCCTCCTGATGACGCTAATGCAGTATTTGGAGATCCATATTGTCTTGTCATCCAGTGAGCAAACATGTACATTTATGTTGATGTCTCTCTCTCTCTCTTGTTAATTGTCATGATGATGAAGCTGGTTTGCATTCTGAGTAAAAACAATAATGCTTGCCTATTAACTGTCACACATTTGGCATGCGACTCACAATTTTTCAACTAAGGTCATGTTCTCACGCCCAACCACTGAAATCTAACGTTTTAAATTTTCTTATATATTTTTAAGTCAGAAACGGGTCCCTTGTCAAAACACCTAAGTTTCCAACCAATGAGAAATGCTGTCACTTTCAAGGTTGTTTGTGGAGGCACTGGATCTGCTGAACCAGACAACAAACTCACTCTGACATAAGAAGCGGTGTAACTTGATGTTCTGAAAGATATCCATGAAGACCAGACCACATGCCCCCTGCACTTTATGCAGGATTTTGTAATTTGTTCAAGGAGTCAGTGATAACTTCCCTACACTTCACGAAAGATACCGTGGGACCTTTAACAAAGACGAACAGATCTGTAACATCCATCTGATGGACGGCGAATGCACTGATACCTCACCCTGCTTGCTAAACACCAGGATGGCAGTTTATACCTGGGTGGGGATTCAAACCCAGGCAAGACAGTTCAAAGGAGATGGTGTACAGTTCTAGGTCAAGGGTATATGCAGCCATCCATTTGCATGTACAGAAATTACTTTCAAGCAGCTTATAGTGGGGCAGATATGTGATAAAAAGGTGAATTTTATTTTTTTATGATTCTAGACTGGAAATACTTAAATTCACTGTCAAAATATGTCTTGAAGTACACATCTGAATACAGGTTTGGAATACTAAGTGACGATTATTAGTTTGAAGAGTTCAATCAAATTGTGAATAATTTTTCCTCCTTCGCCTTTGCTAATATAAGATTTATAGTGACCACAGCTCTCCATTTAGATTCTGTTTTACTGGATTTGTTCTGGGTGGGGGCTCTACCCTCCACTAGGGAATCACACTGGACCTGACCAGGGCCTGCAGCACCTGGACCCCAGTTACGAAATAGTCTCACTCTTTCAAGCAGGTTTGGGTTGACAGCTATGATAATGTATCATGTCCTCAAATAAATATCAATCTCCACTTTTTTTTTACAATTTTGATCATTATGGACCACCATGGATTTTCTCCCTGCCTCCACCCCAAATGATTTTCCAGCCCCCAACCACCCCCCCCAACTCAGGTCAGATTAGATCTGTGACTTGCAACAGGTGCCATGTAAACCTGCACTAACCTGTCCCATGGTCGGGTTGTCGGCGACTAAACCGTCTCACCCGCTAAGTTTCTTGGTGAGGAGGGTGTATGAAATGGAAACCCAGCAGGATGAAAAAGAAAAACTGTCTGGTGGCAGGATTTGCACTCCGGCCAACGTAAAAAACTTCATTCCGCAAAACATACTAAAAGCATGAAAAAAATCTGAAAACCCACTCCGTGGGAGTACCTCCTATGCAGCTGCCCTTCACAGAGCAGCTCAACGGATGACGGGATTGGGGCAAAGCCTTCGGGACCCCCAATCTTTGATGAGAGGAGGGAAACCACGGGGTAAACTTCCCGAGTCAAATTGCGAGAGAGTGTGTCGGGGTGGTGCTGAGGTGTCATCCACCAAACGGTAGTCTCCTTGGGTTAACCTGAGGCAGTCCCTTCGGGTGGGTGCCGAGAATGTCCTATCCCTAAGAGAGGATGATCACCTGTCTCTGTTATCATCTGAGCTCAAGCGTTTGGATATCGGTATTGCAGCACTCTCTGAGGTTCGGAGATGGGATTGCGGCGAGATCATGGCAGGTGGTTACTCCTACTATTGGTCTGGTTACTCTGATGGTTACCATGCCCAAGGAGTTGCTGCAGCTGTGTCCAATAAGCTGACTCCAATGATAAGTGAGGTAACACCGGTTAAAGGCCCAGTCACACCTTGACGTTTTCGCCAGCTGATGCCGATTTTTGGAAAATTTGTCTAAAACGCTGGGACACGTTGAATACGTTATGTGTAAGTTTTGATAACATTGAGAGCACGCTGAAAAACACTGCCATACGTCGTTGTACGCTGGCTTTAAACGTTGTACTTTTCGGTTGTCCTCAAATTTTCCATGTTTGAAATTTTAAGGCTTATGCCAGCGTATGACTCACACGTTCCGCATAACACTGGCCATAAGTTGTAGGCACATCACACGATCGTTGACACACGCCGACACACGTTACTTGTAAGTTACGCATAAGTCTAAACACGTCGAGGTAATGTTTAGCGTACCCGAAACTTATTTCTAACCTATGAGTTACGTGTTGTACTCACGTTACGCGATCGGTGACACACATCGACACATGTTACTTGTAAGGTGCTCATAAGTCGAAACACATCAAGGTAATGGTTAGCGTCAGTGCTCCAGACTTCCTGGTTTTATTTTTATTTTATTTTTTTTTCTTCCTTCCTTCGGTATGATGGTGATTAAGACACTTCGATTTCTAGTGCGGCTATAATATAATATAATTAATAGGCTGCCGCTCAAAGATTTAAATCATAACCGCACTGTACACTGAACACCGTCATACCGAAGAAAAAAAAACCCGGGAGTCGGAACACTGACGCTAACCATTACCTTGACGTGTTTCGACTTATGAGTACCTTTCAAGCAACGTGTGGCGATGTGTGTCAACGATCGCATATCGTGCGTACAACTTATTCCCATCGCATGCGGAACATGTGTCATATGGCAAGTACGCCGTAAAATGTTTAACATGTTTAAAATTACAAGACGTACTCCATTTAATACGACGTATGATAGCGTACTTTAGCGTTCTATTCACGCATACCAAACTTACCCATACCGTATTCGACGTGCGCCAGCGTTTTAGACGCATTTTTCAGAGGTTGGCATTCGCTGGCAAGATCGCCAAGGTGTGACTGCGATGTTGATACTTCCATTTCTGCGGCGGTTATGATTTGAATCGTTGTGCGGCAGCCTTTTCATAACCTACGCCACGTCATCGTCGGCGATGCGTGCAGGGTGCTATGCATAAGTTAGACTATCGTTGGGCATCGGTTGTAAAGGCCGACAACAGGTTCAGCATTCGTTGGTATAAGTTATCTATGACACAACGAAACGTTCTGTGTCCGTTTCCAATACGTTATACTTAAGACCAAGTCATTATGAATACGTCCGAATCTTTAAAAAAAAACATCAAAAGTTCAACGTAAGCCAGCGTTTTACATACATTTTAATACGTTGCCATTGCTGGCTAAAACGTCAAGGTGTGACTGGGCCTTAACGAACGTATTATGAGACGAAGGATTCGTCACTCCTTGGGTGTCATTTCCCTGGTGTCTGAATATACTCCGACTGAGGCGAGTAATCTCACCGTGAAGGACACATTCTACGCCACGCTCGACTCAGTGGTTGACGAGTGCCCCAGGCAAGATACTCTTCTGGTCTTGGGGGATTTCAATGCATCGACTGGAACTGATGGGGATGGTTCAGAGACGTGTGTTGGTCCCCATGGGTCAGGAACTATGAACCAGAATAGCACTAAGTTCCTTGACTTTGCAAGAAGTCATTGACTTGGGGTGGCTAATTCATGGTTTCAGCACCCACAGGCTCATCGCTGGACTTGGTATTCCAATGCTGGTGGTGTGGCAAAGGAGATTGACCATGTGCTCGTTGATGGTCACTGGAGGATGATCCAGAACTGCATGGTCTACCGGAGTGCTCAGTTCCTCAATACTGACCACAGACTTGTTGTAGCAACTTTGAAGTTGCAGCATAAACGCAGGAGAATGGGACCATCCCAGCCCAGGCTGCATATTGGCAGGCTCAAGGATGAGAGGGTAGCTGATGAGTTTGTGAACAGGCTGAGTGGAGATTTGGGGGGTCTGGGTGCTTTGCTGAATCCTGAAGAGTTGTGGAGTACCTTCAAGACCACAGTCCTTGATGTTGCTGGGAGATGTCTTGAAACTCACCATAGGGCGAAGAAGAATTTTGTCTCTCAAGGAATACCATTGACCAGTCGCAGGGCCCGGCTGAATGGCAGAGCTGAGCTGTTCAGGGAGTTGAGGCGTAAAATGGAACGTGCACCAAGGGTGGACAAGGAGGCCAATGTGCGAGGAATCTGTGAGGGAGTAGAGCATCACCTGTGATCAGGTCAGGTCCTGCTTATAGGGGAATTTGCGCATTGCATACCTCGAAGCCTGTCCCTCAGTGCACTGCAGTTGGAGCGGAGCATGTTGGGCTCTTGACAGAGGAGTCCGAAGTGAAGGCCCGCTGGGCCGGTTACTTTGAGCGGCTGTACCAGGCTGATCCACCAGCTGTCGAGTTGGATGTCAGGGGTGTTACTATCCCCATTGCTGACCCTCCAATCAACTGTGGTCCATCTTCATTTGTGGAAACACAGACTGTGGTAAAACGGTTGAAAATGAGTAAAGCTCTTGGGATATTTTCCATCCATGATGAACTTCTCAAGGCTGGTGGAAATGCTGAACTCGTGTCATTGCATGTAGTTATTTGCTCTGTCTGGAACACAAGCATCATCCCAACTGACTGGAAGAGGGGCTTGTTGCCCCTTTCTGGAAAGGGAAGGGTGATCGCCAAGACTGCAACAACTACCGAGGGGTGACACTGCTCTCAGTGCCGGGCAAGGTCTTTGCTCGGATAATTCTTGATAGGGTTCGCCACCATCTGCTTGAGCACCAGCATCCAGAGCAGTCAGGCTTTACACCAAAGAGGTCAACGATTGACAATATCCTTCCTCTTCGGGTCCTCACCGAATACAGGCGAGAGTTTTGGCAGGGGCTGCTTGCAGCTTAGGTTGATCTCTGTAAAGCGTTTGATTCAATGAATCGGGATGCCCTTGGAAGATGATTGGTCTTCATGTGGTGCCATCAAAACTGATCAATCTGATGTCTGAACTGTACTCTGGTACTGAGAGTGCTGTGAGACGTGGTGATACCTTCTCTGACTTATTCCCAATTGTTGCTGAAGTTCGTCAGGGGTATGTACTGGTCCCCCCCACTTTTCCACATTTGTATGGACTGGATTATGGGGAGGATGTCAGAGAGATCAAGCTGTGGTGGATGGTTTGGGAATGTTAAGATCTCTGACCTTTATTTCGCAGATGATGCAGTCATCTTTGCGGAGAGACTCTGGATATCCTTTTGGGGGCCCTCGAGGTGCTGAGTGAGGAGTTGGAGCTGCAGGGATTACGTGTTTCCTGGGTCAAAACTAAGATCCAGGCTTTCAATGACATCTTGGATGCTGCTATCCTGTCAGTACCTGTTTCTGAAGAGGAGTTGATGTCACAGAGAGATTCACTAACCTTGGCAGTGATATTCAGGTCTCTGCTGGCTGTGAGCCAGAGTTCAACAGATGTCTGGGTCGGGCCTGGGGATTCATTGATTCACTGGATCATGGGGTGTGGCTGTTCACTGTGAGGGAGGACGAAAGTCCGAGTCTTCAGGTCCTTGGTGCTTCCAGTCTTGCTCGATGGATGTGAGACTTGGACTCTGATCAGAGATCTGAGACGGAGACTTAATTCCTTTGGTGCCAGGTCTCTTCGGGGAATCCTTGGCTATCACTGGTCAGACATTGTGTCCAACGAGCGCTTCCTGAGAGAGACTCAAATGAAATTTGTTACCTGCATAGTCTTTGAGCATCAGCTGCAGCTGTATGGACATATGGCTCATTTTTCTGATGTCGATCCTGCTCACCAGATTCTCTCAGCGAGGGAGCCTCGTGAGAGGAGGAGGCCAATGAGCCGACCACGTGCCTCGGGGTTGCAGCAGGTTGATCAGCATCTCAAGGAGATGAGGATGGGACAGAAATGTGCCTGGACGATGGCCAGACGGAGGCCCCTGGAGTACCGGCGGAAAGTGGACGCAGTGATACACTACTCCAGTGCATGCTCCCATACCTGACCTGACCTGAATAAAACCAAGAAGAATATGTTCTCATTGACAGTTGAAGCAATTTACAGACCATTGTTCAGACAAGGTGAAACATATACAATGATTGTCAGATTAAAAAAAAAAAATAGAATGGCACTCGGTCTTGTCACCTTCCCAACTCATCCACCAAGTTTTGTGATAACCCATCTACAACTTTTTGAAATATCATGCTATACATCGTTTTTAGCACCATCTCTCAATGGCGAAGAACCACTTAAAAAAATTAAAAGATTATCGTATGTGGATTCGGATCCAGATCTTCACCTAAATCTAATCAATTCGTCCTTGTCATACACCCAACCTGTACACAAAATTTCATCATATTTTGTCGATAACTTTGAGATATCATGCTTACAGACAAAGAGATAGACATACAGACAGACAGGGGTGAAAACATAACATCTATCCACCTTCGGTGGCAGAGGTAACAAAACAATCCTTGCGTAAAACATTTAGCCTTTACCTTGCAGATAAAAATGCAACAAAAGCAAGTCTGCCTTTAAGAAAGATGTAAAAACAGACATAGGCATCGTTTGTTTTGTTGTTATCATGTGATTGTAAATATTTTGGGGTGGAATGCTGATTGAGAGATGCAAGCCTGGAGGCGATGTACTCACACTGTCCACTGCCAAAATCTTGGCCCAGATGAAAACAAGGAGGGGACGGAGTTCCCGTGCTGAGCTCTGCAACAGCTTCAGAACGTATGGGAAGATCCCCACAGAGAGGGCCTACAAAAGCAAGCAGACAAAATGCAGTTAGCTCAATTGACCAGCAAATGCCAATCATGCACAGTCTATCTGGCAAATGCATATTTGACCAGGATTCGATTGTGAATTTTGGCTTCAAGATTGTACAAGCTTAAGGCGTGCATTTATATTTTGGAGGCAGTGCCCCCCATTGATCAAGGAAAATATTTCAAGCCAAGATACAGCACAAAATGGTCCACTATTTCAGAAGGCACTGCAAGATCTTTACGATCCACCAGCAAATGCTAGCAAATAGGACAGCAGCTGAATTCCCCCTTAAAAACGCATGCATATATTTTAATGGAAAACCAACAAAGCACCAAGTTGACAGTTTTGGGCCAGATTTGGAATTAAATCAAGATGACATAGCTCATATGAATGGTGATATGTTACGTCTGAGCTACCGTGCTATTCCCAATTGCGTGATTGTTACAGAAACCATTTTTGCATCATTGCCGTTTAAACAGGGGAAATTAGCATGACACGAAACATTCTGCTTTACAAATAATAATTATTTTTGGATAATCTCATCACGATGCTGCAACAAACGACGTGAGCTACTTTCTTACCAAGCTCACAGCCCAGGGTCCCAGATCCAGGAATCTGCCCAATAAGTCGAGGGCACGTAACCGATGCACTTGGCTCAGTAAGACCTGGAGAATAATAGTAGAAGACTGACTGATCATGTACCAACCATAAGATTCAGCTACAAAAAGGCCAGCAGTGTGTTCAGCATGCATGAGAGACAATTGGGAATTCAAGGCAATAACGTCAGTAATTTGTGATAACACAGCAAATGAGGGTGATTACCATTATTAACCAGGCTTTTTGGTCGCATTTATTTTATTCTTCACACAGGCCAAAACAATAAAGTCAAGGAAAAAAATCAGCCAATGTGGTTGGAAGTAGGCACAAGCAGAAAACAACAATACTTTACATATTTTTCCTCAATACAAGGTCTTAGGCTCGTCATGGAAACGTGCTATATTACCCAGATGATGCCCTAATGAGGGTGAAACTGTTCGGTGACTGCATTTTCATTCACTTGTGACAGCTTCTGACATATAATTACATTTAACATCATAGTAATTTGTTCGACGAGATGCTCTCTTCTGGGAGCTGCAGCCATAGTTGTGTCATGACGGTGACGTCACGGCGTTCGGCTATGGTGGAGAACGGGTTTTACACTATATACTGTGTATATATATATATATATATATATATATATATATATATATATATATATATATATATATATATATATATTACAGTGATGTATGCATACACATTGAAGCAATAATAAACCATCATGCTTCCTCATTGTCTCGAGTCGCTCATAAGCATTGAGCAGAAAGCACAACAAGGGTAAACCTATTTTTGGATATTTTCATTTGCAGACGCTTTCCGATTGTTCTGTGATTTTTCCCGGTGTATAGACTTTGATGTCCATCAAGAAGCGAAATTTCAGCATTCTACGTCACCCGGAAGGTAATGAACATTAATATCGGTCAGTCAATCAATCAGTGATTGGTTTGAATGATATATACATACATATACATATATGAGTTATACAGTGCCAAGAGAAAGTCTACACCCCCTTTCAAATTTTTGACCTTTTGTTTCCTTTAGCCTGGATTTAAATTGCATAAAACCAGACTTTTTCCACTTTTATTAACACTTCCCAACCCACAACTTCCAAGTGAAAAACAAATTCGACAAATTTCAGAAGATTTATTAAAAATACACAACGAGAATATCAGGTCAGGTATGGGAGCATGTGCCAGAACAGCGCGTCGCTGCGTCCACATTCCGCCGGTACTCCAGGGGCCTCCGTCTGGCCATCCCCCAGGCAGATGCCAGGCCAATCCCCATCTCCTTGAGATTATGGTCAACCTGCTGCAACCATGAGGCACGTGGTCGGCCCACTGGCCTCCTCCACTCATGAGACTCCCTCGCTGAGAGAATGTGGTGAGCAGGATCAGCGTCAGGAAAATGAGCCACATGTCCATACAGCCGCAACTGACGCTCACGGACTATGCAGGTAACAAATCTCATCCGAGTCTCTCTCAGCAACCGCTCGTTGGACACAAAATCCGACCAGCGATAGCCAAGGATTCTCCGAAGAGACCTGGTACCAAAGGAATTAAGTCTCCATCTCAGATCCTTGGTCAGAGTCCAAGTCTCGCACCCATAGAGCAAGACTGGAAGTACCAAGGACCTGAAGACTCGGACCTTCGTCCTCCCGCACAGGTATCGGCAGCGCCACACCCCATGATCCAGTGAATCCATGACTCCCCAGGCCCGACCCAGACGTTTATTGACCTCTGGCTCGCAGCCAGCAGAGACATGAATATCACTGCCAAGGTAAGTGAATCTCTCCACGACCTCAACATCCTCACCACAAACAGAAACAGACAGGACAGCAGCATCCAAGATGTCACCGAAAGCCTGGATCTTAGTTTGGACCCAAGAAACCCGTAATCCCAACGGCTCCGACTCCTCATTCAGCACCACGAGGGCCCCCAAGAGGATGTCTAAAGTCTCCGCAAAGATGACTGCATCATCTGCAAAATCAAGGTCCGAGATCTTGACATTCCCAAACGATGCACCGCAACTTGATCTCTCCGACATCCTCCCTAAAATCCAGTCCATACAAGTGCTGAAAAGTGTGGGGGCAAGTACACATCCCTGACGAACTCCAGTAACAAATGGAAATAAGTCAGAGATGGTACCACCACACTTCACAGCACTCTCAGTACCAGAGTAGAGTTCAGACATCAGATCGATCAGTTTTGGTGGCACCCCACGAAGACCAAGAATCCTCCAGAGGACATCCCGAGTCACTGAATCGAACGCTTTACAGAGATCAACATAGGCTGCAAGCAGCCCCTGCCGAAACTCTCGTCTGCGTTCGGTGAGGACACGAAGTGCAAGGATACGGTCAATCATTGACCTCTTTGGTGTAAAGCCTGACTGCTCTGGACGCTGGTGCTCAAGCAGATGGTGGCGAACCCTATCAAGAATTATCCGAGCAAAGACCTTGCCCGGCACTGAGAGCAGCGTCACCCCTCGGTAGTTGTTGCAGTCTTGGCGATCACCCTTCCCTTTCCAGAGAGGGACAACAAGGCCCCTCTTCCAGTCAGTTGGGATGATGCCTGTGTTCCAGGCAGAGCACAAAACTGCATGCAACGACACGAGTGCAGCATTTCCACCAGCCTTGAGAAGTTCGGCATGGATGCCACAGATCCCTGGAGCTTTGCCCCGTTTCAACTGGTTCACCGCAGCCCGTGTTTCCACAAGCGAAGGTGGACCACAGTTGATTCGAGGGTCAGCAACAGGGATTGTAACACCCTTGACGTCCAACTCGACAGCTGGGGGATCAGCCTGGTACAACCGCTCAAAGTAACCGGCCCAGCGGGCCTTCACTTCAGACTCCTCTGTCAAGAGCCTACCACTCTCTGCTCGAACTGCAGTGCTCCGAGGGATGGGCTTGGATGAACGTAATGCGCGAATTCCCCTGTAAGCGGGACGATAATCACCTGTCCACAGGTGATGCTCTACCCCCTCACAGATTCCTCGCACATAGGCCTCCTTGTCCACACTCAGTGCACGTACAGTTTTACGCCTCAGCTCCCTGAACAGCTCAGCTCTGCCATTCAGCCTGGCCCTGCGACTCTGGTCACTGGTATCCAGTGTCCCTTGAGAGACAAAATTCTTCTTTGCCCTGCGGTGAGCTCCAAGGCATCCACTGGCAACATCAAGGACGGTGGTCTTGAAGGCGCTCCACAACTCTTCAGGACCCCCCAAAGCACCCAGACCCCCCAAGTGTCCACTCAGCCTGTTCACAAACTCCTCAGCTACTCTCTCATCCCTGAGCTTGGCAACATCCAGCCTAGGCTGGGATGGTACCATTCTCCAGGATTTAAGGTGCAGCTTTAGAGTTGCTACAACAAGCCTGTGGTCAGCATTGAGGAACTGAGCACTCCGGTAGACCCTGCAGTTCTGGATCATCCTCCAACGACCGTCAATGAGGACATGGTCAATCTCCTTTGCCACACCACCAGCGTTGGAATACCAAGTCCAGCGATGAGCTTGTGGGTGCTGAAACCATGAACCAGCCACCCTAAGTCCATGACTTCTTGCAAAGTCAAGGAACTTAGTGCTATTCTGGTTCATAGTTCCTGACCCATGGGGACCAACACACACCTCATAACCATCCCTATCAGTTCCAGTCGATGCATTGAAATCCCCCAAGACTAGAAGTGTATCTCGTCTGGGGCACTGATCAACCACAGACTCGAGTGTGGCGTAGAATGCATCCTTCACGGTGAGATCACTCGCCTCAGTCGGAGCATAAACAGAGACCAGGGAAATGACACCTAAGGAGTGACGAATCCTTAATCTCATA
>NC_140961.1:66808461-66810961 GCF_056783735.1 Eptatretus burgeri
CTCCATCCATTGTTGGGAGAGCAGAAGCAGCATATCTAGGGTAGAGTGACCTGATCTGAAACCGAATTGACGATCGGAAATCAAGCCATTGGAGAAGAGGAAGGATTTAATGTCTGAAGCGATGATGGATTACATAACCTTGCTAATGATTGGGAGAAGGCTGATTGGTCTGTAGTTGCAGGGATCTGTTTTTGCACCTTTATTATGCAGGGCGGTAATGTTTGCTGATTGCCAAGCAGATGGCAGATAACCGTGAGCAAATGAGAGGGTGAATAGAACAGAGAGAGGGTGAACAAGAGCAGAGCAGAAGAGCAGAGCAGAAGAGCAGGCTTTGAGGACACGTGGGCTGATGCTGTCTGGACTGGTTGCAGAATCTGAGTCGAGGTTTGACAGCAAGCTCTCCACCTTGTCAGGAGAAAAGGACACAGAGTCCAGGGACAGTTGGGTGCGACTGGGTAAGGAGGGTAGAGAAAGCGATGGGTTTTGGACACAAGATTTAGCTGCAACCACCGAGTTTAGGCATTTAGCTTTTTCACATGCGGTATCAGCAGTGCTGCCATTTTAGGTAAGGGAGGGATGGAGGGGGAACATACACCAGAAACAAATTTGATTAGATGCCACCAGGATTTTGAGGAGGGAGAAAGGTTTGAAAGTTCAGACTTGAGCTTAGAAAGATGTTGTTTTCTGGCTCTCCTGAGGGTAGATACACACTTGTTCTGAGCTTTATGGAAGGAACTGAGATTTCCCTCAGTTGTGTTTGCTTTCCATGAGGCAAAGTCAAGTTGTTTCAGGACAACTGCCTCACCACAAGCTTCAGTGAACCAAGGGCGGGAGGCAGGGTATGACAACTGAAGACGAGAGGGGATAAATCTGTGCATGAGGGAGAGCAAGTTTCTTTGAAGGAATTCCCAGGTTGAGTTGATGATGGAGAAAGTAGCGATAGGCGACCAGTCTATAAGTTTGATGGCTGCTTGAAGACCCTGCCAGTCGGCTTGAGTGAAATGCCAGACTCGACGGCGGTGAGGTGGTTCTCTGATAACAGCCAAAGAGATGTCCACTTTGACAAGGACGTGGTCAGAATAACCGATTGGAGTGGAGGAAGAGCAGCAGATATTGTCAGGGAAATTGTCAAAATCATCTCCACAAGAGTTGGAGTACCATTGGTTGAGATCCGGGTTGGGAAGTTGACCGATTGAGTCAGTCCCAATGAGTCGCAGAAAGCAATTGCTGAAGTGCCATGACAGGTGAGAGAGGTATTCACACCTAGCCAACTGGCATGATGACAATTGAAGTCGCCACATATGAGGAAGAGAGAGTTTGGATGAGGAGATAGAAATTGGTCCATGTTTTCAGATAGTGAGGTGTAGATGGAGTCATCACTCTTTGGTGGACGGTACAGTACACATATAAACATGAGGTGGGAGTGGAGGGGAATCCGTAGCCAGAGGTATTCCTGGGGGTGTGGGGGAGTGAGGGCATGCATAGAGAGTGAGGAATAGAGTCTTTGATGAAGACAGCAACTCCTCCACCAGGACGAGGCTCAGGTCTGTCATACCGGAGGAGGGAGTAACCAGGGAGAGATACTTGGGAGTCAGACACGTCTTGGGGGAGAAAAGTTTCCTGTTAGGCAGATTATGTCTTGTTTGTCAGTAGCAACCTGTATGGAAAGATCTGAAAGGTTTGAGCAAAGGCCCCAGATATTTGAGGTCCACACTTTTAATGAAGAGGGAGGGGAGGAGGCTTTGGGTGCAGGGGGTGGGAGGGGAGGGGGAGGGTTGGACAAGGGATGAGGGGGGAGGTAAGGAGGGTTGTTGAAAGTGTGGGGGATTGCAGAATAGCTTGGGGAGGGGGCCGGATGAGGAGAAAAGGCTCTGTGGTGCTGGGGGAGAGGGGCGACAAGAGAGGGGGAAGAAGGCAGTTGAGGATTTGAGACGGTAGAGTGAAGAGAAGGAGGTGAGAGGGCAGTGGAGGGAGGAAGCTTTGAGGATGAGAGGGGGGGGAAACTTTGAGAAGGATGAGTGAGAGGGGTGAATGGTGGGAGAAAGGTGAGGGGGGAGTTTTTGAGAGAGGTGAGAGGGAGGCTTGGAGGGAGAAGAGTGGGATGGTTGCTTTGAGAATGAGGGGTGAGAGGAGTGAGTTGGCACTGAAATTGGAAAAAAAGAATGGTTGATGGAAAGTGAACATTCATAGCAAACTGGGGTTTTAAAAAGTTTTAGGTCAGAGATGCGATTAAACACATTTCTTGAGGGATGCAATAAAGGCGAATTCAGAGAATGGAGAGAAGAAACACTGTAACAGTTGGATTTTTATCGGCAATGTATGAAGGAAAGGTCGAATTGAGAGCAGTCTGTTTAAATAGTAGAAGAGTAGTGCATTATGATACCGTAAAGAGTACCACATGTGTGAAAGAGGAAGATGAAGCATTATAAGAGATCGTTTTTATTATTATCTATACATTAATACTGAAGGACCAATTTTGTGCTCCTCCTCACGGTCGCGT
>NC_140961.1:66815961-66835961 GCF_056783735.1 Eptatretus burgeri
AGACTGCCACGGAGGCCGTACGTAGGACGCATGGCGGGCGTAGGGGAACTGTGCGTCGACCCTGCGTTGCCCACAGGTAGTCACACAGACCGCAAGGCCACCGTACGTTGAACACAGGGACGCCTTAGGACTACCCTACGGCAACTGTGGAAATAGTGCGGCCTACGTAATTTTTTGGGGGTTGGTAAAATTCATTTTTCATTGATAAGAGCCTACGGCAGCCGCACGAATAACGCAAGCCCACCGTACGCCCTACGTACGGTCGACGTGGAACACATCTATGTCACAGCTTGGCTTGTCGAATTGCTACGGCCAACGTAGAAATTAAAAAAAGTTATAACTCCGTGCTATAATTCAACGGCGACCCCTACGGCCTGTAAAAGATAGCCATACTGCGTAGGGCCACCCTGAGACCACCTCAGAAACTCTGCGGCCGCCACACGGTTCTGTCAATTCAGGGGGGGGGTACGGCCGCCGTATCCTAGCCGTAGAGCAAATGTGACTTAGGCTTTACTTTGTTTAAACCTATGGGTATATAGAACTGTGTCTTGACTTATCCTGTTCGGGTTTGGTCATGAGAAGCGCTCCTGGGGAAAATTAGCCCAAATGATTCATTGGCATCCAATATGCAATAGGGTGCAGCACATAACGTTGGTTTGTCAGCCAATTGAAATCTGTTGCAGAGCTGCTGGCACGGTTTCCCCATCTACTGCAGTCATCTCAAAGGTACAGTAAACCGACACTGGGTACGAGGATCTGACCAGAGGTGAGTGTTGTGGAGTGTCCATGGTCTTTTTGTGGATGTCGGCCTTTCGGAGTTATCCGAGGTGACAACCATTACAATGCATATGAACATATAAATACAAATTCCTTCAAATATCATTCACGCAAAACAAACTATCAAGATATTAAGTGCACCCAAGATGTCAGTAGTTCTTTAATGTCTGCAATTACCCATAACATTTAACAGTTAACAAAGGTTTTAGAATCATGTATAAAGGTTAGTTTATAAAATAAGTAGGTCAAACAATCATTGATTTGTGTGATATAAATAATTTGCTGTGCCCTCCAGACACACCTGTAGGACAATCGGAAGTTGTTCTGGAGGACTTCTGTTTTCCACACCTAGGTTAACCCAGACCTGGAAAGCCGTCAACTGCTCAGCAAAGAACGGGCTGTTCTGTGGAGTGACCGGAAACAAAAAAAAATTACTTTGAGAATTCACAAAAACAATCTTGTAACATTATAAAACATGCATCTCACAAAAAAAGCAATAACAGCAGCAAAACGTGCATTAGCATCAGCAAAGGTAATGAGAAACCTGACTGGATCACTCAATATAATTATATCTTCACAACACGCAAAACTATACTCACGATTGATACTCTTATACATGTCTCGTGCTTCTTCCTCAAAACTAAAGTACACCAGGATCCCAACATTCATGCGAGGGATACACTCCGGGAAAACCCCGTGAATGTTGAAATCATGAATGTGGGGGCATTTTTCTCAATGGGAAATGGGGGGGGATAGGTTCCGGGGATTTCCCGACCCACTAAAAATCCGCGAATGTCCGGTAAAATCTCGCGAAAATACAGGAAAATGCTGTGGAAATAGACAAAAATCCACGAGTGTCGGGGTAAAATCCACGAGTGTTCGAGTGAAATGCACAAGTGTCGAGGTAAAATCTGTGAGTCTTGTCATTGTTACAATGGAGACAAGGGGGATAACCTTATTGGTTCGCGGTGGTTCCTGGTTCAAAGGGGAAGTTTTTAGTCTGTATGTAGCAAGTTGCTAATTACACTAATATATATGCTGAAAGTTTCCTTTCTTTAACTCGCAAGACATGACATCTTTCCTATCTGCAGGCAGATTTTGCTGAGCATTTTAAAAATGTAACAGCTCAGATGGTGCTCTTTGTAGCAAAATAGTGATTTACACTAATATACGCTGAATGTTTCCATTGTGTAATGTCCATATGTGGCGGCCTGGTAACTACTGGATACACCAATAGATGTAATGAGTGTTTTCATTCTGTAAGTATGGTCACACCAGGTCTCTTTGGAGAATCCTTGGATATCACTGGTCGGACTTTGTGTCCAATGAGCGGTTGCTGAGATAGACTCAAATGAGATTTGTTACCTGCATAGTCCGTGAGCATCAGCTGTGGCTGTATGAACATGTGGCTCGTTTTCCTGACGCTGATCCTGCTCATCAGATTCTCTCAGCGCGGGAGCCTCGTGAGTGGAGGAGGCCAAAGGGCCGACCACGAGCCTCGTGGTTGCAGCAGGTTGATCGGCATCTCAAGGAGATTGGGATGGGCCAGGCATCTGCCTGGGGGATGGCCAGACGGAGGCCCCTGGACCGACGGAAAGTGGACGCAGCGACACGCTGCTCTGGCGCATGCTCCCATACCTGACCTGACCTGATCAAACATTAATCATAAAACCTCTTCTTCTTTCATGGTCCCAATTATTCTGCCTTGTGGAGAGTTGGCCAGGGGGAATGATTCCGGTGCAAATCTTTCTAGAACTGGCTGGCCAAGCTTACTTTCCATTGTGGCTCGAATTTTGCCAAATTACAGATGGAAGTACAGGAGATACGATAAAAGTTGTGCTCTATGCATGTGTGTGATTGAGACTGCAGGCGTGTTTGGCAATGGGTTTGTAAATTCAATTTTTGACAAAGGTGGCAAGCTCAGCAAGACTACATAAACGAACTTCCTCTGACAAAAGACTATCCATCAGAGCACAACTTTTAAAATCACTCTACAGGACTATCTTTCTCACAGATTGGAAAGGTAAGAACATGATATAAATTCCTCCACCCAGAAAGTAAATCCTCCATTCTCTGCCCCTTCATGCATGGCAGTGCCAAGTGATCAGTCAGCGAATTTGCAACGATCGGAAAAAAAAAATCAACAATAGGATTTTCAAGAAATCCATAAAAAACTGCTGACAATCGAGCTTGGGGTGGCAGTTACAGCTGCATTATTATTCTATACTGCTTCACAAAAGTGCTCATCATCTGCTACACCAAAATATGTCACTCGTTTAAGCAAAATACTGCATTCCAGTCAGCAATCTGGCACTTTGTCTGGTACAATAAGAAGTGTGCTCACTGTTAATTACATTGAACAAATGCTCAATATTTTCATCACAGAGTGAGCATGCATAATAACATCATGATCCTTACTGCTTATTAGTTACTCGAGAAGAAGGGTGGGTCATGAGGTCACACGTCAATAATTATCAAAATAAATTAGCAATTTTACTACTTTCACCGTAGCTATATCTAATGAGTGTGATAAAAGACAACATAAGCTCAACCTGAGAACAGCACAATTTAGATTGCAGACTATATTCTAACTTTTTTCAGTTCCTAAAAGGCAAAATAAGGAAAGCAAAATAATAAGTCCAACGAGAAGAAAATTTTATGATGCAATAGCAAAAAAAATTAAATAAAATGCAGGCCCCTTTTTTAAGAATCTGTGTATAGACTGATGGACGAGTTGAAAACCATAGGGCTGAGGAGCATATACATACCAACATCGGGTGAGTAAGAACAAGTTGAGGGAAGAACATGTTATGTTATGTGTCAAATATTCTGCATATAATTTCTGCAGAATTACCTTCATAGTTAATACAATTAAGCATGAGTGTCAATCAATGGGTCAATATATTCATAAATAAATCAGCAAACATATGATACCGACGGAGAAACAGATACATCATATAATTGCCATCAAAATTATGTCCTTATGAGAAGTTTTCCCTATTGACACGTTTAATTGGTGCTTACCTAGCCTGGGTTCAAATCTTGGCCCAGCTATAAATGGTTACCTTGGCGTTTCACATGCATGACGATGTGTCAATGGGCACACCATCCATTGGAAGGACATTAAGCTCGAGGATCCATCTTGCCATCACTGGTCGGTGGTGGATGTTAAAGATCCAGAGGTGTCTTTCGTGAAGTCGAGGGGAGTTATCACTGGCCCCCTTTTTTATTTATTTCTGTATGCACAGTTGAGGCTCATAGGAGCTAGACAATTGTGGAGGACCCCCTGAAAAAAATTACAAATTCACGCAATTTTGATCGAATGTCCAGACTTGGCAGGCCAGTTCTTGAAAGACATGCTCAAAATGCTCCCAGTCTGATCCCACAACAATGTGGGAATCATTGAGGCCATTAAAGAAGTAGTAATGAGAGTAAACAGGCCAACCCTATTTAATGTAGAAATATCTGGAAATTAGAAAAATCCTTCAACGACAGGTTAATAAATTAAACTGACAGATGAAAAATATATATACAAATAATTCACATTAATATGTTAATAATTTGATGAGTGGAAGCCAAATTAGTGTCATATTTTAAAGCATATTTCAACCTTATCTGCAAACCCACAGAGTGGTGATATGAAATAATGTAAATGAGAGTTCTGATATTTTTTCAGAGCAAAGAACTACCTCCAGCAATAGTAGCAGAAAGAGTCTGAAATATAGATAGCTTTTCCACAATTACAGAATTAAATTTCATGAAGGAAGTCATTAATGGTGACAAAATATGCCAAAGGATACCAAATGTATGCTCAGTCAACAAAACACGAAATTTATATATCCTATCTATTCGTTTCAGCTCATCTTAAAATATTATATTTCTACTTTATGCTTTGGGAATCGATTCAGGCTCTCGGATACTTATAACATTCTCAGGATTCTTGAAATCTACTTTGCTTAAACCCCAAAATAAATGCTTCAATGGATTATGGACAACTCTTCTGTTTCTTTCAATCGGTAAACTTTACTCGATATCATATCTCTACAATACGAAAGATGTTTGTCTGTCTGCCTGTGTGTCGCCATTTTTATCAGAGATGGCCAAACGGATCTTCGTCAAACTTTCAGAGGTTCACCAGAGAGTGCCAGGGAGTGTTTTTTTTTTGGTGGGGTGGGGGGGGGAGGGGGAGAGGAAGAGTGAAAGAGTTGGATTATTTTTTAAATTGCTCTAAGCCTTTGTAGCAATGTAAAAGGTAATATTAAATGTCCCCTTACCCCATTCCTTACTTGGTGGAGGGAAGTGTTTTAGGCCCCCACAAAAAAAATAGAAGACAAAAAAAAAATTTCATTTCTTCAAAATGCCAACAGGAGTAGAACAGCACCGGGCAATGCCTGGTACCCGTGTTAGTATCGATAAATAAAACAGCGATACACCATGTTAAAGTGCCAAGTGTCCATACATTGTAACGGACAGGTCTCCCAAGACCACCAGAGTGTAATTCCAGACACCAAGTGGAGGCGTTTTCTTCGCACAGAAAGCAACTCTGCAGTGCAGTTAATAATTAAATCAAGCTGGCCAGCCAAAGCTCAGCAGACTTTTGGTTTCAGGATAATTTAATTATGCCAGAGGGCAAATCCATGGTTCAAAAACCACAGCAACAATGGCATAAAAATTATGGGATTTAATAATAAAGTAATTATCAGGATGGGGACACAGCAGCACAAATAATAAAGGGACGACAATGCAGGATCCTGATGGAATGCATATAAACTAGACGACAACGGACTCAATGCCTAACCGGAGATTAATCTTATTAGACACAGACTTGTTTGGGGACACAAGATATACAAAAGAGGAGACAGATGGGGAGGAAAAATGTAGAGGGCAGTTTCCCTTAAGGTGCCTGTATGGCAGAATGTGACACATCCATTAGCTTACATTGAGGGCACCGCCATTTATACTGAAGCTAGAGTCGACCCATAGAGTGGCTGGAGTTGCTCATACCATGGCTCAAATGGCTCGTACTGTGACACTGGAGATGGGCTCCAATTTTGGCGCTCCTTGCGGGACTGAATATGCAGACTGAACTCAGGGACTGAATATGGCACTGATCTCACTGAGTGCGGCGGCGTTTGTGCATGGGCTTTAATATCTCTGGCCCCATAATTCTGTGGTGAGGACCGCCCCTGCATTGCGGTCACACATGCTGTTCCGCCATGTTGGTCCAATGCATTAAACCTCACACATGTGGACCACCATGTTGGTGCAATGTATCAAACCTCGCACATGTGGACCCATCATGTTTGTTCCACAGCCCCGTGGGGAGGTGAGAAAACACAATGCGGGAGGATTAAGAACATTACATAAAGAGGGAAAATGTGGAGAAAAGAGACAGACATTGGCACTAGGGTGACGGAGCTCTCTACATGCTCGATCCTGGCAACTGCGAGACTGGATGCTACAAAATGCCTTATGCTAACATTCATTACAAAATAACTAATTAACCCCTCGATTACCCCCGTGTCATTTTCATAACAATACTAACTACTGTATACATGGCGAAAAGATCGGTTATATTGATGAAAAATCATTTAATCATCCGTGTGAAGCACATTGCTGCGCCCTATATAATGTCTGGGATTGAATCGTGCCAATTATGCAGTGCCCCCTTCGATTACGGCAGGAATTTGGAATATGCTAGGGTGCCAGCGTAACCCGTCTACTCTTTGCTAAAGATACCATGGGATCTTTAACATCCATCAATAACTCGTGCTGGCAGACAGGTCCTCTGGTGTAACATCACTCAGAAGTATGGTACACGAATCGATGTATCACCATAGTTGCGAAAAACCAAGGTGATAGTTTATAGTCAGGCCAGGATTTGAACCCAGAATAGATAGCTTAAAAGTGAGTGTGCTGAGTCCCATTGATAAATGGTAAAAATAAAAAAGGAGAGGACAGTAAGGAATTTGAGTAAGAGGGGTGGGAAGATAAAGAGGGCTATTGAGGAAGATGCATCAAAGCAGTAAAGACAGAGTAGGTAAACAGAATGTATGGAATAGGCTGGGAGATGGGGAGGGAGAGGAGGAGGAGGAAAGATGATCATTTCTCCAAAGAAAATGTGTCGGAGAGGAGATCGAGTCAAGCACACCATTCCTTTCCAGAAAATGAACATCTCGAAAAGAATATTGAGCATTTACTCTGAAAGCAGTTCCTTCCCCCGTTGGCAGCTGGGAGAGACAGATGTCAACAGCAAGGTCCCACGCTTGCCTGTAAACAACACAAGCACACTAAAGCAGTGTTCAAGAACTCAGCTCGATCATCATCAACAACACATGCAGCAAAGTAACCATGACTTAAAATCACACATTTAGCCCATTCATATGGCACAATCATGTCAGTATAATAAACACAACTTAAAAATAAACAATGGGATTTGTATTGAGGACAGGTGTATATATATATATATATATATATATATATATATATATATATATGTATCGAGATATATATATATATATATATATATATATATATATATATATATATATATATATATATATATATATATATATATATATATATATATGTATCGAGATATATATATATATATATATATATATATATATATATATATATATATATATATATATATATATATATATATGTATATATATATATATATATATATATATATATATATATATGTATATATATATATATGTATATGTATATATATATATGTATATATATATATATGTATATATATATATATGTATATATATATATATATGTATGTATATATATATAGAAGCCTGGTGTTGGCGCAGTGGTTAGGGCAGCGGCTTGGGATCCAAAAGGTCCTGAGTTCAAGCCCCGTTGGGCCACTGAATTAATACACCAGGGGGTTGACTCAGCCTGCCATCCTTCCGAGGTCGGCGAAATGAGCACCAGTGTACTGGGCCGGTGTATACCCCGGTTAAAATAGGTGTACCATATCCCTGTGTCGTAAGAGGCGACCAGGGTTGCGTCAGGAAGGGCATCCGGCGTAAAACATGTGCCAAATCACTATGCGGATCATACGGATGATCCGCTGTGGCGACCCCGAACGGGAGCAGCCGAAGGAAGAAGAAGAAGATTTGTATTGAGGACAGGAGCTCATGCTAAAGATGAACCCATTAGTGCACATGCAAACACGCACACTGTACCCCCATTTCATGTTGCTAGTGCTATGCACATAACAAAACTCTGTTGATTGAAATTTTAACGTTACAACGAGAAATGACCAACCACATCGGGTGCTGGTAAGTCGGTGGCAAGCGTGGACTGCTGATCGGTGTGCAGTGATACGACCTCATGATCCGTTCTGCAAGTAGAAAGTTACGGAACAGGCTGGCCACAAGAAGGTCTTGCCGGAACAACTTCTGGAAGAGATCTGGGAGAATATGGTTTTGCATGCAACATAACACAATCAATATCAGATAGCATCGGTATTGAGAAAAATCTTCCAAAATTTGCAATTTCAAATAAATTATGTACAGACACGAGTACTTGACTGTTTTCTCTGAACAAGCAAAGGTGTTTCCATGAATATGCTTTCAATTGTCTGAACGCATCACCAGAGTACAAATCTGAACGCATCACCAGAGTACAAATCTGAACACTCGGTGTGCTCATGTACAGAATAAATCATTTTGGAGTTTCTCTGCAAAGCTGCAGACTCGAATGGAAAACAAAGGAAAACACATGCAAAGAAACTCAAGCACAAGAGAATATTTTGTCCCTTATGCCTGCATCATAGCCACACCATATTTACTTACTTATCAATAACTTTATATCAATCTCACAATCCACATCACTCATTAACTCACATATTGTAGCAAAATCCAGATAGTGAATTTGATCAAAGGTCGACCAGAAAACATTCCATTTTTGAAACATAGCAATGCATCTGCAGTGTACTGTACTTTTCATTGGTGCCAACTTGTTAGAACTTTCACATCATTAACTTTGTTCCATTTACTTGTCCAACCAATGGCAGTGCTTTTGGCGTGGTTTAAAAAAAAAATCTGGTTTCTAACCAATCATTCTGCCCCACACTACTATCGGGCTTAAACTTCCTCCTCGAGGGACGAGCAGAGAGGAAGGCTTTAGCACCAAGTGTGATGATGCTTTACTGCATGGCAGCTCGCTATTTACACCATCGTAGAAATGACTCATGGACTTGAGTTTCACTTGAGTTAAACTAAAGTGTGTTGGAGTTCACTGGATTTAAACTGCATTTGCAGCCCTGTCCACCAGCAGCACTTTGCTATCTGCACCCGCAGCTTCATAGCTCTATCTTCAGTAGTTTTCCGCTCCTTTCAACAGTGGGACTACTATCATCGAACCCCTTTTGGTGAGCAGCTTATTCTTATGGACACTGGCCATTTATGACATCCGAGTCACAGAGTGGATCATATTATTTCGTGAACACGACGCCAAGTTGGCACACTGGTGATACGCCATTTCTTGCTTCTTATTGAACTTGTGAATGTATTCACCCGCACTCAAGCTTAACAGCTTATGGGACACTGCTCAAACTGGACGAAGTCATCCACTTTTAGTGGTGAGTAGAAGTCGATAACTCAATTTCCATGTCCCCAAGCAAATGTAGGCTGATAAGGTGGCCTTTAAACAAACACAAATGATTGTGTGCTGCAAGATGCAAAATACAAATGTGCCCTCTGCTGCAGAGGCATAAAAAGGTAGAGACACATAACATCTTAGCCAAATTTGACCTATAGAGAATGTCCCACCTAATTTATATGAAAGGCCAACTCCTGTAACAAGGGTAAGCACATGTAACATGGACACCAACCTTTGAAAGGTCAGGATTATATCCCAATTCTTGGCATCCCTTGCACTTTGTGAACATATAGGTATTGAAACTATTGTGTAAATATAGTTTTATAGCAACTCAAACTTTACCATGGATGTCCAGGGAACCCAAACACCCAATGGTCACGAAATATGCAGCTTCAACAACGTTGGATCATTTCCTCTTACGTATATTTACATGTAGTTCATATAAATTGACATTTCATTTGATGATCATCATTTCAAAGATAAAAATAAGAAATTTGTATACGAAGTGCATTGGTATTTCCTCATGAAGTGACCAATTCTTACTTCAAAGTGTGGTGTGTGTGGCGTCATCCAAAATAATGATTCAAAATGCAATTTCCCAAGAACATGCATCACCCAGAATAATGAGAGTGGGACAGTGGAACAGGATAGCAGGGATGTAACAAAAGGAAAACCATGCAACAATTATGCACACCTACCACGTGGCAAGACGTTCCAAGCGATGGTATCGGTGATAGCTGTGAATATCCAATTGAGCTCCCCAAGAGGTGTGCGACGGTCATTCAATCTGCCAGGGATCCTGTAACAAGCCGCAACATTGCAAACACGTCCCTTTCCAGCCCTTTCACTTTCTATCGAGGAAGACTTACAAGAAGTAGATGGGATATACAGGACATAAATATACACAACGTATTCACTTAAACCACAGACGTCTGCTCCATTAAAAAAGTGCCTCAGGGAAAGCCTTGAAAATGTTTCCCAAACAGTGACCACAACATGTCATCTAATGTCCCAAACTATTTTTTAAACTTTGAGATAGTAAAACAATTGTAACAATCATCAGTCATTCACAAGCAAATGCAATATGGCTTCCTTCCCTCCCCCACCTTCCTCAATCTATCTACTTTGACAGCTGTAACAATCAAATGGAAAACAAAGGACCACTGTTTACCTTCTTTTTTTCTGTAGGACAGTGGCAAGATATTCTTCTGCCAAGTATTGTCTGGATTGGTTGAGATGTAATTGTTTGGCAAGTCAGAAACATTAATTTTGTGTCCGATTTTGACCTTTGACCGGCTGGGGAATCAAAATAAAAGGACCAAATGAATGTCTGTCGACTTCAATCTTTAGGGGCTTTGTGGAGGTATAATTTTGCCAATTCCTGTCTGCATTGGTTGCAAAACAGGTCAGGCCAACTCCTGTCACAAGATGTCACAAGTGAGCCTGGCACGGTGAGTCAAAACATTAATTTTGCGACCAATTATGACCCCTTGACCCCTGTGTAAGCTCCCGAGGGAAACCTCAATCTGAAATGTTTTCTACACATTCCTATGAGCGAACTGTGTATGAAAGCACCATTGTGTCAAATGTGATCTAAAATAAAAGGGAATAACGACAAAATGCATGATATTTAGTGTTTCAACTTTGACCTGTTAAAATCGAAATTAGGGCCCAAATCAAAAATGGGGGAGCGTTCTGAGTGTAGTGGACCAAGGTATCTCCATGCCAGATTTGAAGAGGATTGGCTGAGAAATGAAAGAATGGCATGCAATTGTAATTGTTGGAAAGAAAGAAGAAAACAGGAAAACAAAAACAATACTTCTCCCCTCCGTGTAGGAGGAGAGACTTGATAACAATACAATCATCTGGATTACAAAGTTGACAAAGGATGATTAAATGTACGAGATATGTCATGTAACAATCAATCACTCAGATGAAGAATGGAATGAGGAAGGAGAAAGCATCTGGATAGCATATTATCTGGATAGCATACAGCAAGCATATTATTCATATAAGCAGGAGAATTTCCAAGATATCTGAGACTCTGGAGCACAAGGTACATTTCTGGATCAAATGCAGATAATCCTTAACAGTCAGTATCTCTGCTTAAACTGACACATTTCAAAGTTCAAACTATAAAGGATAATGGGTTTATGCAGACATCATACTTTTCGATAAGGTCAAGGGTTACTCCCGACACCAGCTTCCCACTCTGTTGACCGCAAAACCTGGAAGCACATGACCACACGAACCAGGTAATGTGTGATTACATCAATAAATGACAAAGATGCTAAAAGCATGAATGAAGTTCTGAACTTAGGTTTTTGATAAGCCTGGATCTCACAATCAATATATACGAAAACTCAGTAATTTGAGGCCAAATGTTAACGATTTATGATGACTGTATTTGATTCACCATTAATGTAATAAACTGCATGCATGGTACATCCCCTCCAGCAGCTATTCTTGGCCCATGAAATGAAGTGGCAATGTATTGTTGTTTTTTTATTTTTTATAAAGTTCCAACACATTTGCATTTACAACATTATTATGCAAGTATCAATGCGCTGGAACATTGCTAGAGATGTCCCAATGCGCCCCATGTCATATTGCACTCCAGTTTCCCCTACTTATATAACGCTCCATCAATCCTTCAACTCCAATGAGATGGTATCTCAATTCTGGTGGATGCAATTACCAGCGAAGTGCGATCTTGATGGGTGTGGTGAGGCAGGATGTGAAAAGGTCAGCAGGGAGTTCTGGGTTCATTGGAAGCAGTTGGCTAGCCTCGCAGGCAGCAAGCTGAATGCAATCCTTCATGGAAGGCGGCAGGGGAACTTGGGCTAATGGGTGGCTTGGACTGATTGCCGCCACCTGCTGAAAATGCAAATGCAAGTCAGACAAGGTTTAAGAGTGCATTTTAAGTGACAACATTGGCGAAGCCTGCTATTACATAAAACACAAGCTGGTGAAGCTTTCTTAAAATACCCCTCTCTTTTCAAAAATAAATAGCATAAGAGCATCTTAAAAACAGAGGTTCAAAAGATATTGAAAAGGGGTCATATTAGGTACTGGAGAATCAATGCCAGAGCATACTGCTTTAATTGCTTGTTTCACACAACACACCAATTACAGTTTCACACCATGTAAGCGCTGATCAGAAATTAGTTTCACACCACACTGTACAAGTGTGATTTACCTCCCATTTTTAATAAACTGCATCACTGTACTGTAACAGGTAATATGTAGTGCAGGATTGTCAAAGGATAACAAAATGTAAGGTTTATTTTTCTGTTGGGGCTGCGGCAAAGTACTGTTCTTCCTTCGAGCTTATGCAGCAGGGGTCAGCAGTAAATTGACCGTCTCCAGAAAGGCAGTTCCACAAATGAGAGCAAAGAGGAATGAAAGAGTGGAAGTGTGAGGAAAGCCTTGATTTGGGGATTTTATCGAGCAAGACAGTACAGGAAGAACACATGCATCCTGGAGGAATTGGGGACGATTGGAGGGCTTTACAAATATGATGAGATAAGATGTAGCATAATCTTTACAGAGTGTGAGTACAGCCAAAGCAACCTTGTCAATGTGAATTGCACATACAGTCGTGGCCAAAAATATTGACACCCTTGCACTTTTTTCAAATAATGCAGCATTTCTTGCAGAAAATTGTTGAAATTAAAAAATATTTTGGTGTCTACATATGTATTTTTGATTTGCAGTGGAACAAAACAAAAGGCTGAAAAAATTACTAAATCTTAGCTTATTAAAAACATAAATCCTAAAATGGCCCAGAAAATGGTCCTGGCACCTTTCAGAAGTTGTTAGAAATAATCACATTTCAAGAAGGTGATTCTCCTTCACTTTGGAATTGAACTCACCTTTGGTGAATTGCAGGTGCCTGCAATATAAAAATCACTCATTCAACCAGTTTGAATCGAGAAAAGGAGTCACTGCTGTTTTGTGTCACTGTGTGTACCACAACGAGCATGGAGAAAAGAAAGAAAAACAGAGAATTGTCTGTGGAGATCAGACATAAGGTTGAAGCCAAGCATGGACAATCTCAAGGCAACCAAGTCCATCTCCAAAGATGTTGATGTTCCTGCGTCCACCGTACGCAATGTTATCAGGAAGTTTAAGGTCCATGACACTGTAGCCAACCTCCCTGGACGTGACCGCAAGAGAAAACCTGATCGAAGATTGCAGCGAAGGATTGTTCGAATGGTGGAGAAAGCACCTCGATCAACTGCCAAACAGATTCAAGCTGACTTTCAGATACAAGATACGACAGTTTTAACTTGCACCATTCGTCGTCAACTCAATGAAAGTCAACTCAACTCAATGCAATGGTTCTATGGTAGGAGACCGAGGAGGACCCCACTGCTGAGAGAGAGACATAAGAAAGCCTGACTGGAGTTTGCCAAAGCACACCTGAATAAGTCAAAATCCTTCTGGCAGAATGTCCTGTGGACAGATGAAACCAAATTAGAGCTTTTTGGTGAAGCACATCATCTCTATGTTTACAGAAAACAAAATGAAGCCTCAAAGAAAAGAACACCTTCCTTACAGTCAAACATGGAGGAGGTTTACTGATGTTTTGGGGTTGCTGTGCTGCTTCTGGCACTGGGTGCCTTGAATGTGTGCATGGCATCATGAAATGAGGAGATTACCAAGGTAGTTTGGAGCACAATGTTCAACCCAGGGTCAGAAAGCTGGGTTTCCGTTGAAGGTCATGGGTCTTGTAGCAGGTCAATGACCCCAAACACATTTCAAAAAGCACCCAGGAATGGTTCAAGTCAATATGCTGGACTGTTCTGAAGTGGCCAGCAATGAGTCCAGATCTAAATCCCATTGAACAGCTGTGGGGAGATATGAAAACAGCAGTTGGGAGAAAGCACCCTTCAAATCTGGGAGAACTGGAGCAGTTTGCACAGAAGAGTGGGCCAAACTGCCAGTCGAGAGGTGTAGGAAGCTCATTCATGGCTATAGGAAACGCTTGACTGCAGATATTTTGTCCAAAGGCAGTACTACCAAATATTAAGTTTCGGGTGTCAATAATTTTGTCAATGCCATTTCTTTATGTTTTCTAATTTAAAAGGATATATTAAGTTCTGAATCAAAAACAGATGTTCTGTAATATTAACAACGAAATAAAGAACTGTGGAGACAAAATACTTTCGTCAATTTCAACTTATTTTTGGAGAAAATTGTGCGTTATTTGAAAAAAGTACAAGGGTGCCAAATATTGGTTCACGAGCGCCAGCCAGAGTGACCACTATATTCATTATGTCTGTGTCTGTCTGTCTATGTGTCTGTCTGTCTGTCTATGTGTCTGTCTGTCTGTCTATGTGTCTGTCTGTCTGTCTATGTGTCTGTCTGTCTGTCTATGTGTCTGTCTGTCTATGTGTCTGTCTGTCTATGTGTCTGTGTCCAGAGCATAATTCCATGGACTTTGATCCGATCTTGATGAAACTAGGTTATGTGTTTGATATCAATGTCGAGTTGTGTTTTCCTGGATGATGGCATGGCTACGCCCATTGTGGGCGGAGCCACGCCCAAAAAATAGCCATTTTTAGGGGGTAGTCGGATTAAAAATCTATCTTCTCGGGAATTGACTGAATGGAATGGGTTCTTCGGTATTTGAATAGCAAAATGAATTATCCAAAACTTGTCGTTGTCCGATTTTTCATTTTCATCTCAAGGTCAAGGTCACAAGGTCAAAAACTTAGAAAATTGCGAATTTTGACAAAAATCATACGACCGCCTAAACTTTGAGAGCTAGGATGACAATATTTTTTATGCATAATCTTGAGGTTATTCCCCACCTAAAGTCTTGAAACCATTTTGCTCGAACTCGAACACCTTGCCCGTGGCGCCCCCTTATAGTTCGTTTTTACGCTGATTTCATCAAAGTATGGATAACCCGAGGAGTGTGAAATGCCATATTGGCTATATGACATTATATTGTTCCTGGAATGTTCCAGAGGAAGTTTTGCACCAAAGGTCATAATCCTTGACCTTTGACCTTTAAAGGAAACAAAGGTCAAATTTTCAAAGTTGTGGGAATCGAACCGGGTTTTCCACCTTCTTCGACGAACTAACTCCAATAAGCTATAGCACGTATCCTGTTTCCTTAATTTAATGTCCACAACATTGTTTTGTGACCTTTAAAGGTTATGCAAAGGTCAAATTTTGAAAGTTGTTGAACGAAACCGGGTTTTCGACATTTTGCAGCTAATAACCTGTCACCCATACCACATCATGTTGATCATTTTTATAACTTGGTCAAAAATTATCACATTGTCTCATCCTTGACTTCTGAAACAATCTGCATCGTCAAATACCGCTCGTGAACCATCGTCGTCTTCAGACTTGTTTTTGACCACGATTGTACAAGCTGTGTGTGTCGAACTCAAGAAGTGACAGAATCCTCTTCTTTTAGGTTCAATGACTTTTGCATCACCCCCCACCCCCCTCCCCCTTTGTGGATTTGTAATGTTATCACTGCCAAGTCGTTTAAAAGCTTTATGCATTGAGCATTGACTCACTACCAAATTCCCTTTCCACTGAACACCAATAAACATTCGGTTTTTTGCATGATAAAGTTTCTTTGACAAGTTCTGCCACACATTCAAGCATCAAGCCGCTGTCACACCTTGACTATTTAGCCAGCGTATGCCGACGTATGAAAAATTTGTTAAAACGCTGGCACACGTCGAATACTTTATGGGTAAGTTTTGTATACGTTAACAGCACGCTGAAGCACGCTGGCATACGTCGTGGTACGACAAGCTCGTCGACAAATTTTAACATGCTCAAAATTTTTCAACGTATGCCAGCGTATGACTCACACGTTCCACATACGCTGGCCATAAGTTGTAGGCACGTTACGCGATCGTTGACACACGTCGACACACGTTACTTGTAAGTCGAAACACGTCGAGGTAATGTTTAGCGTACCCAAAACTTATTTCTAACCTCTGAGTAACGTGCTTTGAACATATGAGTAACGTATCTCCAACGTATATGTGTAATATAATATAATTAAAAGGCTGCCGCTCAACGATTTAAATCATAACCGCACTAGAAATTGAAGTGTCAACATCACCGTCATGGCGAAGAAAAAAAACAAAAAAAACCATGGAGTCTGGAAGACTGATGGGTTCCTCCTGTGTGAACCCCATTTTTATATACCAATTCCCCTAAACGCTGCCAATACGCCATTATACGGTAGCTGTAAGTTAGAAACACGTTCAGTAAGTTCTGTGGTCGTCCGGAAGACGTCAAATATATCAATATGCGTTGGAGATACGTTACACATAGGTTCAAAGCACGTTACTCATTGGTTAGAAATAAGTTTCGGGTATGCTAAACATTACCTCGACGTGTTTCGACTTATGAGTAACTTACAAGTAACGTGTGTCGACATGTGTCAACGATCGCATAACATGCCTACAACTTATGGCCAGCGTATGCGGAACGTGTGAGTCATACACTGGCATACGTCGAAAAATTTTGAGCATGCTTAAAATTTGTCGACGTGCTCGGTGTACTACGACGTATGCCAGCGTGCTTCAGTGTGCTCTCAACGTATACAAAACTTAACCATAACGTATTCGACGTGTGCCAGCGTATTTGGCAAATTTTTCATACGTCGGCATACGCTGGCTAAAACGTCAAGGTGTGACAGGGCCTTGACACTTTGATGTCTAGTGCGGTTATGATTTGAATCGTCGAGCGGCAGCCTTTTAATAGGCTACGCCACGTGATCGTCGGCAATACGCTGCCGTGCTATGCATACGTTAGACTATCGTTGGGCATAGGTTGTGAACGCCAACAACATGCTAAGCATTCGTTGGGATAAGTTATCTATATGTTATCGAAACGTTCTGTGTACGTTACTAATACGTTATGCATGTGTCCAACTCGTTAT
Source organism: Eptatretus burgeri (assembly GCF_056783735.1). NCBI lineage: Eukaryota > Metazoa > Chordata > Myxini > Myxiniformes > Myxinidae > Eptatretus > Eptatretus burgeri. Next base: position 66,833,294 of record NC_140961.1, read on the forward strand.
GAATACGCCAAAAACTTAAAAAAAAAAACAAAAAAAAAAAACATCAATAGTTCAGCGTACGTCAGCGTTTTACATACATCTTGATACGTTGCCATACGCTGGCAAAAACGTCAAGGTGTGACAGCGGCTTCAACAAGGGACATTTTGTAATTATGCTTTACAATACTACTCCTACTACTACTACAACGACCCCAAATTAGTCCCACTGTCTTGTAGGGTTGGACAAGGAAGGCTTTTGGCTCCAATCTTTCAAGAAATGCCTTGGCCAAGACTGACGTTCAACTGAAGGTGTCATGAATTTGTAATTTGTTCAGGATGCCAGCGATAACTCACCTTCTCTTCGGGAAGGACACCGAAGGATCTTTAATATCCACCAACTAATGCTCGCAGATGGGACGGCCAGCCTAACGTCCATCTGAGGAACGGCGCACTTTGTGATGCAACATCCAGCCTATGAAGGTTTATCATCAGGTCGAAAATCGAACCCATAGTAGACCGGTCAAAAGCAAGTGTGCTACGTCTGCACAATCTTTTCAGTGCCTTAACATCAAAATTTTTACAAAATGATTTTTTTTTGTTTTTAAACAGCATCACAAAACTGACAAGCATCGGCAGTGCTTTTATATTGACATACACAGTACATTTTTGAGGCAGGCGTTTTATCACCACTATAAGTGATTTACGATACACCAATCAATAGAATATTCTTTTAAATCATTAAGAGCGATCTTACACAATGTGAGAATATTTTGACGTTCACGATAAGGAAGCATTTAAAGTAGTGGGCCAAAAAAAAAAGACATGAAATAATGTGTTGCAAAGCTAATACCTTCCTCAAACTTTTGCTGTGTACAACATAAAGTGTCATCTCCAGTGTTTTTGCAGCAAGTCAGTTGCAAGTGTGATAATTCATTGTGAGTTGGGAAGGAGCTTGCGTGAGGAGTGGAAATTGGCACACCAAGGATAACTGTGCTTTGTACTCTACATCACTCACCGGTGCACTTCAGAGCATGAGAGGGACTGGGCTGGGAGTGTGGGGAATGTCAGGGGGCCACAATGTGAACATTTAATGAAATAGAAATCTTAGGACTGACAGGGCACTTGAGAAACCTCATAAAAGACCAATTAAATACGTGTCATAAAGCAGAGGACCAGGATCGATATAAGCTGGTGTGGTAGACAAAACGTGGATGGCTCAATAGTTTGCTGCTAAAAAAAACGTCAAAAGGTCAAAGCAGGCCGCAATGAGAGCTTTGTTCACCAAAGATCGCACAAATCTCATCAACTATCCCATTGGCTGGTTGGGCACCAATTCCAAGTACGTGAGCAGTAATGGGATTTGGACAGCGGAGATTGCACAGAATTTGAATGGGAAAATATTGGTACCGAGTCGGTGGTGTAACGCCATGACGTAAATATAATAATGCATCAGAGAATGCCAAATAAGGAATCATGAATAATAATGAATAAAAAAAGTCAGCATGCACCGGCAATAAAACTCCATTCTTGCAGCAGCCCAAGGACATATGCACAAATTAATGTAAGATCCAACTCATTAATAGAAAGTTACATTTCCATGAATGTACTCACCTCAAGTTCCTGCTCACGCTGCAAAGAAAACTGCTTAAAAGACTTGACGATAATCCCAGCATTGGAACAATCGTAAACGAAAATGGAAGGGCTTCCCATCCATGTCTGCAAGTCATAGATTGACAGTGGGATATACTGGGTGTAATTCTGCACAACACACAGGGGATTGGAAATAAAATACGAATCCACTTACCATTTCTGCCCAGGATCAAATACGTTCAGAAGAAATGAGTTCAATTAGCACTGCACATTGCTTCCATTGCGTTTCCAACTACGAGGACTTGATTTAACAATTAAATCAAAAGAAAATGTCAGGAAACATTGATAATGGCTTGCCAATTATCACGAACAAGGTTCAAACTGTTCACTTAAAAATTCCCCAAATAAAATAAGTTGCTTGAAAAAGCAAATATTTATTCGATCACAGAGGTAATCACATTATGAAAGCATAGAGTGAACAAAAGATAATGTTTAGAGTGCGATCTCATCGTCAGAGCAAGAAAAGGTTCGGATTAAGGGTAATTTTCCTCCAATGAAAGTATAATCTATCTATAATTCCAGCAATCTGTGTGTGTGTCTGTGTGTGTGTGTGTGTGTGTGTGTGTGTGTCTGTGACCGCTGTTTCTCGACAACCGCTGGTCCGATCTAATTGAAACTTCCCAGGTATATTGCTGGGGACCTGAGGATGTGCCTTTTCAAGGTTTGATAATAATCGGACAAGTGCTTCCCAAGTTATGGCCATTTATTTACCAACCAATGACAAGATCCATTGCTGCGGCCATTTTTTATCAACCAATGACAGAAAGCGTTGCTCCGTAGCCGTGGTCGATGGGGAAGAGAAACTCAGCCGCGTTCGCCATTACGGGTTTTTTTCTCTTCTCTTCTCTTCTCTTCTCTTCCGTGTTTTTCCTTGCGAAAAGGAAAAATACGTTGGCGCTAATTGAATAATTGGCCATTAAAAGCCTCCGTATTCTTGCCCTGGACGAGAAAACAAAGAAGAAGCGCCGTTTCCTCAGCGATGTTGTTTATGAAGAGGTGCTAACGAGATAAAGGTGTGTACAATGTACATGGAGACGAT
>NC_140961.1:66838461-66860961 GCF_056783735.1 Eptatretus burgeri
CTGTGTGTGTCTGTCTGTGTGTGTCTGTCTGTGTGTGTCTGTGACAGCTGTTTCCCGACAACCACTGGTCCGATCTAATTGAAACTTGCCAGCTATATTGCTGGGGACCTGAGGATGTGCCTTTTCAAGATTTGATGTTAATCGGACAAGTGTTTCCCAAGTTATGGCCATTTATTTACCAACCAATGACAGGACACGTGCTGCGTAGGCGTGGCCGATGCGCCATTTAGTTATCAATCACAGGACACGTTGCTGCGTGGGCGTGACTGCGTAGGCCAGAGCACGGCCGGCCGTCGATGACGTCACGTGCCATGCTGGTCACGATGGGGATCGATCGGTGCCTTAGTTACCGTGGGGTAGGAGTGCCAATGGTAAATGGCAGCGAATGTCATGGCAAGCAAAGACAGGGAGGTAAACTTGATTTTAATCAACTCTGTGTGTAAGTATCACAGCAGTTGTTACTTCAATGCAAGCGAAAATTCGTGGAATGATGTGAACATTCCGTACGGGCACGCACTACTTTTGGATAGTGATGACTTACTGTATTGTAATAATTTCTCGATTTCTTATCCGCATTTATAGATAAACACAATGCCCCAATCCAGTTGTCGTTTATGAGAGCGAAGGAATGGCCTGTGTGGTTGTTTGAAAGTTTATTTTTATTTTTTTGCATGTACGGCCACGCACATATGGGCACGCGAGAGTGAAGGAACGGCCTGTGTATTTGTTCTTTCTGGCACGCCGTTTGAAAGTTTTTTTTTGTATGTACGGCCACGCACGTATGGGCACGCACGTACAGCCACGCGAGAGCGAAGGAACGGCCTGTGTGTTTGTTTCTGGCATGCGGTTTTAAAGTATATATATATTTTTATTTTGCACGTACAGCCACGCACGTACGGGCACGTGAGAGTGAAGGAACGGCTTGTGTGGTTGTTGTTTCTGGCACGCGGTTTGAGTTTTTTTGCAGGGGGGGGGAGGTTTGCATGTATGGCCACGCATCTACGGGCATGTACTAGTGCTTGAAATGCCAGCAACATTTCGTTTTGCATAGCAGTAAACTTAACCTGAACAAACTTTAGTTGATAAAAAGAAATACTGGTCTTAATAAAAACTCGTGATGGACTGTCAGTGGGGAAGAAAAAATGGATTTTCCCCAAAGAAGAGTGAGAAAGTGCAAGTTTACCACTGTGAGAAATGAGGTAGAGTTTCGGCATTATCCGTCATCAAATTACACGAGTGAAGTGAGAGTCGAAAAATAAATTTAAAAAAAGGACTTCACACACATAATGGTTGATTAAAAAATAACAATAATAATAATAAAAATTACCCCCGTGTGGGGGTGACGGACATCTCTATAATACCACAAGTTCTCAATGTTCAGTTCAGGTAACCGCGAAACAGTCAAAACTAACCGTTTGGATGGAAATAGTTCACAGAGATACACAAGGATAATACTGATAATCCGGGAAAAATATGTCGTTGGGTATCACTCATCGACCTCTACCCACATACCAAATTTCATCAAGATCAGAAGTCAAAAGTTTTCTTTGTACCGGGAGGTGTTTTTGACCATCTTCCAGGTTACGTGGCGGCCAAACGGGACGGAAATTCAAAAATCTGTCCAGTTAGATACAAGATAATATTTTTTACTATCATAACACTGGTCAACAACAAATTTGTTGTCTGCATTTTTTAAGCTGATTTAGGATGAATCTGATGCGCTGAATCCAAAACTCACATTAGTTTTGTTCAATCAGGTCAAGTTTTTGAGATATGGCCACATGTCGTTTTTTACATTTTTGTTCACATGTACGCATGTGTGGAGTATTTTAGAAGAAGTTGGTGGGGGTAAAATGTCATGTCAAATAATTGTTTTGATTGGAAATAATTATTTTAATGACAAGAAGTATTCAGGTGCGATAGTTCTGGGTGATTATGTCGAAAAGGGATCAGTTTGAAGTCATAAAACCTCAAAATCTTCCAAAAATTGGTGAGGCAAAGCATAAAGTTCGTGGATCAAAACTAAAGTTAATGGGGCAGATTTTGTAATAATGTGATACAAAAAAGTTGTATTTCTTGAAATAACGAACTCTGAAGAATGTACAATACCTACATGCACCAATTTATGACATGCGCTTCTGCTCAAGCTTGGAGTGCCACAGTACGAACCCAAAGATTGGAGACTGTTCATTGACAGCAGCAAGCGATCACTGAAATGTGTTCTGCTACACAACGGCAACCAGTTTGCCTCTGTACCCATCGCTCACTCGACTACACTGAAGGAGAAGTATGAAGCGGTGAAGTACGTGCTGGAGAAAATTGGTTATGATCAGCATAAGTGGTTTATTTGTGTTGACCTGAAGATGGTGAACTTTTTGTTGGGACAACAGTCTGGCTTCACCAAGTACCCATGTTTTCTGTGCATGTGGGATAGTAGGGACCGTGCTCAGCATTACACGAAGGACTGGCCTGTGCGGGAGGAATTGGTGCCATGCAAAGAAAGGAACGTCATCAACGACCCTCTGGTGGACAGAGACAGAATACTCTTCCCACCGCTGCACATCAAGCTCGGCTTAATCAAGCAGTTCACCAAGGCTCTGGACAAAGATGGTGACTGCTTCACTTACTTGTGCCAGGTTTTTCCAGGATTGACCATGGAGAAGTTGAAAGCTGGCATCTTTGATGGTTCTCAGATCTGTCAGCTCATCAGAGATCCAGAGTTCAAAAACTCAATGAACGAAGTGGAACTGGAAGCGTGGAAGACATTTGTTTTGGTAGTGAAGAACTTTCTTGGCAACAATAAGGCCAGAAACTACGCAGAACTTGTCAACAACATGCTGACTGCTTTCAGAAACCTGGGCTGCAACATGAGCATCAAGATGCACTACCTATTTTCACATATGAACCGGTTTCCTGAGAACCTGGGTTCAATGAGTGACGAGCAGGGGAGAGATTCCATCAGGACATGAAGGAGATGGAGACCAGGTATCAGGGTCGCTGGGACGCAGTCATGATGGCTGACTACTGTTGGAATCTGAAGAGAGACCTCCCTGCCGCTGAACATTCCAGGAGTTCGAAGAAACGGAAGTTCAAGCCCTGAAGTTTGAACAGTGGTGACACAACATGCAATTTACTTGTACTTACCTTTATCAATGCCCACCATTCAGATGACAGTAATCGATGTTTCTATCATGTAATCAATAAATGTTGTTGGCAAAACTTTTTTTTTTTTCTTAAAAACATGTTTAGGATGATATGTGTTGACAAAAATCAGCTGATAATGCCACAAAAATGTAATTGATTTTGTCACAAGATCTGATTTTTTCAAATCAACTTAGCACAAAAACCTGACCTGATGGAGAGAAACGGATGCCATTTCCCGATTCAGCAGTGCCAGAATACCCTAATTCACTTGTAGAAATCTAGACAACATTCAGAAAGTAAAAAATTGTTGACCAGTGTAATCAATAAACAGTTGCCGAATATCTTGTAGAATGGCAGACGAGATAGGTTTTGAAAATGGCGATTTTTATAACTTACGTGACCTCGTGACCTTGACCCTGACCTTGAACCCAGACAAAAGTTATATCGTTGTGCAACACTCATCGACCTCTACCCACATACTAAGTTTCATCAACATCGGAAAGAAAAATTGTTGACGGACGGACATTTGGTCCGGCTTTATTATGTCATCTCGGTCGAGATGACCTAAATAAAATTACCCCCGTGTGGGGGTGACGGTCATCTCGATAATGTTTTTTACTATCATAATCTATGAACCGTTGCCAGATATCTCCTAAAATGACAGACTAGATAGGTTTTGAAAATGGCGACTTTCACAACTTTCGTGACCTCGTGACCTTGACCCTGACCTCGAATCCGGGGAAAAATATGTCGTTGGGTATCACTCATCGACCTCTACCCACATACCAAATTTCTTCAAGATCGGAAGTAAAAAGTTTTCTTTGTACCGGGAGGTGTTTTTGATCATCTTCCAGGTTACGTGGCGGCCAAACGGGACGGAAATTCAAAAATCTGTCCAGTTAGATACAAGATAACATTTTTTACTATCATAATCAATGTTGCCGAATAATCAAACAGTTGCCGAATATCTCCTAAAATGACAGACCAGATAGGTTTTGAAAATGGCGACTTTCACAACTTTCGTGACCTCATGACCTTGACCCTGACCTCGAATCTGGGAAAAAATATGTCGTTGGGTATCACTCATCGACCTCCACCCACATACCAAATTTCATCAAGATCAGAAAGAAAAATTGTTGACGGACGGACGTACGGATGGACGTATGGACGGACAGACATTTGGTCCGGCTTTATTAGGTCATCTCGGTAAAGATGACCGAAAAAGGACACTCTGGAGACGGACACTCCGGAAAAAAAAACAGAAAAAGAAAAAGAAACGAGGAGACTCCAGAGAGGGACACTCCACTGAGGGACACTTTTCAACAGTTTCCTATACGTATTGATCAATTGTATCGGCAGTCTCTTTCGGTGCGTTCTAAACGTCCATTAATTTTGACTGCAAACCACTGTTCTTCCAGTTGAACGAAATACTGAATTATTCCTGGAAATATTGTTCTTGTCCGGGTCCACGTGTGATTGTAAATCAATAGCACCTTTATTTCTCTATGTATGTCTCTCTGTCTCTGTCTCCCCAAGGTTGGACAAGAAGCGGATGCATGAGTGTCGATGTTTGAACATGTCCATTCTGCCATGACGGAGTAGTACAGACTTGTACCAAACTGTCCTGGTCCAAAAATTACATAACCACATTTTATCATCGAAAGAAAATGTACAAGGATATTAAGGTTATTTAAGAGTATGAGAAGGACATGGCTAAGAATATTAAACATAATAGCAAGGATTTGTTTAAGTACATCAGGGGAAAATAACAGGTTTGGACAAGTGTGGTTGGTGATGAAGGTGAGTTGGCAGGCTTATTAAACAGGTATTTTTCTTCAGCTTTTACACAAGAACAGTGAGGAGAATTGCCAATAGCTGAGAGTATCCATCAAGGAGGTGAGGAAGGGCTTTTACAGAAGATCCAGATTGGAGTGGAGGAAGTAAAGGAACAGCAAGGTAATTGAAGAGTAGATCAGGTTCCGGGTCCAGATAATATGCACTTGAGAGTGTGGATGGAGGTGGCGGAACAAGTAAGCGAGATGCTAACGGATATTTTCAATAACTCACTGGAGCCAGGACAGGTACCGGAGGATTGGAGAGTAGCAAATGTAACACCATTTAAGAAAGGATCCAGAGAAGAATTGAGAAAGTATAGACCTGTTAGTTTGACTTCAGTTGTGGGAAAGGTGTTGGAGACATTAATTAAGGACCGGATGAGGAACAATTTAAACAAACACAAACAAATTAAAAGTAGTCAGCACGGGTTTAAGAAAAAGTAGTTCCTGTTTAACAAATATTTTAGAGTTCTATGAAGCAGTGTCTGACTGGGTGGATGAGGGAAAGGCAGTGGACATAGTATATCTAGACTTTAAGAAGGCATTTAATAAGGTACCACATCGGAGGTTGTTAGCCAAAGTGAGGGCTTGTGGAGTGGCTGGTCAGGTAGCCAATTGGATTGCAAACTGGCTTAGTGGTAGGAAGCAAAGAGTGGCTGTGAGTGGGAGGATGTCTTGCTGGGAGGATGTAAGTAGTGGAGTACCTCAGGGATCAGTACTTGGACCATTACTATTCATTATTTACATCAACGATTTGGATAATGGGGTAAAGAGTCAGCTTTACAAATTTGCGGATGACACAAAGCTTGGAGGTAAGATGGATAGCAGAGGGGTGGTGATCAGATTCAGGAAAGTATTGATCCTTGTATAGATTGGGAAAAAGACTGGCAGATGGAATTTAACCTGAGCAGGTGTTAAGTGTTGGGGATGGGGAAGAACAATTAAAATAGAGATTACATGATGCAAGGGGCAATTTTGGAGTGTCACACAGGAGAAAGATCTGGGGGTGGTAATAGATATGGGAGGTAAGCAGGCAGCACAGTGTCAGGCAGCAACAGGTAAAGCAAATAGGGGTTTAAGCTGTATTCCAAGAGAGATCAATTATAAGTCAAAAGAGGTGGTGTTAACATTGTACAGAAATTTAGTTAGGGCCAGATCTAGAATATTGTGTACAGTTTTGGTCACCACAACTCAGGAAGGACATTGATACCATAGCGAGGGTTCAGCGTAGGACTAAAAGATTGATTCTGAGCCTAGCTAGATTCAGCTATGAGGAGCAGCTGAAGGAGACAGGGCTTTATTCACTAGAAAGGAGGCGGTTACGAGGAGATATGATGGAGATGTTTAAGACAATGAAAGGTATCGATAAAATAAGTGCAGATTAATTATTCAATAGAGTAGACAGTGATAGAACCAGGGGCCATAGCCTGACAGGAAAGAAGAGGAGAGTTAAGATGTTAGTAAGGCAGGTGTAGAAACATTTTCTCATGATGGGTTTGGGGGTGATAAAATAAATAAATTGATGATGATTAAAACCTGATATTAAAATAAAATATATTAATCCTGAAATAAATGTACTCAAACATGATATGATGCTTTAAGTATGTATCCATTTGGAATTAACATAATTATATTTCTCCTCTGTATGGAAAGATCACGTGTATATTAAATGTGTAAACAGGTCGAACTTTGCCAGTAAGTTGAATATAAAGAAGAATTGCCTGTCATGTAGAACTATCTTGAGAATTTTGTATGGAAGACACAAACGAGTTGGAATGTGGACTTAAGAAAATGTACAGGCGCTCTGGTCACTTCAAGATAATACATCTTCCCAGTTTTTGGAGAAGCAGACTGACTTTTAACCTACATAAGATGGAAACTTGTTTTAATTGCCATTAGAGTTGGCGTTTGACGTCATTCTAGCATTCTGTGCAATTAATATGTCTGGGTTTGAGTATGTGTTCCAACCATTTAAGCAGGAGCTGTCAAAGAAGACTGAAGATAAGGTTCACCTGGAAATTGTCAAGACCGGGCGAACTGGCGTCAGCGTCAGAAAATTATAATTAAAAAAAAAAAAAACTGTCTTTCTGGAAACTATATAAAGACGAGGATTCTCCGGTTATGCTGAGATCAGGAGTAAATTTGTCTGTCCAGGATCTCCTGTGCTGGCACATATAATCTGTTTGTTTGTTCAATAAATGTTTTAAAATTGTACTGACATTCTGTATCTGTATCTACACAGGGGACTTTCACTCAGAGAGTAGTTAATGCATGGAATGGTCTCCTTGGAAAGGTAGTGGCAGCAGAAAAATTAGATAAGTTTAAATTAGATTTATATAGGTACCTGGAAGTTATGGAGATGGAGGGGTATGGGGATGTTAAGACTTTTAGGTAGTTTGAGTATTGATGAGTGATTGTGTATGGAGTGCTGTTGGTGGGGGTCTTGTCAAGGGTGGTTGTGTGATGGATGTGTGTTTTTAACCAAGCCCATGCCCCCTCTCCGAGGGGAAGAAAATGGGGGAAAAAAAAAATCACAAAAAAAACCTACAAAAAAAAACAAAAAAAACAACAAAAACAAAACAAATTTTTTCTTTTTAATTACATTAATTTAAATATTTTTGCATTTTCTTCCTTGGATCTTGTGTAGATGGGTTGGTGTGGTGTTCACACAGGAATGATGGGCTGAATGGCCTCAACCTGTGTTGGATTTCCTTGTACAAAAATGGTGCAAGAGGCTAGTGCAAGTATTCAATTGTATGTCCAAATTACAGGTAGAGAGGTTGGTAAGATGGACATTGAAATGTAGCATATGCATGAATGAATGAAAGAAAGAAACATGACACTTGGATTGTATTTACCACACAAAAAACAACCACTCCCTTTGGAAGCAGCCTAGGAGGGGGAGGGTGGGGGGAATAGTTGGGGAGGTGGGGCAAATGTATTTTGTGCTCAGACTAAGAATCCTCCCTGTCTGTAGCAGGGGTCAGTAAACCACCTGCAGCACAGCATGTGCACAGGCAAATATCTGGAGTCATCTCCTCTCCCCCCCTACCTTTCTCCCCTGCAAGGAGGTGGGGTTTTTGTGCTAAGACCTGATGCTGGGTACTTCCAAGAAGGATGCAAACGTTGCTGGAGATCAGCCCAACCCTGTGTTTTTTTTTCAATGATTTTCAGACAAACACACATACACATACAGAAAATTGCCTTACTTAATACTAGCAAACGTACCCAGCGTTGCCTCCTCACATCCCTTTCCCTCCTTCCTCCCACACCTTTCTCTGCCTCCTACCACCACTCCCTCCAGACTCCCACCCCACACTTTCGCTCCCATTTCCACCCTTCCCCTCCCTCCCATAAAGGCACCCACATTGCCAGGGATTACCACAATTAAGCACATGTTTAGTCAAACAACACCTACTAAGGGGGGGGAGTGGAGAAAGAAAAAGGAGGAAGAGAGAAGGGTGTGAGAATGAGAGAGAGAGGTGGGAGAATGAGGAGAGTGAGAGAGAAGGTGAGAGTGAGTGAGGAGGGAGAGGGTGAGCAAGGAGGGGAGAGGAGGAAGGGGGGCTAGGAATGGGGGGAGCTCAGAAGGGGATTGAGGAATGGGGAGAGAGAGCAAGGAAGGGGGGGGGCAAGGAAAGGGAGGGTAGTGATTCCTCAGCACACATCGCTATACCCGTTGCTTTACTCCTTCTTATCCTCCCGTTATGTTAATCATTATTTCAATTCAATTTTTAATTTAATTTATTTTGCCTTCCTAACTCCGGAGATTTGTCCATGGAGAACCCAGCCGCGAGAGCCTTCGCGGCTATCCCGCTGGTTAATTATTTTCGTTGCACTCAATGAAGTTACACTTTCGGCACATTCCTTAATCTTTTCTTCACTCAGTATGATTCTCCGGACAATAGGAAAAATTTAGGTTTAATGCTTTGGCAATTTGAAAATATGGAGAAGGAAGAATCACAGCCTTGCATGCTTAAAGTAAATACATATATACACTGAGTTGTAAGAATGATTTATTTATTAAAATTTTCAGAAATCAGTCCAGATTTTGACAAGTAATTAGGCCGCATGCTCTGTCCGATCCTCAAATCCGAAGACAGATTTTTATTATATACTTTAATTAGTCCGTGAGAGGACATTGTGGTTCCAAGGCAAGGCATTTTTATTATGCCAAAACAAGTGGCAGCTTAAGACCCCTGTGAGGGAAGAGCCCTGACCAAGGATAAGCCTGTTTTTGTTTTTTTTTTCATGATAAGATGAGTGAATTATCTTCAAAAGGGGTGTTTAAATTTACCTAAATACATAATTTTCATTCATGAACTCTCTTGGAGTTCTCAGTTTGCATGTAAAGTTTTGGGACGCTGAGTTTCATGGTTTTGGAGCTATGGAGGAGACACACTGTCTGTCTGACTGACTGACTGACTGACAGACACACACTAACATTCATTATTGGTATAGATCGATATATTGGAGAACATATGAACTCAAGATGGACCAGGACAGTAATTGAGGAATCTGAAATGGGTCCAATAAAAGGTAATGAGAAACCAAAGGTGAAAAAAGTCTGACCTTGTTGAAGACCCAAATTTCACCATTGACGGTAGGTCGGGGTACTCCATGTCCATTGTAGTGGAAAAGTACACGTTCCTCTTTGGCATTACGTCGTAGAGACATGCACAGCTTCTTCACCTCCTCAACAGTGGGGTCCAGACACTGCTTGTAGCGAGCCTGAATACACAAGTATTTGAACGTGTCAAAGCTGCCAAGCAACAATGACTTGCATTCACATTAGGTTCACAGAAAAGTAGACAGGAACCTATTTATTTTTGGCAACGAGTTATTAGGTATTAGCAATATTTTAAAATCTACACACTGGCATGCAGGAAGTCAAGGATTCGAGAGAGGTAATAATCTACCAGCTTGAACTACAACCTGCTAGTAGAGTAAAGGTACAACAGGTAAATTTGTGCAATTGTTACCATGCTTAATTACATTGTGTGATATCCTTAAATATAATCGTGCAGTGTATTCATAAAGTTAAAATAATAATGTATTATAATAAATAAAAATTTTTACTTTTTGGCCTCTGTGATGCCCAATCGTTATACCTCCTTGAACTATGACGAGGACAAACTATAAATATTTATGGCTCTGTATATATATATATATATATATATATATATATATATATATATATATATATATATATATATATATATATATATATATATATATATTTAGTGTTTGCATGCTGTGTTAAATTTATGTTCAAATTTAATATTAAACAACATTGACTTAGGTGACACCGGAAACGAGTTTTCGTCTGCCTTTGGCCGTGAAGTTATCAGCATAATCCATAAATTAACTGGCTCTTGCGGCAGCCTCTAAATGAAACTTTACTTTGCAGCACATATAGGGACCACCTCAGACAAATTGATTGGAAGATTAAAATGAGGTTTCAAAAATAATACATGACATCCTGACAGTAAGGCTCTCAAAGCAGCCATAAGCAATATATACAGTGCAGAATGAAAGTCGACACCCACTTTCAAAATTTTCACCTTTTTTTGCCTTATAGCCTGGAATTAAATTGCATTAAATCAGACTTTTTCCACCTTTATTTACACAACGTAACCCACAACTTCCAAGTGAAAAACAAACTCTACAAATTTCAGAAAATCAAGTAAAAATACAAAACTTGAATATCCTAGTTGGACAAGTGTGCACGCACTGAGTTAATGGTGGAAGCACCTTTGACAGCAATTACAGCTGTGAGTCTGTTGGGATAGATCTCTACCAACATTGCACACCTTGATTGGGCAATATTTGCCCATTCTTCTGGACAAAACTGTTCAAGCTCAGTCAAGTTGTATGGGGAGCATTGATGGACAGCAATCTTCAAGTCATGCCACAGATTTTAGATTTGATTTAGGTCGGGGCTCTGACTGGGCCACTCAAGGACATTTAACTTTTTGGTCCTTAACCACTCCAGTGCAGCTTTGGCTGTGTGCTTCTTATCTTTGTCATGGTGAACTTCTGGCCAAATTTTACCTTTCTTGCAGAAGGCAGCAGGTTTTCTTCTAGGATTTTTCTGTATTTTGCTCCATCCATTTTCCCTTCTATCCTGACAAGTGCCCCAGTTCCTGCTGATGAGACACATCCCCATAACGTGATGCTGCCACTGACATTCTTCACAGTAAGGATGATGTTCTTTGGGTGATGTGCTGTGTTGGGTTTGCGCCAAAAGTACCGTCTTGCATCGAGATCAAAAAGTTCCATCTTTGTGACGTCACAAAACTTTTTGGCACCATGGGTTCAGAATCTCCGGATTGTTTTTTTTTTTTTGCATACTTCACACGGGACTCAAGGTGGGCTTTATTGAGTAATGGCTTCGTTCTTGCCACACTACCATACAGGCCAGACTTGTGGAGTGTTTGGGATATTGTTGTGACATGCACATTGTGACCCCTGATCTGTGCCTTTCACAACTTCATCTCAAAGGTCTTTTTATAGCTCCTTGCTGCTCATGGTTGAATCTTTGCTGTGGAATGCACTACCCAGCAGAGGAACCCTACCAGAACAGCTGATTATATTCTGAAATAATCAGAATCAATACAATTTAACACAGGTGGAAGCAAATTAACTTGGTGTGTGATTTTAAAAGTGATTGGTTACACCTGAGCTAATTTACATTTGCTAGTATAAGGGGGGTGGACACTTATCCAACCAAGATATTCGAGTTTTGTATTTTTAATTTATTTTCTTAAATTTGTTGAATTTGTTTTTCACTTGGAAGTTGCGGGTTACGGTGTAAATAAAGGTGAAAAAAGTCTGATTTAATGCAATTCCAGGTGAGACGGCAACAAAAGGTGAAAAATTTGAAAGGGGGTGTAGACTTTCTATAGGGTGTGTGTGTTTATGTGTGTGTGTGTGTGTGTGTGTGTTTATGTGTGTGTGTGTGTGTGTTTATGTGTGTGTGTGTGTGTGTTTATGTGTGTGTGTGTGTGTGTGTGTTTATGTGTGTGTGTGTGTGTGTTTATGCGTGTGTGTGTGTGTGTTTATGTGTGTGTGTGTGTGTGTGTGTGTGTGTGTTTTGCAGTTTTATAAACCCATGCTGAAATTGAAACGCACACAGCACATAGACTTTTAGAATAGTTATCTCCATAATGAATGTTAAGAATAGCGCCTACCCTATAGGGGTTATCATGTAATTAAATGCGTTGGTTGGGTCGTTAGCGCCCCGTCAACCCGTCTGGAGAACAGAGACATCAGTGCATGATGATGTGTGCTGTGACAGCCGTTATCACAGGGTGTGCACGTTTTACTGCCCTGGCGTTCAACGTGTGCTACGTGCAGCAGCATTCTGAAATGCGCGCCAAATTCTCCCATTCCCCTTTATTGTTGAAAGCCCCACAAAGTCTTTGTTTGTCTGTCCATCTGTAGGGACGTCTACCCTATAATGTAATTTATTGCAGTCTTCCTCTGTGCTGTATTTTGTTTCCCTAATCCCCGTTTATTCCCCTCGACCTAAAATGACTAGAAAATGAACCAAGACACGACCCAGCCTCCCTAAAATGATTGTCCCATTCCCTGGCTTTGTGGCATGAACATTGTTGGACATTTGGGGTTCGTCCCAGGAGCATGGCAGTAGAAGGGATCCCCCCCCCATGTTCAGTGCAGAGCTCTGTTCATGATGACAGCCGGAAGGACAAAATGACTGAATATCCGGCCAAGCGGCAGAATGGGCGGTGCTGCGGAGAAACCTTCCAATGGCTGGCATGAGGCCAGTTCTTGGGGTCTGACGTGGCACAAAGGCTGGTCCCGGGCTACCTCGGGGGATGTGACGTGTGGCTCTGCCCCCAGGGCTATAAAGCTGTGCTCAGCGTGCCGATTTGCTCTCTCTCTGTCATCGCCCCTGAGCAACCTTGGTCCTGGTTGCCACACTGTCTTTCTTCATTTGCCTCGAGCTATCGGGGTCCTGGTCGTGGCACGAGCTCGTTCTCTCTCTGCCTGGGTCGTCACACTTGTTTCTTCCCTGGTCCTGGACACGTTGGTTCATGCTCCCGAAGGAGCTGGTAGTGGAGACCCTTGGTGGTGGAGAACAATGTCGGGGGCATTTCAGAGAGCGGTACCAAGTTGGAGAGGGTGACAGTGACGTGTGTACCAGTCCCAATTTGGCTCCCTGCGTGTATGGTTTGATGGGTAGCCTGTTTTGTTAGCCAGTAGGAAAGGCATAGGTTAAATCTACAACTTGTATATTTGCTGTCCTTTTCTATAAATACAGACCTTGATTGCTCTTTTTTATTGCTTTTCCCCTTTTCTGGCCCCAGTTTCTCTTTGACGCCATTAAAGCTCTTAAGTTCCCCTCCCTCCTTCCCGTACCCCTCATTGCAAATAAATTATTCATGTTGTATTTCTAATCTGCCCATGGTTGTCCTTTCTTACATTGGTCCAGCAATGTCTGTATGTTGATTAGCCAAGAAGTTATAATTCCCCACTAATTGGCTCTCGTATCAGTCCGTCATTGTGCTGGCGGAAAGCTCGGCCGCATTAATCACGATCCAATAAAGATAATAGCATAATTGCAGAGGGTGTGATTCCCCAATAAGGAGATCATGTGTTCCAAGGTAAACCGTGTCAGATGGAGGACCCTAAGTCACGTGGTCAAGCTATTGGCATTCACAGTCGTTTAGCAACCTGCCACGGCACTAAGTTCTTCATGTGCGACGGCCTGTGATTCCCGGTGAGTCTGGGGAGAACCAGGGATACCCCCCACCCTTGTAGTACCCCCACGACCCCAACATACATATATATATATATATATATATATATATATATATATATATATATATATATATATATATATATATATATATATATATATATATATATATATATATATATACCTATGCTTGGATAGTGACTATTTCAGTCTATTAAATAATACCATGTCAGAATAATTAGATGCATCAGATATTCATTAAAATAGAGGCAAATGCTATTCCGAGCTGATGTCACCAAAATATAAATAGGTAAAACAAATTGCAATGACAATCAGTGACCCTTTGGCACTTCACCTCAGCTTCACATCCATACCAAGGGACAAACTCAAAAGCCTATTCTTGCAACAAAATAAAATATACCATCAGAGATGGGGAATCCCCCGCCATTGAAAAATAATTGAAATCAGATAAGCGGTTTTCCATTTATTACAAAAAACATTTTTTGCAAGATGGCCGCCCCAGTCGGCCATATTGTATCCGGCCACGCCCAAAATCAATAGGGTTCTTCCTTTTCAGGTCGTACATGTGTGACCCAAATTTCAAATCGATATGGCGAAAAAACATTTTTTCAAGATGGCTGCCCCAGTCGACCATCTTGGATCCGGCCACGCCCAAAATCAATAAGGTTATACCTTTTCAGGTGGTACATGTGTGACCCAAATTTCAAATCGATATGGCGAATAGTTTATGAGTTATCGCACTCACAGCTATAAATGTTGACGCCTGGACGGACGGACGGACGGACAGCCGGACAATCTGGGTGACAACAATATCCCCCTTCTGCCGTGCGGCGGGTGATAAAAACAGCAGGCCATTTTCACCATGCACATGGAAACAGGCAGGACAGGCAGCTTAATGTTCATCTCGAGGAGAGTGTGTGTTGCGTTTGCTCAAGCAAAAGCAGAAAAGCAGCTTTATAGTCAAATGCAATGTCTTTCTCAAGCCCATAACAAATAACAAATTGTAAGCAACTTAATATCACTGAACCATCTTGCCATCCAAGCAGTAAATTATCCCAATAAGCCTGTCCAATCCATCCGAAATACCTTGCCCTTTTCCAAAACAACAATCATTCACATGACCGCAAAAAACCCCAAAAAACACTTGAATTATACTGGTCTTTGAGAACCAACTCAATGAAACAGCAGAATATCATGGACTTGGAGGCATAAAATGAACTCATTTAAACCCCTGATGCCTTTATATACTACCAGCTTGTGAAATACTGTGCATTGATAACGTCTGTAATATTAAATACAAAAATAACAAATCAAATAATAATGCCATTCAGGCAATAATAAAATAAAAATAAACCAATGTCACCCACAGGGTGACCCGTATCTTGCCAAAAGGTGACCACGTGTGACTTCTTTAAGGTCACACTGAGGTGAACAGAGCTGCTATCCACCAGGAGCGACTCCTTGAGGAATATCTGCCTATGAGAGATTCCGATGAGAATCGTTCTACAGAGTAACCATGAAAAATATGCTTTTGCCTCATAACGTCACCAAATGACGTCATAATGTCTCAAGCTTGACATATCTAGAAAGCACTCATCGAGGTGTTCAATTTGAGGTACTACACGATATGGTTCCTAAAACTTGAAAATTTGACCTTCGGCGCTAACCATGAAGGTCAAGGCCAATCGCCACCAAAAATGAATCAGCTGAGCGCCAGACCATGAACTATATTCCCATGAAGTTTGAAGACGATCCGATCAAAATTACTCAAAAAATAAGGGTTTCGTCGACACGCTGATTTGCGACAAAGTGACCTTGACCTTTGACCTTGACCTTCAAAATTTTATGCGCTGAAAGGGACCTCTATAGGCCTCTGATATGCGAAGTTACAAAAATTTCCAATGATAACTGTGCTCTGCAGAGTGATTTATACGTGATTACAGACCAAAAAAAAAATTAAAATAATAAGAATTTAAAAAAAGATGAAGGTCAAGGCCAATCGCCACCAAAAATTAATCAGCTGAGCACCAGACCATGAACTATATTCCCATGAAGTTTGAAGACGATCCGATCAAAATAACTCAAAAAATAAGGGTTTCGTCGACTCCCCTGATTTGCGACAGTGACCTTGACCTACAAAATTTTGTGCACTGAAAGGGACCTATATAGGCCTCTGATATGCGAAGTTACAAAAATTTCCAATGATAACTGTGCTCTGCAGAATTTTTTATACGTGATTACAGACAAACAAACAAACAAACAAAACAAAAAAAAAAACATACAAGCTGACTAACATATCTTGCAAAAACTTCGTTTTGGCAAGATAAAAAAAAACATACAAGCTGACTAACATATCTTGCAAAAACTTCGTTTTGGCAAGATAACAATTTGTGAACAAAATCTAGGCTCATGGAAGACCAAGGAGACAGAGGGGAAAATAGCAACGTACTGAGAGTGCAGCGACAGTTGGACACACCAAGCAAAGAAAATAACCAATTGAAAAAAAAAGAGTCGAGAGAGTAGTGGTGGAAACACAGTAACCTGAAACTAAGACGGTTGGGTCAGAGAGGGTTAATGAGGGTAGAATGATCACAGGTAGAGATGGGGGATGACTGATGTTGGTACATCACTTGCTTGAAGCCTGGAGGGAAGACAGCAATAAACTGAACCGTCTACAGAAGGCAGTTATGTAAATGGGAGAATAGAGAAATGGAAGAGAGGAGGTGGGGGGAAAGCCTTGATTTTGGGAGTTTAACCAGTAAGGGGGTACTGGAAGAATGCGTGCATCCTGGAGGAGTTGGGGAGGATTGGAGAGCTTTACAAATGATGAGATTACATGTAGTATACTCCTTACAAAGTGCCAGTGCTACTGCAGCAGTTTATTAGCAAATAATATACTGGGTGGTTTGCAACTGCCTTCCCAGCAGTCGGTCAGGGCAGGAATTTGAAATTTGTTCAGGATGCCAGAAATAGCTCGCCTACTCTTCATGAAGGGCACCGTTTAAGGTCCACCAACCAATGCTGGCAAACAGGATGCCCTGCTTTACATCCATCCGAGGGATGGCACACACATTCATGAATCATCCTGCCTTCAAAACACCAGGATGACAGTTTATAGATTCAAACCCAGGATAGACAGCTCAGTGGTGAATTTGCATATCTCTTGGCTGTCCTGCCAGTCATGATAATATATTGCTATGTGGCAAGGGGGGTGGGATCCATAGATAGGTAGTCTTTAAAAGAATAGTGTGGACCATGTGAATCTTGTGGCTAAGATTTACACTTGCATCAGGGAAAATGTCAGAGGCAAGTTGTCTTGTAAAACGTGCACCGAAAAGGCGGTGAGTGTAAACTCTAAAACATATAAGGTAAAATTGTTGTGTAAAACCTTCTATAAAATAGGTGAAGCCAGGTGGAAATGTTGTGGGCATCGAAAAACACCAATTGGCCTATGAAATGTGCTTTTCAGGATGTAAATGGATGCCTCCAAAGCACCAGGGGCAAGCTGGTGGTTATGCTGTCGCACATAAAGGGCCACAGGATTGGTGCCTTGTGTGCCGTAGGGCAGGATGGCCAGAACGAAGGTGACACCCACACCATCGGGCGGTCAATAATGGCACCCGCCACACAACGGCAGTCCCAGAGTTGATGAGGGCTGTGACTGCGCTTGTGTGAGCCAGTTGGACTTGGACCTTAGGAGAGACAACCTCTATCTCTCATCTCTCTCATCTCTCTCATCTCTCATCATTCAAGCGTGAAGAGACATGGATGCCTCTTGCCATTGCAATCCTCATCTCTCATCATTGCCATCCTGCCACACCAGCTCTGTGTGCCAGCGACCTGCATGCCATCGGCTCGTGCTTGCACAGGTCCTCACCTGTCCCTTTGTTCTTAATATACGAGTCTGGTGTATTGGCACCATTAGAGGGTTATATTTAGTTAATTTGTTCATATGATCGCGTGTCCCATCATCTATATTTGTGACTCAACTGCTTGGTTTGTGCTGTATATTTATAGCACCTTGCTTACCTTTATCCCTGTATTTATCATAATAAACAGTTTTAAATATGAGCAACGTTTTTCCACCTTTTGCCTTTCACATGTTTCAGTGTCAGTTTTGGCTTTTGGGTTGATCCTTGGGGAATCGTAATTGTTCTATCGAACAGCAGTAATTTAAAAGATAATTCCAGCATCCGCGGATGGTCTTGGACAATCTGGGCCAGATAGTCCGCATTAACAAACCCCACCAGACGCAAAAATATAATCATCATCATATGTGTTTAACGCCCTTTCCCCTTATTTTATGGGATTGGTCGATTGATGACCCATCTCCATTTGCATCCTCTTTATTCAGACCTAACCTCTTAAAGGTCATCATTAACACATTCCTGCCATGTTTTCTATGGCCTGCATCTTGGTCTTTTTTCCACTTGCCTCAAAACTTACTATCTTCATAATGGATTCATCCTCAATACTTCCAGCTACCCTATGACCAAAACCATACAAGCCTTGTTTCTCATTTCCATCTATCCACTGCAAATTTTTAGCATAAAAATGTAAGATCTTTACTCTGCCATTGATCTTTCAATTAAATACCACACCTCCATCTGAACATTATCAGATCTCTTCTTTCTATTCCTCTTTCATCTTCCATCCTCATCGTCCAAGTTTCACTTCCATAAAATAGGGTTGGCCTTACACACACTAAATATACTCTTGCCTTTACTGCCCTTGACACATACTTGTTTGTAAGGCTATCTCCCAACTTTTTCCATTTGTTGCAAGCCACTTTTATCCGAGTCCTTACAGCTATTTTGATATCCCAATGACATCTAACATGCTTGCTAAATTACATAATTTCTTCATCCTTTCCATTTCCACTCCAAAATCCATATATTCCTACATTATAGTGTGATTGATCTGTTTAGTTCCTTTTAAACATTCCTCACATTAAAACCTACCAGCTGCCTGAGCCAAACTACCATTCACTCCACTATAGTTATTGTGGTAACACCTTTCATAAACAGAGCACTGAATCGAGTTTGCCCCAACACCCTTGTCACAGAGAACACATGATCAGTTTTCACTTTCCTTCTTTTCTTTTCCTTCACCCCTAACGATAAACTTGGTCTTACCCACATTTACTACAAGTCCGATATTCTCCATTGCCTCTTTCTCTGATCATATATCATTAAGATAAAATAAAATAGAAGAATACAGGAAATGAAGATGAATGAGCAGCTGATTGAACAAATAAAATATCCAAGGATTTACGAGCAGCACAGCAGGAAAGTGTAAACAAAAAAACACCTTGGCACCTTCAATAGCACACACAATTATCATAGGAGGAAATAAAAACACACTTTTAAAAGCATTTACTCAAACCAATGAACCCATTCTCCAGGTTACAAAATTGTCTCATAAAATATGGACTGCAAATCAAAATTTTTTTTTTTTTCGTGACCCCAATATGCAAATCCTGTTCAAATTTCAAGTAAATTGGATGAAAATTGAGAATTAGAAGTTGAACCTTGAAGTTGTTGACCTTTGGTATACTTTGACCTTTTGCCCTATGATGACCTCAAAGATAATTGGTGGTTGAATTCAGTGACCTGATATGCAAATCCAGTTCAAATTTCAAGTCAATCAGATGAAAATTTAGGATTTAGAAATTTGACAAAGTTGTTGACCTTTGGCCGATGTTGAAGTTTCGTGAAGATCGGTTTGAAATTGTGACTTGGAGGTGATCGACATAGAAACAAACAAATAAGAAGGCATCAGGCGGTATGATGAAATGATGTCATCAGGCCTGACAGGTATGATGAAAATCATGCAAATGACGTCACTGTCACGTTGACTTGACCTTTGACATATATAGTCAAAAAATATTGACAACCTCACTTTTGTCCTTTGGACTCCTGTGGTAAAGTTTGACAAAGATAGCCAAAAATGTTCGAGAGTTATCGCACTCATAGACAAAAATACATGCACACATACAGTACACACATACATACAAACATACAAACGAGACAGTCTGATATATGAGGAACATTTTAAACTTTAGTCATAATAATGCATGCGACAAACCAATATACTTGAAAAATCTGATTTTCGCAAGTACCAACCAGACCAACCAATATACTTGTGAATCTTCAATTTTGGAAGTAACAAAGACAGACATACGCATGAAAAGATAACATCCGCACACCTTCAGTGGCAGAGGTAACAAATTCATCCCATGATTCTATTTGAAAAAACAAAAACTCCATGTTCTTTAAAGTATTTATTCAACGTTGGTGTGACGAACCAATTGGTTGATTCCTTGCCTGATAAAGAATTTTTAAAATGAGATTGTGATCCTTTGCACAACTGTGTACACAATCACCATCTGACCAGAGTTACAATAAGTCTTGAAAAGGCAACACGACAAGCAATAAACTCTGAGGAAAGTGGCATAATGGTGAATCGTTTGTGAAGTGGAAAAAGTCATTCGCACTCGAGAGTAACCATCAATATGAAGATCAGAAGATGAATAATGTAGGTTATTTTCCAAAGTAAGTATTTTTACTACTTATTTAATAGTTTGCACAATGTCACAAACATAAAACCAGGGATTTTTGATAAATCCAATGTCCAACTAGGAGGCAAGTGCACTGCAAACTTTTTTTCATTTGAAAGATAAAGGACAACCAATAGACAAACTCAGTGGTATATCACACTGTACACTGCTACTCCACTTTACCACCTATACAGGGCTGATAAGATGGCCGAGCTGTATGCGCACACACCTCAACCGTCTAGCCTTAGTTAGAATCTCGGCCCAGCTACAAACTGTTATCCTAGTGTCTCGCAGGCAGGGCAAGGCATCAATGTGTGTGTCGTCCCTTGGATGGACGTTAAGATGGGAGTCCCATCTGCCAGCACCAGTTGGCGGACGTTAAATATCCCACAGTGTCCTTCGTGGTGAGTAGGAGAGCTATTGCTGGCACCGTGAAAAAATTACAAAATTTCTGCACAAACCGACAGAGGACATTGCATCAGCGGCACAGCCATGCCCTCAGCCAATGATGCCACTCGCAGCCTTGTGCTGCATACGAAAGAAGAAAAATCTCTCTTAAATACTTAGTCCAAGAAAAATTGCAAAAGCCACTTTCTCTAGAATGTACTCATGATTGATTGGATGGTTCTTCAACCAGATACTGCTCAAAATGGTTTATTAACACGAGATTGTTCAATATCCGGAAATAGCTAGAAATTTGCTGAACTCTTGCAATCTATCCACATGGATTATAATCTAATGATGATATGCTTACTGTTTTGTATGCAGCCTGTGGCTGCTGGCTGCATAATTTTCTGGAATGTGGCTGTGCCGCTGATGCAGTGCCCGTTACCAGGAAGATGGTACCTATTATGCCGACCTCGGAAGGATGACATGCTGAGTCAACCCACCTGATGTTATTTCAGGAGCCACACAAGCAATCAGAAGGAACCCAAACAAGCAAAAAGCAAAGATGAAGTCATCAGGATGAACCTGAATAGGATTCACATTTCAGCTGCTACTCTATCTCAAACCCATCCAGGCACAGCCTGAGCCTTTTTCAAAAAAAAAAAGAATAAAAAAGAACCGAGATCAAAAAAAAAAAAGTTTGGCTGCCAGACCATGTGTCCGATCAAGTTGAAATTTAAAACATGTATTCCCCATCACCACGAGATTATAATTGTGAAGTTTCATATCAATTAAGCAGTTCCAGAGAAAACAGCATTTAATATTTTCTTCAATCCAATATGGCTGCCAAACCATGTGACCTATCAATTATTCCTTAAAAAAAAACTTGTACACACAAGGCTTGGGAAACATGTGTGAAGTTTCCCCTCGATCTGTCCAGCCATTCTGAAGAAGAAGATTTTTATGGGTTTTAAGGTAAATCCAATATGGCTGCCAAACCATGTGACCTATGATGTCATATGTGTGAACCTTTTGTTCCTCATGGATAGGCGTCATACGTGTAAAGTTTGGCCTCGATCTGTTCAGCCACTTCAGAGAAGAAGATTTTTGAAGGTTTAAAATTTTGTTTTTTTAAATAATATGCCTGCCGAATCACATGACCAATGACATCATCAAAACTTGTTTCTGTGGACCATTTTATCCTGAGATGACCCTCAAAATTTTCAAAACTGATCAGATGTAGTGTTCTACATATGCAATTATGACATCACAACAAAGGCACATATGACGTCATAAAAAAATCACACTTATTCCCCATGAGTACTTGCCATATGCCAAGTTTCATTTATTTCCTTGGTGCAATTTCAGAGATAATGAGGTCCAATTTTTTCCCCGTTTTTCCAACATGGCTGTCACACCACGTGACCTATGACATCATTATGATTACTACATTCTACATGAGTTGTCGCACCAATGGTGAAAATTTTGTCTCAATTTGACAAGCGATTCTGGAGAAAAACACTAAAGTTCTGTGCGGACAAACAAACAAACAGACAAGGCGGTAGGCGACGAGGGATTCGCGAGGATCGAAGCACTGGATACGATGCTTTTCATTCCAACTGATCCACCGACGAAGATTCATTGCCAAGACGTATTGGTTCACATACAATTGTTCCTCTGCCTGGCAAGATTTTTTCTATTGTGTATTTTGCCAACAGTTGGCACTCCTCATAAAAAATGACGGTAAATGGACACCCTATTTTTGAAGGACTACCATTTGAAAAATAATCGGTTTGCTGGTTTGTGCTGTGGAGCCTCGCGTTTGGAGC
>NC_140961.1:66863461-66930961 GCF_056783735.1 Eptatretus burgeri
AGACAGATCTCACACTTTTACTCTGTCTGTCTCTGTCTCTGTCTCTCTGAAAGGATCATCTGGCAAACCCTCCGATCAACCACCTCAATAATCTTCTTGAAGAAGTTCAGTCACAAAAACGTTTGGGCCTCACTCTTAGCCATGATCTTTCATGGGCAAACCACACACCTAAGTTAGCCTCCAAGACCAGTCGCTGATTGGGCATCCTCTGTCATGCAAAGTCCTTCCTTGACACACCTGAACTTTTATCCACCTTCAAGGCCTTTATCCACAGTTTGGGGGGGGTACTGCACTCCCCTCTGTGCTTGTGCCCCTGCCTCACACCTTGCTCAGCTTAAGGCCATGGAAATAAGGCCAGCTTAAGGCCTCCCAATATTTATGCAGGGTGCATGCAGTCGGCCAGCGACCGCCTTCTGCAGAAATTCCCAAAATCCAGAATCGCTGCTCACCTCCACTCATTCATTCCTCTTTTATCCCACCTGTGGAACTAACTTGCGCATTTCCCTTCAGTCTGATTCTTCCCTCCAGGGTTCAAAACATCTGTTCACCACCATCTGAGATCATCCCCATCGAAAATCCTTATATTTTCTACTGCTGCGACCCCTCCCAACTTCACCTCTTTCCAAGTTTCCAGGTTTTCCTTCATGGGAATTTAAGGTTGTATCCATCTTGTCCACATTGTAATCGATCGTCACACACATCCCATCATATATCAAGAGAATCTTGTGCAAAAACTGTGAATTGCATTTTTGGACAATGAAGCTAAGGTCATCAATCAATAACACAAAAGAGTGTTACCATCATGAGTGATAATGCAAAAGCCTGACTAATGCCATTATGCCCCAGAGCTATATTTGTGACAAAATAGGAACCTTGTGGAAACACAATTATTTGACTTCGCAAAGAATTCACACAAAGGCCACAACCTCTCAGAGCCAAGGCTGAGCGTTGCGAGATTGTTCAACACAATAGAACAAGGACTTGGGTCACAAAATAGTCAACAATTTCATCCGTGGGTTGGAAGAAATGCCTCGGCAAAATTGTGGTCACACTGATATTGCTATTCTCAAAAGTTCTGTTCTGCCCTCACAAATACAACTCCAAAGCATATTGTTTATCTGCTTTGGAGATTTATGACACTTTTATACAAGGTGTGACAAATACATCGTTGCTTTATATACAGCAAAAAAAAAAAAAAATTCAATTGTAAATGCGGCATCACTTTGTGGTGCAGCAGTGTGTTAGCAATGCCATCCACAAGCTTTCAAGGTAACAGTAGAATGTGCGTTGCTCACTATTCAAAGGTTGATGACATGCAGCATCATCAGCCCAAAATTCCCTGGACAATGAAAGGTCAAGGTAGCCAATATATTTACACAGCGTACATAGCAACTTAAATACAGGCTTTAGGCCAACTAGTTGTGATCCACTGTGCATCAAAGGTTCCATTAAGGATTTTTGTGCAATATTTTTAAATTAATTTCAAAGGATGAAGAGCAGATGAGCTGCTGGAAGAGAAAACCACTTTAAAACACACATCGAAGTGATCAAATTAAAACATGGAATCCTTCCAAACATGAGTGAGTTTGCAGTATTCATTAAATTTCAGTTAATTGAAAGAGTCTTTGATCAAAAATGACTGTTGGAATAATGTTCTCAATAATCATTGTTACCTCCACCATTGGGTATGTGAAAAGGAAAAAATGATTATATTTTGGTGAAGATCCGGATCCGGACCTGAGAATTTTTAAAGTGATTCTTCACCATTGAGTGATCGGGCTAAAAACGATACAAAGCACGATAGCTTAAAAAGTTATGGACGGATTCAAATGAAACTTGGTGGACAGGTTGGGTGTGTGACAAGGAAGAAGTGATTCGATTTTAGTGAAGATCCAGATACGGATAAAATAATTTTTAAATAATTAAGTGATTCTTCACCATGGAGAGATGGGGGAAAAAACAATATCAAGCACGCGATTTCAAAAAGTTGGACTCGCATTCGAATTGTATCGTACATACTTTATAGACATACTCACATTCTTATTGTCCATTCTTTATCGACCCACTCATATTCTTATTGTACATACTTTATAGACATACTCACATTCTTATTGTACATACTTTATAGACATATTCACATTCTTATTGTACATACTTTATAGACATATTCACATTCTTAATCGACCCACTCACATTCTTATTGTACATACTTTATACACGTAATCACATTCAAATTCAACATACTTTATTCATGTACTCACATTCTCATTGTACATACTTTATACATGTACTCACATTCTAAATTGTACAGACTTTATACATGTACTCACATTCTAAATTGTACAGACTTTATACATGTACTCACATTCTAAATTGTACAGACTTTATACATGTACTCACATTCTAAATTGTACAGACTTTATACATGTACTCACATTCTAATTCTATGTACTTTATACATATACTCACATTCTAACTGTACATACTTTATACACGTACTCACATTCTAACTGTACATACTTTATAGATGTACTCGTATTCTAATTGAACATACTTTATAGATATACTAACATTCTAATTGAACATACTTTATACATGTACTCACATTCTAATTCTACATACTTTATACATGTACTCACATTCCAACTGTACATACTTTACACACGTACTCACATTCTAACTGTACATACTTTATACATGTACTCACATTCTAACTGTACATACTTTATACACGTACTCACATTCTAACTGTACATACTTTATACATGTACTCACATTCTAACTGTACATACTTCACACACGTACTCACATTCTAATTCTACATACGTTATGCACATACTCACATTCTAATTCTACATACATTATGCACGTACTCACATTCTAATTCTACGTACTTTATAGATCATTGGCTCTTAACATGGGGAGCATGAGTAATTTCCAGAAGGGGCAAGAGCCCAGAGGAAAAAGTGGGAATTTCTCTAATTATTTTTGGAATTCTCTTAACAAATGTTTGCATCATATCGTGATGAACATAAAAAACAAAAGTATCACCTTGAATAATTTCCGTTTTCTATTCGTGACTCGGCCTATCATTTTCTGTATTAAAATTCATTTTAAAATTTAACATTTATTCAAATTTATTATTAAAATTTATATTCTATTTTAATGTTAATATTAAAATTTTAATTTTTGTTCACAGATTTGCAGTACCCATTTCAAACGAAATCATTCGCAATGAGTGAAAAAAAGCGGAAGTATCTTGACGAATATATTTGATTTGGATTTGTGTCCCTCCAAAAGGGTGACACATAGGTACCCCAGTGCGTAATATGCTACAAGACTCTGAGCAATGATGGCACGCGGCCCACATGCTTGGAACACCACTTGAAGACAATGCATCCTGCTCTAGCTGCCAAACCAAAGACATTCTCTGAAACAAAAACACAGTCCTTGAAGCAAGCGAAGATGGACAGCAGTGGAGCATTTCGACAACAGACTTCCAAGGTTGTTGAGGCTTCCTATGAGATCGCCATGTTGATTGCAAAGAGCAAAAAGAGCCATAACATCAGAGAGACTCTCATAAAACAAAGTGTATTGCCTGCAGCAGAACTTGTTCTGGGGAAAGACAGTGCAAACAAGCTTTCCCAAATCTCTCTATCAAACAATACAGTCAAGAGAAGGAGTGATGAAATGTCTCAAGACATCAAAGATAAAGTTCTCGACCAAGTAAGAGCTTCTCCTGTATTTGTCATCCAGTTGGTCAAAATGACTGATGTTGCTCAGTGTTCTCAGCCACTGATGTATGATTGTTTCGTGTCAAGCAATAGTGTAAAAAAGGAAATGCTCTTCTGCCATCCCATGGAAAGTTATACAACAGCAACAGATATTTTTAAGTGGTATCAAATTTCTTTCAGGAAAATTAACTTTCGTGGGGTTCGCTGCAATGATGGAGCTCCGGCCATGCTTGGTTTGCAATCTGGTTTCATAACAAGAGTGAAAGAAAAAAGTCCATCTGTGAAAGGTACGTACTGCATCCTTCATCGTGAAGCCTTAGCATCCAGAACTCTACCTGCTGAAATGAGGGACGTCATGAACCTGGCTATCAAGGTAGTCAACTTCATCAAAGCTGGAGCCTTAAACAGTCATCTCTTCAAACAGCTGTGTGTGGATATGGATTCTGAACATCAAGCCTTGCTTTTCCACACAACGTACGATGGCTTTCGAAGGGAAACATGCTTGGACGGCTATATGAACTACGACAAGAAGTGACAACATTTCTAGATTCGCAGCAGAAAGCAGATCTCCATGACAAGTTCCAGTCTGAAGGATTTTTGCTTTCTCTAGCTTACCTGGTGGACATCTTTGAAGTGCTGAATGCCATCAACCTCAAACTCCAAGGGAAAAACATCAACATAATCATGCACCATGACGTCATTCGAGCCTTCATGGCTAAACTCGACCTCTGGAAATGTTGAATTCAGGATGGAAATACAGCCGGTTTTGCTCACTTGGATTCTGCTCTCATTCACAGTTACCTTGATTCTGAGTTAAAGAAACAAATAATTACTCATCTGACTGAATTGAAAGCAGAATTCATCAGATACTTTCCAGATATAGATGAGAAATGTGAAGCCTGGAAATTCATTAGGAACCCATTTCAATGTGAAGTAGCTGATATTTCAGACGAAGTGCAAGAGGAGTTTCTTGAGTTAAAGTTCAACTACTCGGCTGAAGAAGACTTCACATTGAAATGGGTTCCATTGACAGGATCGAAAGACGTTCTGGGTCATGTACCTTCGTGTTTACCCTTTGATCTCACATCAAGCTCTTCAGATTCTGACAATATTTGGATCAACGTATCTTTGTGAAGCTGCATTTTCCACACTCATTGCTGTCAAGACCAAGTACAGAAACAAGCTGAACGTTGAAGGGGACTTGTGTCGTGCTCTCTCTGGCATTCGACCACACATTCAAGATCAGGTAGCTAAGAAGCAATGTCAAGTATCTCATTAAATGTCATTTCACTAAATATGCTGTGTATATGAGTGTTGCTTATACAGAATTCTTTGTTCAATATAAAGACTAAAACATGCATTTTTTCAGTTTTTCCTTTTAATTCAGGAAGGATTTTTAATCATTTGGTTGAAGATGTGAGAGTGGAGGGGGGCGTGGAGGCAAGGACCAACTACGAGAGGGGGCGTGGTGGTAAAAAGGTTAAGAACCACTGTTATAGACGAACTAACATTCTAATTGTACATACTTTATAGACGTACTCGCATTCTAATTGTACATACTTTCTACACGTACTCACATTCTAATTGTACATACTTTATAGACGTACTCGCATTCTAATTGTTCATACTTTATAGACGTACGCACATTCTAATTGTACATCCTTTGTTGACGTACTCACATTCTAATTGTTCATACTTTATAGATGTACTCGCATTCTAATTGTACATCCTTTGTTGACGTAATCACATTCTAATTGTACATACTTTATAGACGTACTCGCATTCTAATTGTACATACTTTATAGACGTAATCACATTCTAATTGTACATACTTTATAGACGTACTCGCATTCTAATTGTTCATACTTTATAGACGTACGCACATTCTAATTGTACATCCTTTGTTGACGTACTCACATTCTAATTGTTCATACTTTATAGATGTACTCACATTCTAATTGTACATCCTTTGTTGATGTAATCACATTCTAATTGTACATACTTTATAGACGTACTCACATTCTAATTGTTCATACTTTATAGATGTACGCACATTCTAATTGTACATCCTTTGTTGACGTATTCACATTCTAATTGTTCATACTTTATAGATGTACTCACATTCTAATTGTACATCCTTTGTTGATGTAATCACATTCTAATTGTACATACTTTATAGACGTACTCACATTCTAATTGTTCATACTTTATAGATGTACGCACATTCTAATTGTACATCCTTTGTTGACGTATTCACATTCTAATTGTTCATACTTTATAGACGTACTCACATTCTAATTGTACTATACATACTTTATACACGTACTTAAATTCTAATTGTGCATACTTTATCGAGGTACTCGGTTGAAAAGAAGAGAACATGTAATACAATACTGGCTACCATTAGGTAGCGTTTGTGGCAGATTCTGTGTCGACAACAGACACACAAAGACAAACGGACCCAAATGCAACACCCTCTCCTCTGGCAAAGGTAATTATAATGCAAACAACAAAAGCTCTTACCCAGTGTTTGCTGCAATGTTTGCCAATGTACAATCATAAATGAATCTAAAATTGCAGGGAAAACATCAGAGATAAATCATATTATAATTTGGGGACATATATGTCCCTTGGTTATTAAAGGGTTAAGTCCATAATGATACGATTGTACACATCAGCAAAATCAACGAGCAAACATCCATTTGCATTGTCTTCCCACACTTTTTGGTTCAATTTTTATTGTGATTGATGTCTTGATGGACATACACCAAAACAGGACAGAGCATTGCTGCTGTAAATGTGGCCTCCTAGATGGCCAAATCCAATGGATATAGCACATTTTTGGCCTTGGAAATGGAATGATTTTGGTTGCAGCTAGTAAGGATAGATTTTCATCAACATTGCACATTTACAACTTTGTTAACCTGAACCAACCTCAGCCAGTGGGCAAAAAATGAAGAATACCTGTTGATAGAATGTTACATGAAACATTTGGCACAATTGATAGGCTAAAAGCAATCGTTAATCCCTACTGTAGTAATCCTGGATTAGCAAAAGTAGCATGTGTGCAAGTGGCTTTGTGATTTGATACGTATTGCCTTTTGAATGACAAAATAAGAGATTTCAATTACTCCACAGCATCTGCAAATAACAGATGAAAGCCAACAATTCCAGACACAATTCAGCTTGTAAGACTGCCCTTATGCTCACGTACATTTAAGAGGGACAAGCAGGTTAGGTTATGATCAATATGATCTTACCCTTGGTTGCCAGCACTCGTACTGCTTCTGAAGATTGGCCCCAATGGCATCGAGGGCTTTCTGTGGACTCATTGAGAGAGGATCTAAAAAAAAACAACAGGAAAAGCATGAAATTAGCATTTGAATAAACAAATAATAAGGCTAACCCAAGCATGACCCCGGGTGATTGTTTTGGTTTCCAAGTGGCTGCCACGTTAGACTATGATAGCGGATTCACGTGCAAGCACACAGCACAGAGACAAAACACACACGGCCATCACTCACGCTCCGTACACACAAAAGCATTTATTGATCACACAGAAACTAGTTGTGCAACACAGCATTTCAGAAACAAGCTTCCAAGTGGATGATCCAGTAACAATATTTCAACATAAAAACGAGACATTTTGCAGCCATGGTATAAAGAAACCGAAATAAGGTTTCTCGAAAAAACCGTCTTCAACAGCTGAACATACCTGTTCTGGAATCATCTTGATTGTACAAACAAATTTAATGCACTTTTGTGTTCATGTCCAGACCATGTGTACTTTCATACTGTGCTTGTGTGTCCTTGCCTAAGCTGGGTACTCTTGGATGTCTCATTCAGATATGTTGCTGCTTTCCACCCCTTCCCACTTTCCTGTTAATTTGTTGCTTTTCTGCCTCACTGTCAATGTGTTGCCATTTAACCCCTTTATTGCCTCACTCTTCCATGAGCTCTGATTTTGTAGGAAAAAAACAAAGAAAAGTTTATTGAATGCAAAATCAATTACAATTATTTGCATTTGTAATCATTTATTTATAAATTACTACCAAATTGCAATCAACGACGTTTCTGCAATGGCAATTTGCTCTTGCGATACAACACACAACACCATTCAATTATTGACTCGATGAACAAACTGTAAAAACAGCCATGTGCCGAAAATTCCTTTGTGCTCTGAAATTATGGTACAAGGCAAATTAAATTGTCATGCACCATAATTTTGGACAACTACACATGATTGGCCCCAATGGCATCGTCAAGGCAAATTAAATTGTCATGCACCATAATTTTGGACAACCACACAACTTTCTCTTATGCACTGGTATATCCAATCCCATCTGCGGTTTTCCGACACATCATCTAGACTCTCGACCATGGGTGGGCAAAATATGTCCCGGCGGTCTGATGCGTGTATTACTTCTTTACGGCCCGTCATCATGCCCAGAACACACTATATTCTTCTGCCGTTAAAACAAAAAGCAGATCGTTGGGTTTTGATCAAAATGGTTCTTCAAACACAGCCAAAGCGATAACATTTGGGAGACTTCACTTCTTTTATCCACGAACATTGTACAGCAGGAAAACAATGCAATGTCTGCATGCAGAATGCTGGCCTATGAATGGATGCTATGATTACATTGATAATCACGTTGCAAATCATAAAATTAGCAATAGCGCATAGTTTTCAGTTTTGCAGGAATTCACGTTTGTCGCTCTTCAGTGGAGGGATTCAAAAATGAGTTTATCAAAGAAGAGAAAAGTAGACGCTGAATGTCGAGTGTTTAACAAGGAGTGGATAGCAAAATACTTCTTTATGGATGTAGCAGGGAAAGCTGTGTGCTTAGTTTGCAAAGTAAGTATCACCGTATTCAAATAATACAACTTGAACTGACACTTCGAGAGCAAACATGAAGCCAAATATAAGAACATGTCTGACAGAACGCTAGACAATTGCATGAGATGGTTTCTCGAATGAAAAGAAGTGCAAAGTTCCTGAAAAGGATTACTTTTTATTGAGTTTTTTGATGGGGGATATTTAATTTAGTTTATCGTTTTGTGTTTTTAGCTTACCTGGAATTAAAATTCCATATAAGGTGTTGTCATCGTGCACCGTCCGTCTGTCCATCTGTCTCCTATTTCGACTTCTCCGGCCAAACCGCTGGGCCGATCTGGTTGAAATTTGTCAGCAACATTCCACTCCTGATTGATATGTTTTAGAACTGCGTTTTGCTCGTGGCTCATGAAAATAAATAAATAAATTGGCGCAAAAACCACGAATACACGGAGCAATTTCCCACGAATGTAGGAGCACGTCGTAAATTATCAACCACGAATATGCAGAACCCGCAATTGTTGGAACCGCAAATGTCGGGGTCCGGATGTATTCGACTTCTTCCAAGTTTGTCCATAAGCATTGTCACGACCACTATGATCCTCTACGGAACTGCTTGGCAAGCTGCAGTGATCATCAAGGGTGGTGTGCCAGTCATGGTCTGCATCAAACCTGTAATTTTGAGTCCTTCCTTTTCTCGACATCATGATGTATCCAAACATAGGGAACAACGAGCTTCAACTCTTTGGACTGGCAGGGTGCCGGGTGAGTTCCCATACAGACAGAAGAGCCGGTCCTGGCAAAAAGAGAGAACTGGCACTAAGGATTGGATACCAGCAAAATAAGCAGATGTCGCATTTATGGTCCGGCAGCAGATGTCACGTTCATGTCAGAGCGTGCGGTGGCAGCAGGTCAGATAGCCAACTTCAGCCCCAACCTATCCTAACCTAGCTGACCTGTCAATCCCTCTTGCTCCTCCAAACCCTTTGAAACCACTTTATCCCTCCTCCTGGGCCCACTATTCCCTTAAACTACACTATCTCCCAGAAGGAATATCAAGGGATGTGCTATGATAAAAATGATGGGGTGGCATGGCCCCACAAAGCTTGCTGGCAAATTAGCCTGATTGGGCCATTTAAGCAAAAGCGAGCACTAATCAGATGGCAGATATCAGTTTACATGGACCGCATTGTGATCCCTCTTGGAGCTTTTCAAACAGCAAGAACCACTTTGGCATCCATTGGCAATAGATTTGGGGATGCCAGGCTTCAATATATTCTGAAAAAGTCAGAGGTTGTAGCATCTGGGTCGATGAAAGGTCAGCACCACAATGGGAGTATCCGTTGTCAGAAACTCACAAAGAGTCATCTTTAACGAAGTGTGGACAGCAAGAAAATGCAGTTGATAGAACACCTTAAAGCTGGCGCCATTGTGCATATTTGTATTGGCATCAATCAGGAGTGGGCAACCAAAATTTTCATGTAACCCAAAATTATACCACAGATTTTGGGCATGAAGTGTGGGCCAATGCACAAGTTCTGAAAGTGGGATAAGTTAGAATAATGATTAAGCATATATTTGCTACACTTTAAACAATATTTCATCCCCTGCAAAGGAGTGGATCACAAGAATAATTTCTCAAGGGATATGATGGGCAGGGCCTGTAGGAATATCTGTAATGTGTCAATCCTCCATCACTCTATTAAATCAGCCACACACAACCACACACACATGCAAGTTCTATGCTACATTTCACATGCATACACAAAAATACACCCGAGTGGGTTTGACGGTCAGCTCGGATACAAAACTTGATGCAACCGAGTGTTAATTAACCTTAGTGACTACGGAAAGTGAAAAACCGTGGGTAGTGGCGTGCACCTGTAATCCGGCTACTCGGAGGCTTGGGTTGGAGGATCGCTTGAGGACGGGGGCTCTACGCTGGGCCGCACTATGAGAGGGTGTAGGGCAGCCCGGAATCATGGCGAAACCCAATCCTTATCCCTGTGTCGTAAGAGGCGACCAGGGTTGCATCAGGAAGGGCATCCGGCGTAAAACCTATGCCAAATCAGTGTGCGGATCATAACGGATGATCCGCTGTGGCGACCCCTAACAGGAGCAGCCGAAAGACGAACAACAACTATGGAAAGTGAAAACAGAATACAAATTTAATTTAAAATAAACGCATGAGGCCGCTTAAAGCAAAAATCTCCATATTCTAGGAATCATTCCCAACATCATTATACAATTTTCAAACCCACGTTTATGGCCGTGAAATAAATACTCTAAGCGTGTGTATTTAATGGCTGTATCCATGACAGAGCTGGACCCCAATTAAAAAGGACCCTCGGGCCACCGAGAAGCTCAATCACTCGCTGTTTGCACGTCTGCGCGGCGTCACGTGACCAGCCAGCTCGCCGTCGGATGAAATGCCCTAACAAAATCTTAAAACGTCCAATTTTCACCGGAATTATTTCAGATACTTGTAGAGCACATCCCCAAACCATCTAAAATATAAACATTAATCTCACAGACGCCACGAATAAGCAGTCCCTCAGGAGGACAGGTTACGAGGTGAAGCAGTTAACGGAAAGCATGTGGTGTCCCTTCCAGAGTCCCACGGTTATTTGAAATGAATATATTTTCCTCATGAAAAGTGTTTCTGAGCGGATTTGCAAGAAATTATCTTCAATAAACGTGTAGCTACACTAGAAGGTCCCAAAAGTGTAAACAGAAATCAACTAGAACTTAAGACAACCTCGTTATATGGCATGGAAATGGATGGAAGCTACCCCTCGCTGCAATGCATTCCACACAGACCGAGGATATAAACATTCAATTTCACAAAACTTGATGCAACAGAGTGTTGATCAACTTTAGCGACTATGAAAAGTGAAAATAGCATTTAAATTGAACTTAAAATAACCACGCGAAGCCATGTTGAAGTCAGTGGACCTCGTGTTGCCCAATAAATAGAGCCAGACGACAGAGGTAACGAGAAACTAGTTGGTCAAATTAAATCTTCTTAATAATCCCAATGAAACCCATTATGCATTATAACTGTCCGATGCTCCCTTATAGGCCATTCTGCACTTGATGACCCTGTAACCTTGACCCAGAGGCGAAAATGCGAAAAAGGGCTCAGACGATCTACAGAGAGCAACTAGTATTATCATCGTGTCAAGTTAAAACTCAATCGGCTGAGACGTCTAGGAGGAGATAGAAAAATAAAAATTGTTGACAGACGGATGGACGGATGGATCTGAAGACATCGAACGGTTATATTAGGTCAGCGAGCTGACCTAATAACATCACCAACAAACAGCACAGTATACAGTATACACACTACACAAACATGCACACTATGCAACATAACAGGCACAGAACCAGAATTGATTAGTAATGTAATCGACATAATTAACAGCTGAGAATCGGAGTCGATTCTCACATGCAGAGAACCACCCAAGCTGAGCATCCATTTATTGGCACGTCCCCAGCACATTGCAATGTTTGTCATAGTGGTGCCATGTTGTGGGCCTGGTGTTTGCTGCAATTTCTCGGAATAGAAATGTACACATAGGGACAGATGTACATCAGAGGAACGTTGCAGAATGTTGGGAAGGGGGAAAGATGGAGCTTAGACACGAACATCGGGGTGGGAAAGATGAGTGCTCTCTAAACATGTGCTGGGCACTCTCTTTAATTACAGCAACGAAAACACACCCGTCAAACATACACTATGAAATAAGTATTCCAATCTATTCCCCATTTTACCCCCAGAACAATTCTGTAACAATATAGAGATCAAGTGTTTTTTAAATCATGTTAAAAAGTAATTGTATATTCAATGAATACACAACTATAATCACAATTTCATGTCATTTTCAAGTAAATATTGTATAAAAGAATCTGGGTTTATTACCATCATAAATTATATCAACATGGGATTGACACAAAGCTGAGTTATCATCAGATGTGCATGCAACTATCACATTTAGTGCACAAATACATATTGCATAACAGACGAGGTCGATCAAATGTTACAATTTGTGCCAAGCTTTGCTCAAAACTCATGCCCATATTTCAAAACTTGGTGAACTGCAAAAGTATTCATCCCTACCAATAATGCCACATTTAGATTAATTACGAATTATGCAGAAACAATTTTTCAAAATGAACATTTTTATTCATAACTGAATAGATCAAG
The DNA here is from genome assembly GCF_056783735.1 of Eptatretus burgeri. Lineage (NCBI taxonomy): Eukaryota > Metazoa > Chordata > Myxini > Myxiniformes > Myxinidae > Eptatretus > Eptatretus burgeri. The sequence goes on from NC_140961.1 coordinate 66,876,240, forward strand.
GTAAACACTTATAGCTGAAGGAGGTTACATGTCAGGTATTCCACAAAAAACATGTACAAATCAAAATTCACTGGTTGTAAAAACATTCAGCCCTTTAGGTCAGTACTTGGTGGAAACATCTTTTGCAGCAATAACTGCTTTGAGTGTTTCTGGGTTTATCTCTACCAGCTTTGTACAGTGACATGGTGAAATCTTTGCCCATTCTTCACATGAAAATTACTCGAGTTCTGCTAAGTTTGATGTGAATCCTCGATGGACTGTAATCTTCAAGTCTCGCAATAAATGTTAAATTGGGTTCAAGTGAGGACTTTGACTGAGCCACTCAAGAACATTTATTTTCTTCTTATTCAGACACTCGAGTGTGGCTTTAGCTTTGTGCTTCGTTTCATTGTCCTGCTCAAATGTGAATCTCTTTCCCAGGTTCAGATTCATGGCTGACTCAAGCAGGTTTTCATCAAGGTTTTCATCCTGTAGTTTTCACCATCCATTGTCCCTTCTATCCTGACAAGCTTGCCAGTTCCTGCTGTGCAGTGTAAGGCTTGCACCAGGTGTAACGCTTTGAATTTGGACCAAAAAGTTAAATTGTTTCGTCTGACCACAAAACCTTTCTCCACATGCCTGCAGCATCATTAAGATGCTTTTTCATGAACTCCATATGAGCTTTTAGATGAATCTTTTTCAGTAATGGCTTCTTTCTTGCCACCTGTCCAGAGGTCAGCTTTGTGAAGAGAACAGGATGTTGTTGATTGATGAACACTGACACCCATCTCAGACATAGAGACTTGCAAATCTTTCAAAGTCACTGATGGATTTACAGTGATTTACAGTGACAACCAGTTTCCTGCTTGCCGGCTGCTGAGTTTCGATGGGCGACCTTATATGGGCGGCTGATGGATCACGACCTGATCTGAGTAGTCTGGGTGGTATGATACATCTTCCACTTCTTAATGGTGGATTTCACTGTACTCAAAGGGATAATGAGTGACTGAATTCTTCTTAAAACCCTCTCCTCAACAGTACTTCTCCATCACTTTATGTCTGACTTCTTTGGAAAGATCCTTGGTCATGTGGTGCCTTGTTGGTTGACCAAATGAGTTTCACCTTAAATTCCTTAGATAAGTAGGGGAGGTTAATTTTTAAGTTAAACCACTTATTACATGCAGATGAAACCTAGTATACTTATTTTGTAAACTTTCAAACAAATAATTTATTCCTGAAGTGATTTGAGGTTAATTTGGCAAAGGGTTTGAATACTTATGCAACAGAGCATCATCTGATTTTTCTCTGTTAATCTAACTTCACATTTATCTGCATTTTTTAAGCTCTGTCACTGGAGTAGTTTATGAAAACTCAATATATTAAGTTTGATTTGAAAGCATCAGGAAAAGCTCAGGTGGCATCAAAATGTGAAAACTTTGGAGGGGGGAGGGGGGGATACTATTGCAGGACACTGTCGAAGAATAAACCATGGCTTTAATTTTCAAACATTCTAAACATAAAACATTTATAGTGGCATTATTTACAGCACTATTTTTGAAATGGCCCCAAAATGTCTCACCAATCCAGCACTCAAGCCTTGCGCAGGGTGAGGTCTTGACAACATCCGGAGGGTCCACACCCACATTGAGGCATAGCACCAGAGCCACACTCACCGTCTTCATCTGTGCAATCAATAATCACAATCACACTTCTTGCTGTCCCACAGTACACTGGGAAATCTAGGCCATAACATATACACAGTTATTAGTTCATGGAAACACAACACCTTTAAACCATTCAGTATTCACACCAATTCCTTAACATATGACAGCTTCATAGATTCTTTCCACAATACAACATTCAACACCTCATACAAAAGCTGCTCACATATTCCCAAACAATATCTCATCCAAAGCAAAGCATGCCAATTCATTTTGTTTCAGGCACGTGAAAGAACCTGTGCAACTACCACATGGCAACACTCGAAGACACCCTTGCACATTTAAACGATTGACATGAACATTAGGTGGAAAAAAAAAGATAAATCTTCACATGGAATTTACACCTGGACATCAAAGAATCATGAGGGAAGTACTGGGATGGGAATGCCAAACAAGCTGGCTGTGTCTTTCATTGAAGATCCTTGTGACTCAGGAGCATACAAGTCCAATATAAAGGGCTAATACTGCATTAAAATTTCCCAATTATAAAACAACAGGCTATTAAAATGGATTAAAATTAGAACGGGCACTCAGTAGAGCGCATACCTCCACCAAGCTGAACAGGTTATGTTTCATATCCCACCGATAGGCTGGATCTGGATCCGGACCTGAACCAAAATCTAATCAGCTTGTTCTTGTCACCTAACCAACTCATGCACATAATTTTGTCATAACTCGTCCACAACTTTTTGAAATATCATGCTACATATTGTTTTTGGCTCCATTTCTAAAGAGTGAAGAATCACTTTAAGAATTAAAAAATTCTCGGATCTGGATCTTCACCAAAATCGAATCAATTTGTCCTTTTCACACACCCAACCTGTCCACCAAGTTTTAACCAAATCCATCTGCAATTTTTTTGATATATCATGCTCACAGACAAACAAGCAAGCAAACAGACAGACAGACAGATATACAGGGGTGAAAACATAACCTCCGTCCATTTTCAGTGGAGGACGTAACTAGAACATCACTCGGTCGAGCACATACCCCCGAAAGACTGAACAGTTTACGTATTGTATCCATACTGATAAGCCGGATCTGCATGTGGACCTGAACCAAAATCTAATTGGCTTGTTCTTGTCACCTAACCAACTCCTCCACCCACAACTTTTTGATATATTGTGCCTTATATGCTTTTTGATCCCATCTATCAACGGCGAAGAATATTTTTTTTTTTAATTAAAAATTTATTGGATTCAGATCCAGATCCGAATCTTTACCAGAATCGAATAAATTAATCCTGGTCACACACACAACCTGTCCACCAAATTTCATCCAAATCCATCCATAACTTTTTGAGATATCATGCTGACAGACAGGGGTGAAAACATAACCTCTGTCCACCTTTGGTGGCAGAGGTAATTATATGGTATTGTTAACAAGTACATTCGAAAATGCTAGAGTAACTGTCATCCTATGCAATTTCGCTTTGATAAACACGTGGCTGGGCCGAACACCAGGTAACAGAGATACCAAGATGGGCTAACATGTTAAATTACTGGTGATACAAAACACTAACCTCAATATTACCATCATCACAAAAAGATTGCAATCTATACAAATACAATGCTTGTTAAAAAAATTTCAAAAAATTTAATACAGCACTTACACATTATGGCCACAATTATTTCCACCTTCTTTTGTGTTTAGCAGGGGAACCATTTAGCCAGACAACGGGACAGGAAGTTGTAATTTAGACAGGGTTCCAGCGAGAACTCTCCTACTCTTCGCAAACAATACCACGAGATCTTTGACGTCCACCCACTCATGGTAGCAAATGGGACGCCCAGTTTAACGTTTGCATAAGGGATGTCACAAACATTCATGAATTGCCCAGGATGCGAAACGCTCGGACAAGTTTATATCTGGGTGGAGATTTGAACCCAGGCTACACAGCTTTGAGGCGAGTACGCATACCTTTCGAGTCTACGCTATCTATCAGTCCATATAAAACTAGAGGGGGAGCACTCGGGAGAGTGCAAAACCTCCGCCGCCAATACTGCTGGGTCACTTAAGTGAACCTGATATCCTATACATTGTAAGTCAAAACAGATCAGACTCTACTGAACCACGATTGAATAAACTAAACTAGATGAACGCGCATGTAGAAATGCCCAAAAAATAAAATCGAAATTTTTTTGAAAAAAAAGTTGCAAAATTTGTTTTTTTTTCTGTAACAAATTTTTTTTGGGGGGGGGATGGAAATCACTTGAAACATGTAGAAATGCAAAAAAAAAAATTCAAATATTTTTCAAATAAAATCGAAAATTTTTTGAAAAAAAAGTTGCTAAATTTTTTTTCTCTAATTTTTTTTTGGGGGGGTTGGAAATCACTTAAAACATGTAGAAATGCAAAAACGAAAATTCAAATATTTTTTCAAAATGGCCACCATAGCGGCCATATTGGACTTTGGAACAAATCCAAAATCTAATGGGCATGATCCTTGGACCATACCTAATCCCCCACCAAGTTTTGTCGAAATCCGTCGAGGAGTTTTTCCGTAATACTGTTCACAAACAAACAGTCATAGACTGGTACTTATGAAATCGTTAACTTGACCTCTGACCTTGTCTAATAAAAGCTGTCTCTCGAGAAGGTCGCGACACAAACCAGAGGTTTCTACGATGATTCTGCACCAAACCATCAAAAATCGAATGTTTTGGATGTTTGACCTCACTGTGACCTTGACCTTTGACCGATTTTTACCAAAATCTAATCAGCACTAGCCATCACCCTCCTGAATCACGTGGTGTAATTTTACATTGGAAGCTTCTTCCGTTCTCGAGTAATCTGTACCAAACCATCAAAAAAATCGAATATTTGACCTCACTGTGACCTTGACCTTTGATCAACGCCGCCTCTGCTCAAGTGCACTGCACCATGTGACGACCCGTGACGCACGAGTGAAATATTTTTTATACAATCTTAAAACGTCTCCAAAACATCCGATTTTTACCAGAATTTCGACAACAGAGGTTTAAGCATCCGAAGCGATCGCAAAAACCGAAGACAAAATTAAAATTGAAGTTAAAACGAACTCGTAACGTCGAGCGAAGCAAAAATCTCCATTTCTCGACGCAATTATTCAATATTCTTTTATCAAAGTCACAAAACCGTCATATTCGGCCATCCACCAACAATCTTTACATAATCCGATGGCTCAGCGAGTCAGGCATGCGACGATAACCTTTATTGGGATAAAAATGACTTTTAAACACCATCTTTATCGAAAACACCGTCAGCGCACACACACGCAAAACCATACGTGACTCAACGACGCGTCTGCTCGAGCGCACTGCATCATGGGATGACCCGTGACGCGTCGAATGAAATATTTTTTATACAATCTTAAAACGTCTCCAAAACATCCGATTTTTACCAGAATTTCGACAACCGAATTTTAAGCGTCCTAAGCGATCGCAAAAACCGAAGACAAAATAGAAATTGAAGTTAAAACGAACTCGTAACGTCCAGCGAAGCAAAAATACTCCATTTCTCGACATTAATTTACGGAATTATGTTTGACCTCACTGTGACCTTGACCTTTGACCGATTTTGACCAAAATCTAATCAGCACTCGCCATCACCCTCGTGAATCACGTGGTGTAATTTGACATTGGTAGCTTCTTCCGTTCTCGAATAATCTGCCTACAAACAAACAAATAAACAAACAAACAGAAACGGAAGGCATCAATATACTCACGAAATCTTTAGATTTCGTAAGTAACAAACACACAAATGAATAAACCAATGTCACCCACAGGGTGACCCGTATCTTGCCAAAAGGTGACCACGTGTGACTTCTTTAAGGTCACACTGAGGTGAACAGAGCTGCTATCCACCAGGAGCGACTCCTTGAGGAATATCTGCCTACGAGAGATTCCGATGAGAATCGTTCTAGAGTAACCATGAAAAATATGCGTTTGCCTCATAACATCACCAAATGACGACATAATGTCTCAAGCTTGACATATCTAGAAAGCACTCATCGAGATGTTCAATTTGAGGTACTACACGATATGGTTCCTAAAACTTGAAAATTTGACCTTGGGGTCAAATATGTTTGACCTTAGGCGTTAACCATGAAGGTCAAGGCCAATCGCCACCAAAAATTAATCAGCTGAGCGCCAGACCATGAGCTATATTCCCATGAAGTTTTAAGACTATCCGATCAAAATTACTCAAAAAATAAGGGTTTCGTCGACTCCCCTGATTTGCGACAAAGTGACCTTGACCTTTGACCTTCAAAATTTTATGCGCTGAAAGGGACCTCTATAAGCCTCTGATATGCGAAGTTACAAAAATGTCCAATGATAACTGTGCTCTGCAGAGCGATTTATACGTAATTACAGACAAAAAAAACAAAACAAACAAACAAAAAAAAAACATATGAAGATCAAGGCCAATCGCCACCAAAAATTAATCAGCTGAGCGCCAGACCATGAACTATATTCCCATGAAGTTTGAAGACGATCCGATCAAAATTACTCAAAAAATAAGGGTTTTGTCGACTCCCCTGATTTGTGACAAAGTGACCTTGACATTTGACCTTGACCTTCAAAATTTTGTGCGCTGAAAGGGACCTCTATAGGCCTCTGATATGCGAAGTTACAAAAATTTCCAATGATAACTGTGCTCTGCAGAATTTTTTATACGTGATTACAGACAAAAAAAAAAAAAAATACAAGCTGACTAACATATCTTGCAAAACTTAATACCACCTACAAATTATAGTCCAACAGGGCTATTTCTGGTAGGACCTCTGGTTAAGGAGTTTGCTCAGCCCACACCATCAACTGCATATTCTGTAAGGGTAAATATCCCTGAACATGCCAAGGTGAGAGGAGGTGGAGGAGAGGAAAGTCAAATTGTGTTTTCAGGTGTTTTATTTCTACTGGCTCTCATTTGTGATGGGAGTTAGAGAGCCCAGTGACGTTTGATTAAATTATTGCGCACGAAAGGTTTCAAGGTGTCATTTGATGGCCCATGGCATGAAAAACTAAATAAACCGTTTCTTGAGTTCGGCCACCATGGCCTTCAAGGGTTTTAGGTCCCTGAAAAAGGCCCCTTTTGTACTTTTAATCAAACTATCGAGCACGAGAAAAACGAAAATTGAAATCATCGATTTATTGAGCTGAAATCATGAAATGACAACTCAAGAATGAAAATTCGCAGGTTTGGCTGAACAAGGAAGCCCTGAAAAGCGCCCCCAGTTTGTTTTGATAAAACTTTTAAGCACGAACTCTAAAGTGGTCTTAAATACTCCTGTAATGTCCAAATCATCAAAAACACTGCTCAAGAAAAAAATTTACCTTAGCCCGTCGAGACAAGAAGGGCCCAAATTAGAGGAGGTGCTGAAAAAGGGCCCAAATCGGACACTTGAAAAGAACAAGCGTATGCTGTCATTAAGCAGTGTCATCGCTATCATCAATGTCATCCAAGTCATCATCATCTTCCAACAAAGCACTTTCGTCTATCTGTTCGTTTTCATCATCACCATCACTATTTTCATCGTCTTCCTTCTGCTTTTCGGGAATAACATAGTCTGGAAGATGGTCGCCTTCAAACCACACAAAATGATTTGCCGTCAATCAACTCCCAACCCTTACTAGGTATTTTGGTCACACTGTTGAGGTGAGCATCATGCCAGTATTTCACCATGAACACAGTTCTTTCAATTTGCTGTCTCACCTCTGCCTCGCAAGGTGGTAAGCTACTCACGTCAACACCTTTCATTTTTGTGAATGGTTTGGCAGGGTCTTTGGGAGCACACACTATTTCAAATACACGGTGTCTGTATTTGTTCAGCACCATGGGCTTTTTGGCACTGTACAACAAACACGTGAAGTATTCAATGGCTTGCACCACGGTGTCGTTGGGCGCTTCTCTACCTCGTTCTGCGAAGGCTTTCTGGTACAACTGTTGATCTTTCTCCAGAATAGCGAGTGGATGCTTTCTTCCCCTTTCGTGAGAAGACTGGAGTGTAATCACACCCCGTGAATGAATGGAACGCAGGGAGCGCGGCGCATAGCAAGGGTCCACATGCCTCTGCGATCCGGGATACATTCACATATCTTCTGTCACCTCGACCTGACGTGCCAACTTCCATCCATACACCGAGGGTCGTTTCGTGAACATGATGGAGGAGTGTGATGAGGATATCAGTGTCCGATGCCCTGATCACCACGTTATCGTTATCGGACAGTCGCGACTCGTTGATGTGCAAAAGGTGCTCGCAGATTCTCGTGTCTCCTTCAGGATGATTGCTGCATAGTTCTCTAACTATAGACTTATGGATCTGTCCGCCCTCCACAGCGAAGCGTGCGCAGACATCGTCAACTCCAATATAAACTTCCTTGTCACGGAGCGCATGGGTATGACGTTGGTCTCCCCAATCTTTCAGAAGGAATCGCAGTAGCTGGCTTTTGAATGACGTAGATTTCAGAGCCTTATTCAAATCCTTCGGGTGGATTTGATCTGGGCCAGTGATCGTGTAGCGTACATCTTCAGCGCCGTGTCTTTCCCGTTCACAGTCTTTAATCCAAGGTTGTTCATAGGTGTCGAAGATGATATCAACCCTCGTGGATGGGTACGCAACAACAGCATGAATAATTGATTGTGATAACCCTTCAAAAGTTGGTGGGAGCGACGGTGGGAGGAGTCTGAGCTGATAGTTGCACATCAATAACGTGCACATCAATAGTTGGTGGACTTCCATGCTGTGATACTTTTTGTTGAAGTGCAGAGAAAAGGGCGCTCTTTTCTATGTGTATTATTGTTCCGTCCGTTTTGCACATTGTGAGAGGTACTGGCGTCAGAGGGTGAGAAAGCAGGTATTCTAGATCGACTTTCCTTTGTGACGCGACAATGTCTATTCTGCCGAACATGTCTCTGGTACACCGAAGCTGTCTGACGATGGGATTTTGCACCCTTGGGTTCTTCGCTCCCAGATTTGAAAATGTCTTGAGTTTGTTTCTCTTGATTGGCTTCTCAAATCTGTCAGCATCTTCAGCGCATTCTTGGATGAATGAAATGTGTCGCTTGCGACCTTCATTAGCGATATTTAGAAGTGACTCAGTGATTTCAGACGTCACGCTTTTTCCCGTACTGACGTTGATCAGATCAAGAGTATCGAGTTTGAATGGGTATGCCGATGTCTGGATACTCATCAGTTTCTGTAGATCGGTATTATCTCGCCGTATGCGACTTGCAGACAGTTCCGCCTGTGCATCGTTTGTTCGTAGCATCCCCACCATATCGAATAAAACGCCGATAAGCGCGGCTCGAGTACCTTTCGTGACGCTCCACTGGAAGCATCACAATTGACCGTCTGCTCGAGGGTCAGGTTGACCTATGGGCAGTCGGCTGAACTGGTTCTCTGTTCTGCGACACGAAAACAGCCCTAGCCGTAGCATCTCCATCAGTCCAGGGTGTGTAAACTCGATATTCAGTAAACCAAGCTGATATTTTGTCATCCATCTTGAGTAATAGTGGCGGTTTGTGGCAAAGAAGACACCAGTCACCTGTGTAATCACCCAGATGAACAGGTCAACGTCATTCATGCGGTTAGGTGTTTTCCATATCTCAATATGTCTATTCTCTGTCCATGATGAAAAACAAATCCACGTAGCCAACGTACTACAAACAAAATTGCGCGGTTTTGCCGAACTCGCCATCTAGTGTGCCCTGCACCAACTTCCCGTACTCATCTAGTACTGCATGAATGACCCGAGATTCAGGCATGGTGTCCATTGACTGGGCGTTGGTCATATCCACAAAATGAATCAGAGTAACCAATTTGTCGAAGTTCTCGTATGTGGTCAGAACTTCTCTGAAGTGAAGAACACGCAAGGCTAAGGCAAATATTAGGTGCAGACGTTTGCAGCGGTTGTAGTTGGTGCATTCAATGAAGCGACGTACTGAGCCAGATACAAGGACGTCTGCATCAACCAGGAGCTGTGGTCCTCCGGATTCACCGATTAGCTTTCCCATTGCTCTGAATAGACATGTTGAGATATGGAAAACACCTAACAGGATGAATAAATCATCAAATGTTGGACTTTCAGTGGATTGGATTTTCAAAGCATTCTTTGCCACATCCAAGTCGTAAGTCCCGACTCCGTACCTCTGCCCGAGCCCAGCAGCACATGCCTGTGTCACTTTGAGGGTCTGGAGAATGACATCTTTGCTCGTAGGCGGCTCCGAAATGTTTTTCATGTAGAGGACACGTTGTTTAGGGAGGTGGTCAACATAGAAACGACCCATGAAGCCGGCCAACATTGGAATATTTTCCATTTTCCATTTTCCATCATGGCTGATCATGGTGGTCGTCATTATTGAACTCCGCGTCACTGGGATCCATTTGTTGTTCTGAATCCATGTTCGAGTGTCCAAACACAGCACTACCAGTACGAAAATCGAATCCGATTCCTCCCCTTCACGAGACTTACACAGTGCTACAAATACATTCTCAGTGCTGTGACGCACAGTTGGAGCTAAAAGAGAAACTAAGTCTCCTCTCAGGAATGAGAACTTTGGAAATACCAGAAAAAATACTGAATTGCTGTTCCGAAAACATTTGTTAGTTTCGTTTTCTTTTTTCCAATTGGGTGCCCTTTTCGGGCCCTTCTTGTTGAACCAAGCCTGTATGTTTTATTTGAGTTGTTATTTTAGGATTGCAGTTACATACCCGATTCAGTCATTGAGCCTATGCACATTCTTTTCAAGTGTCCGATCTGGGCGCCTTTTCAGCACCTCCTCTAATTTGGGCCCTTCTTGTCTCGACGGGCCAAGGTAATTTTTTTCTTGAGCAGTGTTTTTGATGATTTGGACATTACAGGAGTATTTAAGACCACTTTAGAGTTCGTGCTTAAAAGTTTTATCAAAATAAACCAGGGGCCCTTTTTGGGGCCTTCTTGTTCACCCAAGCCTGCATATTTTCATTTCATGATTTCAGTTCAATAAATCGATGATTTCAATTTTCGTTTTTCTCGTGCTCGATAGTTTGATTAAAAGTACAAAAGGGGCCTTTTTCAGGGACCTAAAATCTTTGAAGGTCATGGTGGCCGAACTCAAGAAACGGCATATTTAGTTTTTCATGCCATGGGCCATCCATCAAATCACACCATGAAACCTTTCGTGCGCAATACTTTAATTAAATGTTACTGGGCTCTCGCACTATGGGGAAAATGCTCCAAGTTGCAAATATACTATGGATAGAAAGATTCACTGATTTACTGTAAATTTATAACTTTTCCTATTGTACTAAAATCCACAATCTGCTGTCTCTCTGACTGTTTTCTTTGACGACAATACATGAGGTCGTTATTTATCCAACCTTAACCAAACTTAAAAGGAGGACTTAGGGTGACATGATTGAGGTTGTAGCGACTTGATTTGCCCACCTCCCAAAGGGGGTTTCCCGCCTTGGGAAAAAACAAACAAACGGTGTCAAGGTGTATATTCATGTTAAGATAATAATCAATCGTAGTGTTCTTCCAAAGCCGCTCCTCATCACAAAAGTAACTAGAAAGCATCTGAAAAGGCAAAGCCCTTACACTTTGTATTCTAACTTGTTCTTCTTCCATGTGCTAAATGGTACCTTTGACCTTTTGACCAAATTCTTCATTTGTCTTCTCCATAATCTCATAATAAAGCTTTCTTCAAAAATTTGATGACAAAAGCTCAAATGGTAAAAAAAAAATAACAGCCTGGAAACACAGACAGACAGACAGACAGACAGACAGACAGACAGACACACACCAATCCTAATTTTAGTTGATATAATAAGAATATTTATTACTTATGCGCAGATGAGGACTGGCAGGATGGTCTACAGGAACACACTTGTCTCTAAGCTGTAAATCCTGGGTTTGAATCCTGACCCAGCTAGCTATAAACTGTCATCCCAGTGTTTCACAGGCAGGACCATTCATCAATGTGTGTGCCCTCTCTTGGATGGACATTAAACTGGCGTCTGCCAGCATTAGTTGATGGACGTTAAAGATTCCATGGTATCGTTCATGCCATCAGACCTCACCGATGTAAAGAGAAAAGGAGGACAAGAGGAAGACGAAGAAGAAGAAGGTATCCTTCATGAAGAGGAGGTGAGCTATCGCCAACACCCTGGCCAAATTCCAAATTCTGGCCTTAACTACTGCTGGAAGGAAATGGCACCCACTCAGCAAAACCCTTGCCAAGAAACTGCTTTGGCAGCACCGACACTGTAACAGAGTATGGTACATCAGAATCGGAATCAGAATGCTCTGCTGCTCAACTTGTCCCAAATCGTAGACTATTTTTTTGTCCACAGGTCTTTTTTAAATTGTACTTCAGACAACTCCTGATCAGATTCTTACCATATTTTGAATGTGCATTCCTGAAGGGCAGGCAAGGACACCCACAAATTTTGACACCATGGAGTTAACCGTTAAGGTCAATTTAACTCATTGGTTGTGTTTATTCAGATCAGTAGCAGATTAATCTCACAGAAGATCTCTTCGCAATATCATGATGGATCAAGCTATGTGCAAGTTGAGTGTGCATGGAAAACGACCAAAGGTTACTTTCTCAACAAGGTGTTCAAAGACCAGTTCCTGGGCATGGATTCCTTACATTCATCTTCCGACAGCATATATCTTGCTTGGGCTCTTATTAGATGCTGCTCAACTAAACCCATCGATGTAGACATCTCTTGGATACAGCTTGTGGATCGTGATGTGAAAAGAGTGCCCAGCTGGAGTAGCTTTCATGCTGTGATCAATTCTGCTATTAATTGCACAACATTGGTGGAATATTGTCCCATGATTGATGCATTGCTGACTGAGCTAAACACAGTTTACATGGTGGTGAAAAATGCACAGGCTATGATGGCATCTCTTGGACAGAAAGGGGAGTGTCATTACATTTGATCTTGCCATCCATCGATGTAAAGGCAACAGAGACCCAATGGAGAGCACCGGATGAGTTTTCTGACACTATTATCTGAATGGGAGGATTTCCTGGTTTGTTGGGGGGGGGGGTTTGTATTTTTTATATATCTATATATATATATATATATATATATATATATATATATATATATATATATATATATATATATACACATACACATGCTCTCGGCTCGTGGAAGAGCTGGGACACAGAGCCAAATCAAAACACAAAAACAAAGGGAACAGCAGAAGAAAGGGAAAACACGAACAGCAGGGTGGAGGGAGAAAGTATATGAAGACAGACAAACATGAGATACAGTTAATGACGAAGGGTAAGGGAGAGCACAAAGGGTGGAGAATATGGATACATAAGCAAAATGTTGGGAGGGGGTGGGGGTAGTTTAACAGGTGTAGAAAAAATCATGATTTTAGATGGGGGATGACTTGAGATGGTGGTGAACAGCTGCCTTGAAGATCTGGAGGGGATAATGAGATTGAAAAGAGTATAGAAGGTGGTTCCACAGGCGAGACAAAAGGAGGAATAAATGAGTGGATGTGAGCAGTGATTCTGGATTAAGGCAGTTTCACGAGGGGGTTGGTGACGGACCATGTGTGTCCTGGTAGATACCTGGGGGTGAGGGGGGAGTATGGAGAGGGCAGAGGGTGCAAGTCCAGAAAGGAGGTGGAAAAAAACAGAGAGGCCACCGACCTGTCGGCGATGGTGAAGTGATAGGCCAAGAGACTCAGCTTCATCGTGAGAGATTCCAATGATATTGAAGGCCTTTGTATCCACAGCATCAAGCTGAGCAAGATGTGAGGCAGGGGAGCCAGCTTAGAGGGGACAGCAGTACTCCAAGCTGCGGATGAAAGCTTTGCAAGTGGATAGGAGTTCAGGTGTGCCAAGGAAGGACTTTGCAAGATGGAGGATGCCCAGTCAGTGTCTGGCTTTGTAGACCATTCTTGAAATGTGGTTTGTCCAAGAGAGATCATGGCTGAGAGTGAGACCAGAGGTTGAGTGACTGAATCTCATCGAGAGGTTTGTTGAGAAAGTGGTTAGGAGGGTTTGTGGTGTGGTCCTTTCGAAGAGAGAGGGAGAGAGACTGCGAGGGATTTCTCAGGATTGAAAGACATATTCCAAGTGCTTGACCAGTTTGTGATTTTGTCAAGGTCTGAGGAGAGGGATAAGGCTTCTGTCTGTCAGAAGGATGAGGGATCTTATGGCAGAGAGTAGAGTCATCAGCAAAGATAGAGAGCATTTTCCAGAGTCAGTGAGATCATTGATGAAGATTAGGAATAATATGGGGCCTAGAACACTGCCTTGTGGTACTTCAGCCTTGACAGGGAGAGGAAAAGAAAGGGTTCCGTTGAGAGCCACAGAATGGCTAAGAGAGTGGATGAAGTCAGTAATCCAAGAGTGGAGTTGGCTTGGATTCAATAGGCAGAGAGTTTGGAGAGCAACCCAGGATGCCAGACTGTATCAAAATCTTGAGATATATCCAGAGAGACGGCCCTAATGTCACACATAACAACGAGGGTCTCCATCCATCGTTGGAAGAGTGGAAGCAGCATGTCCAAGGTAGAGTGACCAGCTCTGAATACAAGTTGATGATCTGAGGTGAGGCTGTTGGAGAAAAGGAATGATTTTATATCAACTGTGATGATGGATTCCATGACCTTACTGATGATTGGAAGTACAGTAAGCTAATTGGTCTGTACTTCAGGGGATCCATTTTTGCAATGCTGTGATGTAGGCCGATTTCCAAGCAGATGGAAGGCGACCTATGACAAATGACAGGGTGAAAAGGGCAGAGAGAGGAAGTGCAAGAGCAGCAGAGCAGGTTTTTAGGACATGTTGCACTGAAAGTCCTTGGTCTCCTCCGCAAAAAGTATGAAAACTGGATTGAAAGATCTACTGTAGAGTCCGGTGTCTTTCAAAGCAGTACAGCATCTGCTCTTATAAATGGCATGCCTATAATCATGGAGTAGGGCCCTCAGTTTTACTATGGAATGTATGTTCCATCCACAATGACATGCCTCCATACGATGGTTGGGAAACTGAAAACAGAACACCCAATTAATTCAGTTGCTTAGGCAGAAGTTACTGGAGAGTCAACATGCTGTTTTTGAGAAGGATGAAGCTCTTCCAGAAGTGTTGCCAAGCTACTTGCTGAATTGGAGCCACTGACAACTACATTTGGGAGGTTCAAGGATGAAACAAGAGAAAAATCAGAAATGGCTCCTGGGATGACTGTTATTACAATGGTCAAAACACTTTCTGCATTCATCAAAGCTGAGAGGACTGCAAACTGGCTTCTACATCTCTCAGCAATAGCAGGTGCAGCATCACATCTCTATTCAATGGACAAGACGAACTAGACAAGATGGCTACGAGTGTATCCGGCTGACAGATATGGTGCTAGAAGAGCGCTGGTGCTCTGCAGCACTGGTTTCTGACAAGCCACGAGACGTTTCCAATCACAAGCGCATGTGTGGGAATGGGGACTCAGACCGTGGTGGTAAACACAAAGACAAAGCGTAACACAGAAAGAAGTGCAATGAAGAGGATATACAGAAACTACTTTCTGTGTTTTAATCAGGACTGATGACAAATCCTTTCTATAGCAAGGAAGTTGAAGTGACTAAAACACTACCACTGAAAAACTTAGCAGATGGCGTGGTTGTACCATCAGATGTCTCCATTCGATTGAAGAATGCCTCCAAGATTTGCAAGGAATAGATGATGTCATTTGTTGCCAGTAGGGTCAGCACAAATGAGGTGAACTTCTAGGACCCAATGCCACATGTGAAGATCAAGATACGGCCTTGGAAGAACACCACAATTGGCTATCTTAACATTGATATACACCTTGATCAAGAATCGTCTACAGCTCCCTTTTCTCTCTTCCATGCAAATGGTATGATGAGGAAGACAAATAAGAGCATCCTCATTGCAGCATTGGAGAATCTGGGGGAAATAAAGTCCCAGTTGCCTTCAGCAGCAGACGTATGACCGCAATCAATATTGTTGACCACATGGCGCTCGTGCAGATGGTCAAAACTGGCACTGTGGCGACTATCATATTATAACAGGGCCATATAGGGACATGGAGAATGTAACAGGGTAGACATGATGTTTTACCAATACAGAGAGAAATCCATAAATCTTCAGAAAGAAGCAGGAGAGGAACATCAGTTAGACTCGAGGTCAACATTTAGAGCACTAAAACACCCATCCAAAGGCAATGGACCAAATACATTGAGAATATGAGAAATGATGAAAATCGTATTTCTTCCTTTCCAAGAGATGGTGCCAAATGGGTCGGATAGAGCTGGAGCTTGGTCATTTATTGGTAGTCGGAGCCGAATTCCGTTATGGGGAGAGAAAAAAGTATGCATCACCCAATGCAACTATCAGATACATGATGATATGGCATTTCATCAGGAAGAGGGTGTGATTATACTTCACCAAACAGCAGTATGCTGTTGCATGCCAAACATACAACATCTAGAATTCTCGATGTACACTAGTGCAATAGTGCTTTCGTCCCCAGGCATGGATGTGGCTATGCGTCGCTCACTTCAATGCACTGGGGTGCAAGGAGCTATGGTTGCATACTGGAGTTAAGGATAGAGTTAAGGATCCATCCATTTCATCCTCGAGAATATAGGTTCAACAATGTGTGCAGCACTTCCTGTATACCATGCACTAGCACGACAAGTTCCCCGTCAGAAGTTTGCAGGAAGTCGTCCTTCAAGTCTCAAAAGCAGCCAAGAGCATCAAAAAACCCTTTCAGAACTTGAAAATAAATCATCTGCAGATGAAGCAGTCCATGCAAAATGAGAAGTTTGCGTGCAGCCTGTACAAACGTGCAAAGAAAGCTGGGATCACTGCTGATAGTGTGAAGTACTGGTTGTTCTACCAAAAGAAGAATCATGAAAATGAAGGACTACCACCTGATGAAATAATAAATGATTAATTCAGATGTCGTCAAATGCATCAGTCTTCCTCAATAATTCATCTCCCTCCCTGTGGTGGCTTTCCGGAAACTCTGTTATGCAATGAACACGCGAGTTATCTTTTGACCAAAAATAAATAAATAACGAAAACAAGTTTTTCTCAAATGTTATGCTTGCAATCTTAACACTACAAGCTCATGAAACAGCCAGTACGATCATCAGACTTGCAAACTATGCAACAACAGTCATACAATTTGAAATAGACGAGTTCAGAATAACTAGCTTAGTGTAAGTTTCAAATCATTGAGCAAAACCATGAGTGTGCAAACCAGGAGTGGCGAGTTAAAGGTTGACAGGTAGAAGATAGATTATGAATGTAAGGGGTAGAGAAGAAGAGTGGATGCAGGTAGGAGGTCAGGAAGGGAGGACATCAAGTAAAAAAAGAAAGAATAAACCAGTGATTTGGGGTCTCACAAGTCGCCCCAAGATCACTTCGGGTTAACGTATAGCATACGATCAGTTGACTGATGTTGTAAACAGTGAGCGATTTGGAAGAGAAGAGAATTAAAATTTCAGCATAATCTTCTCCGATTTGTCAAATTATCAGTCTCGCCCCAAAGGGGATGCGAGACAACTGCAATGCCCGTCTGTTTGTCTGTCTGTCTGCGTCCGCATCTATCCATTTTCGCCATAAAAAAAGGTTTTCTCTGCAACCACATGAAGAATATGTCTGTCTGTCTGTTTGTGTCATCATTGGTTGGGACGGGGCTATGCCACTGATGCAATGTCCCATTTACCAGTACACTGGTACTCATTTTGCTGACCTCGGAAGGATGACAGACTGAGTCAACCTCCTGGTGTATATTAATTCAGCGGCCAACGGGGCTTGAACTCAGGACCCTAGGATCCCAAGCCGCCACCCTATCCACGAAGCAAACACCAAGCTTATTGACAACTCCGTCATAGCTCACATGGTATGGCAGCCATATTGGATTAAAGGGAGAAAATTGAACACCATTTCCTCCGAAATCACTCAACGTAAAAAAAATTGAAACTTCACATACGTCATACATAGTAGGGTGATAACAATCACGTCATCAGTAAAGTGGTATTCCAGCCATAATTGGTTTGATTTAAATCTTTATCCCAAAAAAAAAATCTGAAACTTCTTGCATCTAATATATAACCTGATGCGAGTGAAGAATTAAATTTACGACGTCCATAACCCAATGCCAAGAAACTATGTGACATACAAGGGTGCACGGATGATATGGGAATGCTGGCCATAATAGTAGCGTGTTCGGTTAACAATGGTATTTTTGTTTAGAATCAACACGCGAGGGGAGACTGTGCTCTACGAGAGCCGTTTTAGTTTGAAACGTATTTACATGATAAAATAAGAGGTCATCCATGTTTTGTCATACACACCAAGAGCTAAAGGACTAACTGACTAGCTCAGGAGTAATGGTACAACTCACTTCTGAGTTATCTCGTCTGGTTTTCAATCTTGACCCCCCCCCCCCCACCAAGTATAAACTGCTACCCTGGTATTTCGCAGGCAGAGCGTTACATTAGTGAGTCCGTCGTCCCTATAATTCAACCATCTATTTCCTTGACATGAAAGATCTTTCAGAAAGACAGGGCAAGTCATCGCTGGCTCTTTGAACAATTTACAAAATTGTGCCCCAGCAACAGAGCCTGGAAGGCAATGGCAAACAACCCAGTGCATTTCATCCCCCCCCCCTCATGCAGCAACGTCGGCGGTCCCAGGGACTCTGGAAAAGGGTATGGAACCATTGCAAGTAACCAACCCAAGAGTTATCAAGGCTGGCATCGGTTTACTGTGTGGCCACATGTTGGGATGTTCAAGTACAGTAACACAAGAGCACCATGTGTCAGCAGTCATGTTGCATTTTGAGCCCGAATTAGTAAGGAGGGGGTGTGCGAAAAGGAAAAACAAGCAGAGGAGGTGAAACAGCAGGACAGTGCTGTCAGGAGGGGTGTGCGAACAGATAAAACAGCACGACAGTACTGTCAGGAGGGGGTGTGCGAACAGATAAAACAAGCAGAGGAGGTGAAACAGCAGGACAGTACTGTCAGGAGGGGGTGTGCGAACAGGAAAAACAAGCAGAGGAGGTGAAACAGCAGGACAGTACTGTCAGGAGGGGGTGTGCGAACAGGAAAAACAAGCAGAGGAGGTGAAACAGCAGGACAGTGCTGTCAGAAGGGGTGTGCGAACAGATAAAATAAGCAGAGGAGGTGAAACAGAGGACAGTGCTGTCAGGTGGGGGTGTGCGAACAGGAAAAACAAGCAGAGGAGGTGAAACAGCAGGACAGTGCTGTCAGAAGGGGTGTGCGAACAGGAAAAACAAGCAGAGGAGGTGAAACAGCAGGACAGTGCTGTCAGAAGGGGTGTGCGAACAGATAAAACAAGCAGAGGAGGTGAAACAGCAGGACAGTGCTGTCAAGTGCACTTTCGATCACATCCCATGAAGCGCAAGCACATGGCGCGTACAGTACAGTGAGGGCCACACTGCGCCGTGCTGTACTCGAACCTCCCTCTTTCAACATTTAACTCTTCCTTACCCCCCAAATGTGAACTGAACTCGAATAAACCACAATGTTTATATTCTTAATTCCAAACAATAAGACTCCTCCTGTCTCACAACATGCCCCCCCTCCTCAATCCTCACTTCTCCCCCCCCCTTATATATTTCCTTGTCGATTCTGTTCCCCACCATAGGCCAACTCCCCCCTTCTCGGCCCCCCAACCCCAACACCATCCCACAACCGCCCCCGCCCCGTCATTACCCTGTCCTTCATCCGCCAAGCCTGCGCCAAGGCCTTGCAGCCTTCCATCTTTTCGATGTGCCTCTTCTTCGTGAAGGCCACGGGTAGATGCCAGTCAGAGAGGTCTCCCTCACCCTCGTCCATTGCTTCTTCAGCGCAAAGCAGCGCCATACTACCGCTCTGCCACCACACTCGTCACCCCAACTCGCTCTGCCGCCACCACACACACACACTTCTCCTTCCTCTTGTACTAGCCCTACCGTCTCTGCAGTAACCCCCCCCACCCCACCCCCCCTTACTAGTTCCCCTCCGAATACCCCACTCTCTATCGCTCCCTCGAGCCTCGACCCCAATCCCCCACCAGTCTCAACCACGACAGCCCCACTCCGCAACAAGCAACAAATCGACCTCTCCTGACCCGTCCCGCTCTGTTTACACCGACTGACTGACTGACTGACTGACTGACTGCCCGAGTCCCTGATTTCACCAAGTCTATCCTCGCTCCGTCACCACGAAAACGGTGTGCGCCGCCATGTCATTACTCCGAGATTCCCCCTCACGTCACACACACACACACACACACACACACACACGGGCTCCGCCTCCTCACTCCTCACTCCTCCCTCGCTCCACAGGACGATCGTCCTGGCCTTAAAACACAAAGTGCTGGATACGTCAGGAATTCTTGGAGTTCTCGCCGTGATGCCGCCGGCATAAGGGACGCGCGCTCGTCGGACAACTCGTTCAGACTCGTGGCTTCAATGAGTTCATTTTCAAGCAATTAAAACGTGCAGATTAAGGTTACCTGGGCAGTAAGGTGAGGACGACCAAATCACCGTCTTCTCGGTGATATAAAAGGTTTTTGGACACGTCGCATGTGATTAAACATTCCGGGGAAAACAAAGAAAGAAAAAAAAACTCTCGATGGAAGCACAAGTTACCGGACATAAAATGATAACTGCACCAATTTTTGCTGAGAAAATAATTAATTAATTAATTAATTAACAAATGAATGAATGATGAATGAATGAAACAGCGAAAGAATATACACTGTAACCCCTAAACCTGAAAAAAAAATATTGGAGTTCATAAACACAGGAGGAAGAGAAGAAACTGGGAAGGGACAAAAGGTAAAAAAAAGATACGAGTACATAGACTTGATTTATTATTTAATTAAAATGGTGACAATTTTGGATCGGCGAACAGCAAAGTTGTGGAGAGATAGGTCATAATAATATGGGATTGTGGTCTTCAAACACAAAGTGGTTAAAACCTTGGTGTTGGCTCGGTGGTGAGGGTTGCAGGCTTGGGATATTAGGGTCCTGAGTTTGAGTCCTGTTGGCTGCTGAATAAACATCAAGTGGGGTTGACTCAGCCTTTCATCCTTCTGAGATCAGTGAAATGAGCACCGGTGTACTGGTAATAGGGGCATAACATCGGTGGTGCCCCTATACTTGGTTGCAGTGGTGATGCACCATTGTTCATAGCCAATAAAATCATGCCACCACAATAAGTGGATAAAATAAAATAAAAACATTTAAAGTGGAATGCCTGCAAGTTATTTGGAAGTCAACCTCATTTCTCCCCCCAACACACGGTCCACCAGCAACCAATGCAACCCCTTCTGGAAAGAACTCCACTCATTCATTCCTCTTCCCCCCCCCCCCACTTGTTCAACCTATTCCCACAATCTCGTCCATCTTATTCTTCACATCTTCAAGACAGTTGTTCCCCACAATCTTAGATCATCCCCAATCCAAAATCATGATCTTTTCTACCCCCATGATCCCTTCCCAAGCCCATCTCTTTCCAAATTTCCAGTTTTTCCTTCCTGAGAGTTTGCGGCTGTATCTTTCTTGTCCACCCCGTGTATCCTCCCGTAGCCCTCATCCTTTCCCACAACCCCTATTTCTCCAAGCGTCCCTCTATTTTGTCCCTCGACCTCTTTTATGCTGGTGTGTTTCCCCCTCTATTTATACTGTTCCTTTTTGTTCTGTTACATCCTGATCCATTATTTGGTCTCACTTCTGCATGAGCCTCGACATTGGAAACAAAAAATTCCCAGTCATGTAGTTTTGCAAGCTTGTTAGGGAGTGAATGGTGGCGTTCAGACAGGCAAATTGAACCAGTGGTGTTCATTCCATTTTCGGGACAAAATATTGAGCAGGCATGGGAATCTAACCCACATCAAGAAAAGCAAATGCAATTAGGCTTTACCTTAATCACCACCACCCCAAAGCTCATCCCAATCATCTTCGAAAGACAATATTGCAAACCCTATCAAATCTTTCTTTGTTCGTAGATATTCTGGATTATTGCAGTGGGATTGCATAAGACAACTTACGATGTCCTTTATTTGTTGTGATTTTATAATATATATGCAGAATTTTTTTTTAATCTATAATTTGTCTATTCTTCTGCATTCCTCATCCAAGAGGAACAGAAAGAACAGCAGGTAACATTCGTCATCTGCACAATGATATGATAATGAGAGGTGTCGTATTTCACTTCTGTCTCCACCCAGCTCGGGATGAATCAGCATATGTTTGTCAGCCCGATAGCTGAGTTTAATCACGTTTACTTTCCATCCCATGGTTCCCTGATAAGGTGGTGGAGTCTCTTTAAGCCAATGTATTCCTTGTGGTGATGTACTTGTGACAGAAGTTGTATTTTATCGGTTATTCCAGGATATCAATCCAGCTATGATGAAGGGATTTTCTCTGTACATCTGTATGAGCATCTTGTGTGACAAATAATATTAAATGTTGTGACCTCCCTTGAAAAAATATGTTATTGTGGTGTCACTGCAAGCTCAAACTAGATATCTGTGATCACAAAGCGATTGCCAAGGGTAAGCCTCCCCTGACTTGCCCTTGGCCCATGATCCAATGATGGAATATTTTGTTTGGATCGCCATATGACCTTGACCTTCAATGTTTAGGTATAGAGTGGAAATTAAGAAAATGTGTCACCATCTCATTCTATAAATAAAAGTAAACATCATGAAAATAGGATGAAAAATTATTCAAGTTATGATCAAAAGGTGTTTTGGGTTATTAAGGTCACAATCTAAAAAAGTAGGTGAAGGACACTAATCAAGTATTAGGTGCACAACATCAGTGTAGGTGCACTATTATGATGCAAGAACATCTTGGAAGGCCAAGTGGTCTTTGAGATTCTGCATTGGCAAAATTGAACGATGACAACGTTCAACGCTATTTTTTTCAGGCTGTCATTTGACCTTGACCTCGGAGAGGTATGATGTAAATTAAGCTAAATGCACCTTCATCTAGGTTATCAAGATAGGGCAATTTTGTTCTGATCAGAGAAACCTTTGTGGAATAATGGTGAAAAATGTTTAAATGTCTATAATTTGGTCATGACCTTAAAATTGGGTCAAGGTCAAAAATTATGACAACCACGCATACTTTTTATTGTCATTGTTAATGCTAAATTTCATTCTAAAAGTCCCAGCCAGACCTGAGATACAGCTTGGAAATTGGCAGAAAAAAAGGGAGAAAAACCGAGATAGTGGTTGAGTACTCCTCGGGGTTTAAGACCTTGACCTTTAACCCGGAGGTGTGTGATGTAAATTAAGCGTAAATTCAACTTGCTCGAGGCTATCTCGAGAGGGCAATTTCGTTCCAATTGGACAAATCTCAGTCGAGGTTTGGTGAAAAATGTTAAAATGTCTATAACTGGGTCATGACCTTAAAGATGATGTCAAGGTCAAATAAAATTTTGTCAACCCCGCATATTCTGGATTCCCATTATTGATGCAAAATTTCATTCTGAAAGTCCTCGGACATTGGCAGAAAAAGGGGAGAAAAACCTAAATGTTGATTTAGTACTGCTGGGGGTGTAAAACCTTGACCTTTAGCCCAGAGGGGTATGATGTAAATTAATTTTAAATGTGCCTTTCTCTAGGTCTAGGCTATCTAGAGAGGGCAATTGTGTTCTGATCGGCCAAACCTTCGTCAAGGTACAGTGAAAAATGTTTAAAAGTCTATAATTAGGTCATGGTCTAAAAAAAATTAGGTCAAGGTCAAAAAAGTATAAAACCCGCATGTTTTCTATTCCCATTATTGATGAAAAATTCCATTCTGAAAGTCCCAGCCAGCTCCAAAATGCATCCATCCATTGGGACCATACTCCGTACAGAGCATTGGTGCTGCCTCAGCAGTCTCCATGGCTATTGGACACAATCCTGGATAGGTCATCACTCCGACACAGGATACCAGCAAACTGGCACTCATTTTGCCAACATCAGAAGGATGACAGGCAGAGTCAACCCCACCTGGTATTAATTCAACAGCCAAGTGGGATTTGAACTCAGGATTCGAGGATCCCAAGCCCACCACCCGATCCATTAAGCCAACACCAGGGATGCTCCAAGATCCAGCTCAGAAATTTCGGAAATTGCGAGTGCAGGAGGAAGAAAAAAAATGCTACTACAGTGTAATAAATAAGGCAATTCTCTATATGTGTGTATGCAAAGTGCGATTTGTCAAATTTCCAGTTTGAGTGTTCGGAGCCACTTGGTGATAGCCATTGAACACCCATCAGGCCTGACGAGTCGGTTTGTGAAAGACCTGAACCAAATAATTTCCCTGCCCGACCCCTAATAAAGTGTTAACATTCTGAACCATTACAGAAGTAATCCTAGTCGTAATCATATAAACAAGACGTTCTGATGGAGGACATCAACATGTACAGGGTGTTCCAGATGTCTTGTGACTTCTACCTTTTTTTCTCATTCATTTGCACAAGTGGACCTGGCAGTGTTGTATAACATTTCTTATAGGGCATGGTGTCTAATCATCCTGTGCAAAGAAAATACTGGTTTTCATTCAAACTTACTGGACCCTTTATCAAGACATTGTTAGCACAGTATTTACAATAATGATATTTAATAAAGTTTACAAATGCCATTTTTATATTGCTTACATTACATTATACACTCATTGGTGTCCAAAAATATAAAGTTTGAGACAATTAAATGGGGGTCACAAGACATCTGGAACACCCTGTGTATTTGCTTAGGACTGGGATGATAACAGCTACTGGCGAAGATACCCTTCGGCCCTTGTTTTGTTTGCGAATGCAAAAGAGATGTCGGTATTGGGATCGCACTTCATCGAGACATTTACCATACGTTTATCTTTCAGGAGAGTTTGCACAACATTACCATGGATGACTACCCAAACTGGTCGGTAGTCATGACCAGAAGAATTTTCACAAGTTTAGATGAACACTCCTCTTGGACACTTGTTTCTACCTGAATGCTTCCTCAAGGTGACATAAATGGTTTTGATATGACTCTGTCATCTGTCAACTGTCCATAAATATTTCACACAAAGAAAAACAAGCACGTCCAGG
The DNA here is from genome assembly GCF_056783735.1 of Eptatretus burgeri. Taxonomy (NCBI): domain Eukaryota; kingdom Metazoa; phylum Chordata; class Myxini; order Myxiniformes; family Myxinidae; genus Eptatretus; species Eptatretus burgeri. The sequence continues at coordinate 66,901,000 of NC_140961.1, forward strand.
ACAGATGTAAATACAAAAAATGACCAGGAAAGAAAATTGTATTTGGCAGGCCCAGCATAGAAAAAGTGAGGACTTCTTTGGATGTGTTAAAAGCGTATGCAACAAGTGTGAGGCCAGAGCTTTAACCTTACAGACCTCATAATAGGTCTGCAGACACATGAAGTTCTGTAACCTCACAGGAGGGAATGTGTTCAAACCTACAGAGAAGTATTTATATTCATTTTTAGAGAATTAATTATATTCCTTTACATTATGTTTTTCTACCTTTTTAAGCCTCTTTCTACAAGCCTCTTTGAGCAAACGTCGCAATGTCAGTGTAAAGACAGAAATGCCTTTAAAATTTTAACAACACAACCAGAAATCCAGGTTTCCTCTTTTGTGTTGCTTTTGTCTGTGGAGTAACACAGACATCATGTATTCATGTACATCAAAAGCCATTATAATTATGTTGCAAAGCAGACACTTGCATATGTTTTTTATTTATCCACGTATGAGATCACATGTCTGAAAATTTTGTTAGTGTCATTTGAGCTCAAATTGAAAACAAGATCTCAATCCCGGTAATAGCCCTAACGCTTTGCAGGCCGGGTGTTGCATCAATTTAGCACAGGTCAGGTCAGGTATGGGAGCATGTGTCAGAACAGCGCGTCGCTGTGTCCACTTTCTGCTGTTACTCCAGGGGCCTCCGTCTGGCCATCCCCCAGGCAGATGCCAGGCCCATCCCCATCTCCTTGAGATGATGGTCAACCTGCTGCAACCACGAGGCACGTGATCGGCCCACTGGCCTACTCCACTCATGAGACTCCCTCGCTGAGAGAATCTGATGAGCAGGATCAGCGTCAGGAAAACGAGCCACATGTCCATACAGCCGCAGCTGACACTCACGGACTATGCAGGTAACAATCTCAACCGCTCGTTGGACACAAAATCTGACCAGCGATAGCCAAGGATTCTCCGAAGAGACCTGGTACCAAAGGAATTAAGTCTCCGTCTCAGATCCTTGGTCAGAGTCCAAGTCTCGCATCCATAGAGCAAGACTGGAAGTACCAAGGACCTGAAGACTCAGACTTTCGTCCTCCCGCAGAGGTACCGGTAGCGCCACACCCCATGATCCAGTGAATCCATGACTCCCCAGGCCCGTCCCAGACGTCTATTGACCTCTGACTCGCAGCCAGCAGAGACATGAATATCACTGCCAAGGTAAGTGAATCTCTCCACGACCTCAACATCCTCACCACAAACAGACACAGACAGGACAGCAGCATCCAAGATGTCACCGAAAGCCTGGATCTTAGTTTTGACCCAAGAAACCCGTAATCCCAGCGGCTCCGACTCCTCATTCAGCACCTCGAGGGCCCCCAAAAGGATGTCTAAAGTCTCCGCAAAGATGACTGCATCATCTGCAAAATCAAGGTCCGAGATCTTGACATTCCCAAACGATGCACCGCAGCTTGATCTCTCCAACATCCTCCCTAAAATCCAGTCCATACAAGTGCTGAAAAGTGTGGGGGCCAGTACACACCCCTGACGAACTCCAGTAACAACTGGAAATAAGTCAGAGATGGAACCACCACACTTCACAGCACTCTCAGTACCAGAGTAGAGTTCAGACATCAGATCGATGAGTTTTGGTGGCACCCCACGAAGACCAAGAATCCTCCAGAGGACATCCCAATTCACTGAATTGAACACTTTATATAGATCAACATAGTCTGCAGGCAGCCCCTGCCGAAACTCTCGTCTGCGTTTGGTGAGGTCTGGTGCTCAAGCAGATGGTGGCAAACCCTATCAAGGATTATCCGAGCAAAGACCTTGCCCGGCACTGAGAGCAGCGTCACCCCTCGGTAGTTGTTGCAGTCTTGGCGATCACCCTTCCCTTTCCAGAGAGGGACAACAAGGCCCCTCTTCCAATCAGTTGGGATAATGCCTGTGTTCCAGGCAGAGCACAAAACTGCATGCAACGACACGAGTGCAGCACTTCCACCAGCCTTGAGAAGTTCAGCATGGATGCCACAGATCCCTGGAGCTTTGCCCTGTTTCAACTGGTTCACCGCAGCCCGTGTTTCCACAAGCGAAGGTGGACCACAGTTGATTTGAGGGTCAGCAACAGGGATAGTAACACCCTTGACGTCCAACTCGACAGCTGGGGGATCAGCCTGGTACAACCACTCAAAGTAACCGGCCCAGCGGGCCTTCACTTCAGACTCCTCTGTCAAGAGCCTACCACTCTCTGCTCGAACTGTAGTGCTCCGAGGGATGGGCTTGGATGAACGCAATGCGCGAATTCCCCTGTAAGCGGGACGAGAATCACCTATCCACAGGTAATGCTCTACCCCCTCACAGATTCCTCGCACATAGGCCTCCTTGTCCACCCTCAGTGTTTCGAAATGCAAAACCCACCTAGATATGGTGACATGCATGCAGTAGAAGGATAATAGGAAATCCAAATAATATAAATGGCAAAATGGATTTGGAGTGTTATCATTTGTAGATGAAGGGATGAAATTGAGATTTCCATCAAACGACCGGTCATCTATATATTACTAAAACTCTCATCTTGTACATATGTATGTATGTATGTTCCCAAAATACAGCCGAAACGGTACACGATAGCACAAAAAAATTTGGCCCACCTTACTTACCATTCCACTGCGGTGAGCAGTGTCAAATTTCGTTCAAATTGGGCAACGAAAAAATTATTAAAAAAATCAATCCCCGATAGTACATGATAAATGGGGTTTCTGGGATGCCCATTCAAATCAATGGGGAAAAAGGGAAGCACTTTCTGACCCAAGCCCCAAAAGCTCAAAATAGGAGACTCATTTCCTCCCCATCTATCTCCTTCCCTCCAATACAAGCAAATGTAAAATGGGAGACTCATTTCCTCCCCCTCCCATACAAGCAAATGTAAAATTGAGACTATGAAAGATTGAGACTCACTGATTAAAGCACTTCTTCCCTTTCATATTTTCATTCCACTCAAAGAGCGAACCAACAAATATTTGCCCATGTTCTACTTTAGAGAATAACTTAATTTTCTGAAAACATTCATTTCCATCGAGTATATTCACAAAGAATAACTTGGAACTTGGTTCTTGGTATAAGTGTCTTTGTTGAGCAGAGATTAAATGATAAACTTCTCTTAATGCTCTTATTTGACTACCTCCTGAGCCACATATCATTTTGAGATTGTAGTAAATTGTTTTTCCATTGTTCAATTGATAACCATCAAAGTTTTCAGTCCATTCAAGGATATTTTTTTTTCTTTACATCCTCAAACTTATTTGTAATTAAATTTATCCGCTTATTTGTTTTATCTACTTTTACCCCGCTTATTTCTTCAAGAAGACTTATTTGATATTTCTCACATTTTTTATGTTTCCCATTTAAATACCAAGGCTGATTACATCTCCACTCTGGTTTGGTTATTGCTTGGTTCTATCATTAATAAATCAGTAATAAGATGGCGGTAGCCTGTAAAAATTCCCAGCCCAATATCTTAACACTTATAACCAGAAGGGAGACCATTGATTCCATTCTCTAAAATATATCTTTTATCATCAAAAGCTCCTAATGCTTTCTTATTTATCTCTTCTGTATATAATTGATGTTTATAACTTCTTATTGCATTCATTTTTCTATACTCTTCCTTCTTTGAGGTTAAACAGTTGTAATAATGTTTAAAGTTTATTGTTTCCTTGATTATATTTTTCTTAATTCCCTTTAGCTTCTTATCACACCTTTCAATGTTATTATTATCAATATACGTAAAAGCATAAAACTTTAATCTCAATCCTATAAATTCACTCATGACCTTCCCACCCAATTCATATTTAAACTTACCAATAACCTTTTTATTCTTTGATGAAAACAACACATCACCTGACTTATAATTACTTGTATCATATATATCAATATTATCAATCATATCCTCATATACATCACTTGTTTTAATTTCCAATATAAAACTATCTGTATCCATATATAACAATAACACATTATCCTTATACTTTGATTTTAAATTATTATAGGAATAGTCATACATTAACAACTTTGACAAGTCAAGAATTGATGTTCCTACACAAATAGGTTTATCCATTTCAATACTCTCTTTTTTCAAATAAATAGCACAAAAGTTCTCTGAAAACACCTCCGCTCGCTCAAAACTTGGTCTATTAATTAACTTTGAAGCCTGTTTCCAAGATGTAGCAAGTCTTATATTTTGTCGATTCCTAACATTTTCCATAGTCTTTCCAAATACAGCATTATTCATTCATTTATAAAAGTCCTTCTCAAAATCTGTTTTTGCTTCTATTCGCCTTTTTGTATTAAAATCAATATACTTCTTCAACCAATGACTGTTTAAATTTCAAAATTCGATGAATTTTTCTCACTCTCAACCCAGCAGATAAATATTGTCTCAAGTTCCTTTGATGCAAAACATAACTTTCTTTATCATTTAATGTAGTAAGTAGTTTTTCTGGAGATTTACCTTTTATATTAAATGACTGTTGGTAATCACTCAACCATTCTTTTCTTGGACTTTCTTTATCAGGGGCATAAGGTAGGTCTTTATGTTTGTGATGAAGTTCTTCTGGATATTTTACATCAACCTCAAAATAATATCCAACTTCAGCTTCATCCAAATTTTTTTTGAGAGGAGACAACAATGTCTTGTAAAACTTTTTCATAATGCTTTTCTTTAACCCATTCATGTTTTCCATAAGGTAAAGATTGAGACAGCCCACCCATACAAATTGTTAGCATCATAATACATCAGGTAAGAGTTGTCCTCATTCTTATTATAATCAGGAAGATATTTGTTATTTGCTTTTGCATATCTCTTGGAACATACTTGAGATATTCCTCCTCTTTTAGCCTTCTCTATCATTAAAAGCATATCTATATCACTGATTAATTACAAATTCTGTTTTGTCATTTATAACATCGCACTCCAAGCCAAACCCAGGGCCGTGTAATAGTGAGCGGGGTCGAATCCATAAGAATTTTTATTATGACAGACTGTTCTAAAAGTTTCAACCACATCAGCCAATAACAATACATCAGTTTTAAGATACAAATCATGATATTCTCCAAGATTCTTTATATTAAACTTCTCCCAAACCTTTTTAGCTTGTGTATAATCTCTATCGGAAATATGAGTTTTATTCAACTTGCTATAGAAACTTCCCTTGAAGGAAATTGTGTTTCTTTAAACTTCTCAAATGAATCCATATAGTCATACGGATATATTCCCTTTTGTGATAAGAGATCAATCTCTTCTTGATTTGAGAAATGTGATTTAAGATTCGGTAAGTTTTTAATATTTGATGCTAAGTTAGATAATGGACTTGCCATAAACTTGTATGTGTCAAGAAATCTGATATGGGTTATGGGGGATGTATGAATTGTTTTTGTGAATGAGATGTATTTTTGATCTGTGTTAGGAATGGCAGAAATATCTCCAGATGTCTTTGAAAGTTCATTTATAAATAGACGTGGGTCATCTTGAGCGTTGTTGTGAAGAAAGACATGAATAAAGTTTGGAGGCTTGTAATTAAGATTACAATGGGAATGAGCTGGTCCTCGATATTTACCAGTAAGATGGCAGTGATCCCTAACCTTGACCTCTCCCTCAATTTTCTCCTCACAAATATGACAGATACTGTTCTTTCTAAATTCCTTTTTCTCTCCCTTTGTTAATGACATTGGTTTATAGGTTTTAACCATTATTTATCTTAGTCTTATAGTCTTTTCCAATCATCTTACAAACTCCTCTGAGGCCTTACCAAAGGCTGGATGCTGTGGTGTTTCTTGATCATTGATCTTGACAGAGTACAAACATGGATGCAAAGTCTGGTACCAATATTTAAAAGAAAAAGGGACATCCAAGAATGCAAGAGATACCAAGGAATTAAACTCATATGACATACATTGAAGATATGGGAGAGAGTTTAAGATCAGAGATTGAGAAAAATAGTGGAAATCCATGAAGGTCAATTTGGATTAATGCCTGGAAGAAGCACTACAGATTCCCATTTTAGTTTGAGACAAGTGATGGAGAAGTACCAGGAATGTCAAAGTTACATAAAGTTTGTATTCATTTATATATTGATGTAGAGAAGACTTTTGACCGGTTGCCTTGGGAGGAAGTTTGGAAATATGCAGAATTCATGGAGTTCCTTGGAAATATGTGCGACTATTGCAGGGCATGTAGAAGTAGTGCCAGACAAGAGTAAGAAGCAGTGTGCAAGAGAGTAAGAGTTTTGGAGTTAAAGTTGGATTGCACCAAGAATCGGTGCGAAGCCCCTTCCTCTCCCTGATTGTCATGGATATTCGAACTGAGCAAGTGAGACAGGGAGTGCCGTGGTCAATGGTGTTTGCAGCTGACATTGAGCTGTATGGTGGGGATGATGAGAATATGACTGAGTACCTGGAGAAATGAAGAAATGTGCTTGAAGATAGAGGTGTGATAATCAGTTGACCAAAGACTCAATATATGGATTGTCAGTTTGAGCATAGGGAAGAGTATCAGGCTCAAAGTGTAAAGATTGTGGGTGAAGATCTGAAGACAGTGAGTAGCTGCAAGTATTTGGGGTCAGTGGTGGCAGAAGATGGAAATGTGGAAATATAAATTAAGCAATGGATTAGTTGTGGTTGGAATAATTAGAGCAAGTGCTGTGGAGTGTTGTGTGTTAGAAAAGAACTGCTGAAATTGAAAGGAAGAATTCACAAGACAGTTGTGAGACCAGCATTGGTATATAGTGAGGAAACTTGGGCAACATCAAAGAGGAACAGAAACTGGATGTAAACTAGAGAGTTCAGTGAACACGATACCCCGTGCAGTACCTCAATTTTATAAAAAAAATAATGATTTTAAAGATTGTTTAGTGCTATTGAATAGTCCAAAAGTAAATAAAGAATAAAATAGTAAATAAAGAATAGTTTTGGACTATTGAATAGTCCAAAAGTAAATAAAGAAAAAAAAAAAAGAATAGTCCCAAACAGCACTCTTATATCTCACCCCATTGGATCTTTATTTGAATTGAAGTACGTGCTGCAAAACTGGAGGTTATTGGAAGTATTGTGACAGGCAATTTGTGTCCTCCAGTGTTCAAGTATATAATTCAATTTAAATAAAATAATGATTGTAAAAGTCGAATTAATTAATTAAATCTGGGTGTTATTGCATTTTCCTCAGTGTCTGTATTACATCACATTATTGAACATGCTGCATTAGTTATTTGTGCTTGTTATATGTGTCCATTATGACGTCCTTAAAAACAGTAAGTTTCCTGTTTGGAATGATTTTTAATTTTGTTTGCCTGTCAGGAAGGGAAACAGAGTAAACTTATTATTTCACTCCTCACTACGCATTTGCGATCGGGATGAATTCAGAGACAAAGTACTGTTAAATGAAAGACTTATCTTCCTATTCAAGTTATGATTTATATTCAAAATGTAATATTTGATTGAAATGAGTTGTTCCTCGATCATAAAATGACAATCATAAACTGATAAGACAGACATATGGACATGAACCAATTGCTTAACCCTGCTTTTTACTTCGCATGCATGGGGAAATGAAATGTCATGCTGAGATGGATGTGTGCAGTGACAAGAAAGGACAAGATAAGGAACCAATATATCAGGGGGCCAGTGAGGATTGTGGAAGCATCGAAGAAAGTAGCCGAGAGGAGATTAAATTGTTTTGGTCATGTGACGATGTGTGTGTGTGTGTGTGTGTGTGTGTGTGTGTGTGTGTGTGTGTGTGTGTGTGTGTGTGTGTGTGTGTGTGTGTGTGTGTGTGTGTGTGCGTGTGTGTGTGTGTAAGAGAGAGAAAGGTAGAGAGAGGGAGGTGGGGTAAGTGATGGAGATGGGACTGCCAGGAAGAAGAAGAGGAAGACTGAAAAACAGATGTTGTTGTTTCGTATGTAGCCTGTGGCAACTGGTTGTATCATTTTCTGGAAGCACAGCTGCACCGCTAATGCAGTACCCATATTACCAGTAAGCTGGTACTCATTTTGCTGACCTCAGAAGGACGACAGGCCGAGTCAACCTACCTGGTGTTATTTCAACGGACCTAAGATCTTAAGGCAGCCACCTTAACTGTTAACCCAACACAACACTTTGAAAACCACATGGAAGGACGTGGTCGTGAGAGATTTAGAAGTTTTGAGATTGGAAGAAGAATGGATGATTTACAGGAAGAGATGGAGAAGGGTGATCAACCAGCATTGTGGCGACCATAAGTAAAGGCTTTCTGCCTTGAAGGCAGTGTTTTCCCAATGCAAACTAGTTCTGACGGCCAGTTGGATGATTTAAAAGAACACAAAAAGACAAATTACAAAGGGATAAAACTTTTTTTTTTTAAGTGTCAAGGGATAGCCGTTTTGGAGACATCCATGTGGGGAGGGGAGACAACGGCTTTGTAACTCCGCAACCGAAGGTCAACAGACGTTATGTTTTCACCCCTAAATGTCTGTTTGTGACTTGAAAAATCAAAGATTTTTCTAAATAGGCTCTAAACCCGCATTCAAAGTATGTACCATTTGACGCTACTTTAGCATATGTCCCATTTATGCCCTTCCGGTTCTCTGCCATGTCGTTTACCTCTATTGATGAATTACAGGTAGATTCGCCTGCAAAAAATTTGCTGCTAGGATTTGTCCAAATTAGACAAAGGAACCCCGCTCATTTGTCCATAATCCTAAAATACAGGGGTCTCTTTGCTCGGCTGCAAGGAGGGTACCACCTACCCGCAAAGCTCGTGCATGAATCATTGCTTGTTCTATTCAAGGCAGAGTTATGGTATCATCTGGCTCTGCAATAATCAATTTCCTCAAATGGGATCACTGCCAATGGCAGTCCTGTTTGTGAAGAGTGCAGGAGGTGGGCACATACCCAACACTTTGCCTTATTTTCCTTTGTTGCGTAATTGTGCGACAGGGTCAAAAAGGTGTTTATCCCAAACACGCCTTCATCATGGAATTGATCCCGATGTTTACCTTCTTCTGCTCTGCGTACTCTGTCATGACCCATCCCTTGTTTCCCCTGCTCTCGGCCTTCCAAAAATTATGCTCTCCATGGCATTCCCATAATGCCCTCACTGTCTGTTATCGTGCATATTATCACGATTATGCACATGCTCATCAGAAGCACTGCTACATATGTCATGAACCCCCGGTAACGTTCTTCCCACTTGCGGGTTTCCTCTCTTCTCTTTACGACTTCCTATATGCTCTTTTGCAGTGAGATGCGTGAATCCATGATTGTTTACCTTCACACTTGACAGCTGTGTGGGTAACCAATAATACCTGGTGGGTTCCGGTCCAACGTGCCTTCAGTGCATTCTTCCGCTTGAACACCTTGATGTGCACCCAGTCGCCGGGCTGGATGCTGTGGTGTTTCTCCACAGTTGGTTCTGGTAGCACTTGTTTGACCTGCGAGTGTAATTCTTTGACAACCTTTGTTAAGGCAATACAAAAGTTAATCATTGTCTCATCCATCATGTGAATGTCCATCTGTTTCAGGGTTAATAGGGCGGTTACCGACACTCACATCGGTCTCCCCATCAGTATTTCATGTGGGGACAATCCGCTGTGCCTGTTTACCATTCACCTCATCGACATCAGTGCCAGAGGAATAGCCTCTGGCCATTTCAAACCAGTTTTGTCACATATTTTAGCAAGTTTGTTCTTAAGTATGCTATGCTGGTGTTCTACTTGTCCTGCAGACTCAGAATGGTATGGGCAGTGGAAGTGGTGTTTTATTAGCAAAGCTTTGCAGAGTTCCTTGGTAATATCCGATGTGAAATGTGATCCTTTATCACTGGATATTTTGGAAGATACCCCATGCCTGCAAATGTACTCTTTGAGCAAAAGCTTTGCCACCGTCCTTGCATCACATGCTCTGCATGGGTATGCCTCAATTCATTTGGTGAACATATCGACCACTGACTAATATGTGGTTGAAACTACAGCATTTTGTCATGGTTACAAAGTCCATTTGAATATGAACTAAAGGCCCTCAGGGTAGAGGATGAGTTCCTTCCGGTTGCTTAAACACACTTCACCAACATTACGGTGTTGACAATACACACATCTTCTGCAAACATTTTCTGCCACAGCTGTAATTTTTCTCTTTGGCAAACATATTTGCTATTTGTTGCGATTTCACCACTTGTTTTGCTGCTAAATCAGCGAAAGCATTTCCTTTTGAGATCATATCTCTTTGCTTCGTATGTGCTCGGAATTTTACAATCGCTATTTTCTTTGGTAAGTGAATGGCTTCTAACAGTTCTGCTATCAATTTACCATTTTTGACTGGCATACCTTGTGAGGTTATATACCCCCTTATTTTCCAAAGTGCCCCGATATCGTGTGCCATCCCGTACACATATCGGGAATCTCTATATATCCTTATGCTCTTGTCCTCGATGAGGTTACATGCCGCAATAAGCGCACATCATTCTGCCTGTCGTACGGAATAATATCAAGGTATGGTATGGGCTCATTAAAACCATTTAACCAACCATTAAAACAGTAGCTTTCAGACTTTCAGACTTTTACTTTCCAAAACGTCTTTGATGAAAGGAGGGAAACCACAGGGTAACCTTCCCGGGTCAGATTGCGGTAGTGTGTGTCGGGGTGGTGCTGAAGTGTCGTCCACCAGATGGTGGCCTCCTTGGGTTAACCTGAGGCGGTCCCTTCGGGTGGGTGTCTGGAATGTCCTATCCCTAAGAGAGGGTGATCACGTGTCTCTGTTATCATCTGAGCTCAAGCATTTGGACATCGGTATTGCAGCACTCTCTGAGGTTCGGAGACTATTGGTCTAGTCGCTCTGATGGTTACCATGCCCAAGGAGTTGCTGTAGCCAGGTCCAATAAGCTGACTCCAATGATAATTGAGGTAACATCTGTCAACGAGCGTATTACGAGACTAAGGATTTGTCACTGCTTGGGGTCATTTCCCTGGTCTCAAAATACTGTATGCTCCAACTGAGGTGAGTGATCTCACTGTGAAGGAGGCATTCTATGCCACGATCGAATCTGTGGTTGATCAGTGCCCCAGGCAAGATACTCTTCTAATCTTGGGGGACTTCAATACATCGACCGGAATGGATAGGAATGGTTATGAGACGTGTGTTGGTCCTCATGGGTTTGGAACTGTGATCCAGAATAGCACTAAGTTCCTTGACTTTGCAAGAAGTCATGGACTTTTTGTATACCTTGTCGAGGCTCGAATGAGAGCTAACACACAACGCACAGCGAGGGGGGGGGGGCAAGACACAAGATTGGTGGGAATGGGAAGGACAAAACAGTGGGGAACAGACACATGAGAAGATCTGTGGAAGGGACAGGGATGGGGCAGGGTACAGGGGGTATACAAGATGGATATTACAGGGACTTTTAGGAAGAAAATCAGGGAATTTGAAGGAGGTGGGTTTGGGGTGGATTAACGGGGGTAGAAAAGATCGAGGATTTGGATGGGGAGTGATAAGAGGTGGTGGTGACAACTACTTTGAAGGCCTGGAGGGAAGAATGGGATTGAACAGAGTGAGGGAGTTTATTTCAAAGGCGGAAAAAGAGGAGTGAAAGAGTGATGGTGAGCAGTGATTCTTGATTTTGGCAGTTTTACCAGAAGGGGGTTGTTGGCGACCTTGAGCGCCCTGCAGAAATATGGTAGGAACAAATCGCAGACTGAGCGGGGGGGGGGGGGGGGCGAGACCGGAGAGGAGATGGTGGAAGACAGAAAGATCACTGACCTGCCTGCGGTGAGAGAGTGAGAGGCCCAAAGACTCAGCCTCATCATGGGAGATGCCAATGATCGTAAAATGCTGCTCCGGTGCATGCTCCCAAATCTGACCTGACCTGACTTTCAGAGCACACTGCATGTCCTCACAGCAAAGACCCATCTGCTGCTCTTGTTGATGAGCCATCCACAAAGACTATCATTTCAGGGTTTTGCAGCAGGATGTCCTTTAAGTCTTTCTGGGAAGTAGCGGTCTCTATCATTACCTCCCTGCAGTTATGTTCTTCCCCATCATCTGCAATTGGCATTAAGGACGCTGGACTCAGTGCAGGACAACGTTCGATTACTACATTCTTTGCTTGAATTCACACTTGGTCATATATCATTGCTCTTACTGCCGACAAGTGTTACGTTTTTGCTTTCAGCAATGCAGAACTTACACAGTGCGGAACCCGCAGTACTAAAGGCGATGTCATCACGATCTGACTTGTGATTTGTACAGCATATGAGGCAGCAGCTACTGCCCACAAACATGGTGAAAATCCTTGTGCCACTGGATCTAGTTTCATGCTGTAATATGCTAATGGACGCATTTTATCACCATGCTGCTGTATTAGTACTGCTTGTGAAAATCCATCTCTCTCATGGGTATATAGGTAAAACGTCTTATTATAATCAGGCAAACCCAAAGCTGGTGTTGTTGACAGCTGTTTTGACCTTCCCAAAGTTTTCTTCTGCCTGTTTTGTCCACTCCACTGTCTCTGGTGCTTTATCCAGCATCATGTCCAACAGTAGTCCAACCAGTGCTGCATAATCAGGTACCCATTGTCTACAATATCCAGCCATCCCCCAAGAAACATCTCATTCCTTTCTTTGTTTTGGGTTTCGGAACATTCAAAATTGCCTGAACCTTGTCATTTGACAATCTCATTGAGGTTCCACTCAAACCATGTCCGAGGTATGCTCCCTGTGTTTCGCGCAGTTGTAATTTGGCCTTTGGCACTTTCTGGCCTTTGGTGGCTAGCGCTCTTAAAAAGGTTAATGTGTCCTTTTTCTAATTGTCCTCTGATGTTGAGCAAATCTGCAATTCATCTGCATATTGTACCAAGGTAGACCCTTCAGTAAGCACTATGTCATTCAAATCCTTGTGGAGCGCTCGTGAGAACAATGTAGGGCTGTCTGCAAACCCCTGTGGCAGCACCTTCCAAGTATACTGCACCCCTTCATAGGTAAACGCAAACAGATTCTGCAAATCCTCATGGATTTGTACCGAAAAGAATGCACTGCTTAAATCGATGGTGGTGTAACACACTGTATTGGACGGAATTGATGACAATATAGTCACTGAATTCGGTACCACCGGGTAAATTGACACGATGCATTTGTTAATTGCCTTTAGTTAACACCTGTGTTAATTCCTGTGTTAACAATTCCTTCAGCACCTGTTCCAAAAGATCCTCTTTCTCCACCATCGATAACATTTCTCCAAATGGTAGCTTATTTATCCGCTCAAAAAACGGCCACAGAATCCACAAGAGGCTGTTCCACATGTACCCTTCATTCCTTTCCGTGCGATACAAATTTCGGCGCTGTACCCGACATAAATACTGTCTTGGCAATCCCTTCAATCACATGATCAAAGGTCCAATCTCCTTAGCTCTGTGTCCTTTTGCGGCAATTAATGTAATTTGTGGCGTTATATTTCTGGGTGGGTACATCAAGTCGCGTTGTTGTTGTGAAGTTCTCACTTCCAATCCAATTCCCTCCCTCTTTCTCTAGACAAAGATCAGCAGTTTCTATGTTGAATTCCATACTTAGTGCATTTTGTACTTGATTTGCATAATTCACATCCTCTCCCGAAGCGTCATAGTATGCTGTACAGTGTAAGCGTTCAACCCACTCTGCTATATTTCCCCCCATATTTTCATCATGAGGCACCAACTAAAGTTTTATATCAGGAATTGTTTTTAACTCTGCCAGATTTTGCTCAGTTATCTCTCGGACATTTCTTTCGCACACTCGCCACCAATACACTACGGGTCCAATCGTTCGTGATAGCATTTCTCAGACTTCTGCTTCGTTGATCTCTGGAATATCCAGATACACTCCATTTTGTGAGCACCTCACCGTGCATCCCAAGCGACAAAGCAATTCTCGTTCCAATAAACTTAGAGGTGAAATTACTGCTGGTAAGAAGGCATGGTGTGCCTCTAGAGGCCCATATTCAATAGTTATGTTTTGCATTATGGGAATCTTTTCAACTCCACCAAAAATTCCCACGAGGTTTGCACGCTGGTGTGATAAAGGTGCGGTGGGCATAACGTACTTCCTAATTGTCGAGCGAGTAGCTCCTGTGTCTACCAAGAATGAAACACTTTCCCATTTACCTTCAGACTTAGGGTCGGCTCGTCCAAAGGGGTCGCTGTTAACAGCGGTAGCGTGGAGGTCAAACCGCTCTCGCATTGTCAATTCTGCTTCTCTTGCTGTCTCGCCTGTCATTTTTCTCCCGGCGGCCCTTTGTACCGTGCTTGGGAATCACTGCTCAACCGCCGGTTACGCAGACAATTTCTCCCCAATGTCCTCCCTTCTCACAAATGTAACAAGCATTCGGGCTTGGAGACGGCCCACGAGGGGGCGCTCTGTCACTATTTTTCGCACCTCTCCATTTCAGGTTTGTTTTCCAATCTGGCTCAATTGGGGACGGAGATTTCTCGTCATCATCAGATTCTTCTGCGTGACTCACATGTGGGGATGTTGGTACCTCCCCTCTTCTACGATATGGTGGACAATCATCTGGATCCCATCGATCTTCCTCCTCGCCTTTCTTTACACAATTTTCTTTTATAAACTTCCATCATCAACATTTGCAAATTCTCCACTTTATTGGTTTCTGTTTTTGTCGCAGCTTTGAAGCAATGCTTCGCTACTGCCAGCATCTGAGCTGGTGGCTCGCTCCCCCTCCCATCCAATTTTGACAAGCTTTATCTGTTTCGACACTGATGGCAGCAATCCCTCTACAAACAAGTTAGTCAGCAACTCATCCGGTATTGCAGCTACGCCCAACCCCGAATGTTGAACAATAACTTGTTGCAATCTATGCATAAATTCTTCTGGTTCTTCATCCTTTTTTTGTTTGCATCCTTGTATTTTTTCCCCGATTTACTTCAGGCGGGCTTATAGCCATTCTTAAATAGACAAGTAATTTCTGCACTCAGGCATTATAAGCTCTTTCGGGTTCTCCTGCCGGTGCAATATCCAGCCACTTGGCTAAGTCTTTTGTTTTGCGCCATATCTTGACCGGCAATACTTTTGTCATTAACCCGATCACATCATCCTGAGTAGCTTTGTTTGAATTTATGTAATATAACACCTAACCCTTCTGGGTTATCGTCATAGTCTTTCATGTGCATTTTCATGGCTTGTAAGTCACTCTGGTTCCATGCGTGATGAATAAAGTAATTCTGATGTTGATTTGTTGCCGGATTCAACATCCTTTGTTCAATCATTGGGCACGCTCTCTCTCAAGTTCCATCTCGGCTGGTTTATTGTCTTCAATTATTTTTCGCATCTCCATTGCCACTCCCTTATATGGATTTGCAGTGGCTTTAAAAGTCGCACCCTCTTTCCCTCGCACCCTCATCCATTACTCACACTGTCATCTGAATGTTTCCCCCCATGCTCCCTGTGGAGGGAGGGGAGCTATTACCTGTAGCATTTTCTGTACCTCTTTAAGGGTACGTCTTTTAAATTCCCTATGCGCGTCTTTTAAACTCCCCTTTATGCTCGTGCTCTTCGACTGCTCTTCTCTCTTAAGACTTTCTTCCACCCATCTGCCAAAAAAGTTCCAATCGACTAGTTTTTGAGTCATTTTGTCCTCCCTCTCCATTAATTCTCTTCTCAAGTTTTCAATTCTATCCTGGTGGAACGTACCCCCTTCAGGAAAATTAAATCTCTGTTTTTCAGTCCACTCTGCCCATAACTTTAAATCCTTCGAAGAACTCGACCCCTAGGTCTTATTCATATACTCGGTGTTTGACCCTGAGGCAGGCGCATCGCCATCCCCTGCTTTTCGATGCTGTTTCCCCATAACTATACTTCTATACGCTGCCGAGCACTCGTCAGTAGTCTTCTTATTTACAGCGACTTTTTCAAACTCCTTGGCCCCTGGCTCTCGCAACCTTGGTACAAAATATCCTCGTTACTCGCCCTTGTGGCAATACCTGCGCCTTTCCGCCATCCACGTGACTTGGCGACTTAATATCCTATGCAGTGCCCCTTTTACCACCGTTTCCCGACTCGGCAGATCAACAACTCTCTGTGCAACGCCTCCGCCCTCCACCTCGTGACTAGGTGCTTTTATCAGAACACAACAAGATGTTACCCGACACAACAAGAGAGAAGCAGGGCAGTCTGCCCAGCGGGAACAGTTTACCCTCTAGTAGAGGTCTCTCACCTTCTTCAACGCCGGTGTTCAATTGTCGCCAGACAGAGGCCCTCTCTCCTCCCCGGACAGAGGCTGTCGATCCCGTCCACATCGCCAATTCTGTCGGTGCATTTTTTGGCCACCTTGAGACAGAAAGAATCTTTAGTTCAGTTTAAGCTGTTTATTCAGTAACAATAATAAGACACACACTTGTGCACAAGAGGAAGTTTTTAGCCGGGAGAGATATCACAAGCAGAAAAACTTAACGATACATAGAGTATGATGAGTATACGTGTGATCCCTCCAGGGTGTGGTTAATACATCAAAGGAAATTAACTGAACAAAGAGAGGCCTTTGGAGAAGCAACAGATGATACTGTGCAGGGTTTAAAATCACAAACACAGGATGAAAAACGGTCTGTTATCGGGGCTTCCTCCAAATTGCCCTGGTGAGGGGAGGAACGAGTATGTGATTTCTTGCACTGGCCATCTGGGCCAGGAACAGATAAGATATTTTTACAAGGTTTTACAACTACAAAGAAATGTGTATATTTTACCTCCCGACTAGCTTTCCCAGCACATATTTATTGAATCATTTCTCAAAGCACTAACTAAAGCTAATTGGCATTCCCCCTCATTATATATTCAATTAACAATTCAGTTTCCCAATTCAGCTTCAATGTAGCCGAATCACCTTGGAACTGTCTAATCTGGATGAATTTGATTCCCGACCGACTACAAACTCTCACTTTGGTGCTTCGCAACCAGAGCATTGTATAAATGTGCATGTTGCCTTTCGGAGAGACGTTCAGTTACAAACGGCCAAGTTCCAAATTCCTTCCTCGACTCCAGCTGTGAAAGGCAAGAGCAAACCATCCAGTGTTTTCCTTGCATTGAGACTGTTTCAGCAGCACCACTGCTCTGAGAAGAATGAACTAATCGTCATGATCTTTTTCTTTATTATCAACAGCAGCACAGCCAAGCTCCCAGCAATCATGCAAACCAGCAGCCACATGCTGCACATGAAATGATCATCATCATCATGGGAGAATTTATTTTTTAATCTAAATTGACAGCTGCAACATGAATCACGCACACATGTGCAGACAAAATGCATGAGACAACATCAGACTTGATCAGCCAAATGCAGCCATTGACCTTGGAGAAAGTGATGTAACCTTTCAGGACACTCTGGGACCGACGACACTATCCTGTGATGTTGCTTTTCTCTCCTCAGTCAGAAGGGCAATTTAGGGAGGAATCTCCCCCACCAACCCCTATGGGATACCTGCCAGGTTCATCCATGCTGTATCTTCTAAATTCTGAGCATTATGTGAGGAAGCAGCACATACCATTTTTAAAGTATTTATGTTTATTACTTAACCAGGGTCAGAATCGAACTGCTGAACTCCCAGATTAGGAGCAGACACTCGGACCACAATGATTTTAAAACAAATAAAGACTTTTTGAATTATAACTTACAGCGAAATCAATCTTTATGATTACATAAAATGATATATTGATGCTCATGGAGGAATGAAAAGATAGGGGATACAACTTCAACTTTAAAAAAAGCACCAGCAGTGAGGAAGAGATAGAATGTGTAAACAACGGACATACACATAGATGAAGAAAGCAGGATTTGAAGAGATCATGGAAAACGACATGAAATAGATTGCCACCTTAAAAGTTTTGCACAGAGGGGTGAAATGGGAATGACATTGTGGTGATTTCGCAGGATGTGGAGGTAATTGGAAAACTTGGACTAATGGAGGATGGATAGTGAGGAGTCTGTGAATGAAAGCATGTGACACACTGAAGCAGGACAGGGGTGGTGCACAGAGTGCAGAGGTTGCAAGGACAGATATGAGAGTAGGTAAAATAAATAAATAAATAAATTGGACACCAACCTGTCCTTTCAGCGAAGAGAGACGTCAGTGTCTTGGCCTTCTAATGTGAAATGCCCATGCTGCGTAAAGCTTCAGCTGTTAAACCATCCAGGTGTACGAGATGGGATGCTGGAGACTAAAATGATCCATTAATATTTGCAGATCCTCTCCTACACCTTCCCCCTACCCCATTAATTTAAGGCTCACTGTAGAGCTTGTGTATTAACTGAATGGAGAACAAAACCATGAAGTGACATCGATGCACTTTTACGTATATTACAAGGACATTAGATGTCGATGGAGAAATCAACAATGCATGGGATTTGAGCATGGGGTCCCAGCATCTTTAGCCATGAGTGCATTCAGAGGCGAATGGTCAACAAATCAAACTCAACATGCAAAACGTTCACGGTATTGTTATAAACCACGGGATCTGTGGGAAATTTTTAAGGATCAACTTGCAGGTAAATGTATAAAGTGTTTAATCCACACTGAGGCAGGAATCCACTTATGTGTGGAACAATCCACTTTTAGATTGTGGTTAATGTGGCTGCTCATTTCGGTCTCACCTCTCCTATAAAATGACAACACAATCCCTTCTGTCCACTTGTAACCCTTCCTGTACTAAATGGTGCTTGTTCGTTCATAACTTGTCCATTTGTTTCTCTCCAACCCTTTGTTGGTTTGTTTATCTTTCACCCACCCTCTTCTTATCCAGTTATTCCTCCTCTCACACAAACCCCCCACCCATAATTGACGCTCAGCACACCAATTTATTTAACCTCTTAATCCTTTGAATCCTGAGCTCCTTGGACTTTCGACTCCCTCATCTTGGGCTCCCTGGACAAAAAAAATCCGGCTGCTCAGGTGTATGGAAGTTGGAATTGCAGCTGGTAAACCAGCTGATAAGATTCAAAGGGTTAAGTTTTTAAGCCAATTTATGGTTTGAACTTAATAGTTGTTTACATTATCAACCTGAAAGTAATGATGACAAAAAATAGACAAGTCTGGAGACGGGGATGGTTCACGGGCAATGTACACGGTTCGCCTTTTTTATTTATTGACCTTCGAGGGGACGCCATGGGCAAACTGGCGGGAATCAGAAAAAACGTAAATGATGAAAGTTGTAGTACTCGAAGAGCACTACTTACATACCAACTTTCATTCGTAACAGTTGAAAACCCTATGAGCTCAATGCCCGATTTATTGATTTTTTTGACATTTTCTAAGTTCGTGACCTTGTGACCTTGACCCTGGAATGAAAATGAAAAATCGAGCTCCGTGGGGCTATGCAGGTGCCATTGGGCTAACCAAATACCGAAAACCCCTGCCAGATTGGACAAACCCCCTTGGAGAAGATGAAACTTGAAATCGGCTACCCCCTAACAACACATGTTTTTTGGGCGTGGCTCCACCCATAATGGGCGCAGCACGCCCATTCTCAGGAAAACACAACTAGATCATGATACAAACCTCGCACCCTAATTTTATCAAGATCGGATCAAAACCCACGGAGCTATGCTTGACACACACACACACACACACACACACACACACACACACACACACACACACACACACACACACACACACACACACACACACACACACACCGAATATAGTTGTCACTCTGGCTGGCGCTCGTGAACCAAATACAGTGGGGAGAACAAGTATTTGATACACTGCCGATTTTGCAGGTTTTCCCCCTTACAAAGCACGTAGAGGTCTGTAATTTTTATCATGGGTACACTTCAACTGAGAAAGACGGAATCTAAAACAAAAATCCTGAAAATCACATTGTATGATTTTTAAATAATTAATTTGCATTTTATTGCATGAAATAAGAATTTGATCACCTACCAACCAGAAAGAATTCCGGCTGTCACAGACCTGTTAGTTTTGTCTTTAAGAAGCCCTCACATTCTCCACTCATTACCTGTATTAACTGCACCTGTTTGAACTCGTTATCTGCATAAAAGACAGCTGTCCACACTCAATCAATCAGACTCCAACCTCTCCACAATGGGCAAGACCACAGAGCTGTCTTAGGACATCAGGGACAAAATTATAGACTTGCACAAGGCTGGGATGGGCTGCAGGACAATAGGCAAGCAGCTTGGTGAGAAGGCAACAACTGTTGGCGCAATTATTAGAAAATGGAAGAAGTTCAAGATAACAGTCAATCTCCCTTGGTCTGGGGCACCATGCAAGATCTCACCTCGTGGAGCCTCAATGATCATGAGAAAGGTGAGGGATCAGCCCAGAACTACACGGCAGGACCTGGTCAAAATCTTTGGAGGGAGCTGAAAGTCTGTGTTGCCCAGCGACAGCCCGGACACCTGAAGGATCTGGAGAAGATCTGTATGGAGGAGTGGGCCAAAATCCCTGCTGCAGTCTGTGCAAACCTGGATAAGAACTACAGGAAAGGTCTGATCTCTGGAAACAGGTAATGAGTGGAGAATGAGAGGGCTTCTTAAAGACAAAACTAACAGGTCTGTGAGAGCCGGAATTCTTTCTGGTTCGTAGGTGATCAAATACTTATTTCATGCAATAAAATGCAAATTAACTATTTAAAAATCATACAATGTGATTTTCAGGATTTTTGTTTTAGATTCCCTCTTTCACAGTTGAAGTGTACCTATGATAAAAATTACAGACCTATACGTGCTTTGTAAGGGGGAAAACCTGCAAAATCGGCAGTGTATCAAATACTTGTTCTCCCCACTGTATATTGGTCACTTACTGACTCATGAACCAATAAGAACACTTTTATTGCATACGAGCAAATATCACTGTCACTTTGCTGACGGGAACACTGAGATGGGGGGAAAAAAGAGAGGGGAGGTGAGGGGATAGAGGGGGGAAGGGAGAGGAGGGAGGGGGAGAGAGAGGAGCGAGGGGGGAAGAGAGAAGAGAGAGGGGGAAAGAGAGAATATGAGGGGAGAAAAAGAGAAGAGGGAGGGGAAAGAGAGAAGAGGGAGGGGGAAAGAGAGAGGAGAGAGGAGGGAGGGGGAGAGAGAGGAGCGAGGGGGGAAGAGAGAAGAGGGAGGGGGAAAGAGAGAAGATGGAGGGGGAAAGAGAGAAGATGGAGGGAGAAAGAAAGAAGAGGGAGGGGAAAGAGAGAAGAGGGAGGGGGAAAGAGAGAGGATGGAGGAGGGAAGAGAGAAGAGTGAGGGGGAAGGATGGAGGATGGAGGGGGAAAGAGAGAAGAGGGAGGGGAAAAGAGACAGGATGGAGGAGGAAAGAGAGAGGAGGGAGGGGGAAAGACGGAGGATGGAGGGGGAAAGAGAGAAGAAGGGTAAAGAGAGAGGAAGAAGGGTAAAGAGAGAGGAAGAAGGGTAAAGAGAGAGGAAGGAGGGGGAAAGAGAGAGGAAGGAGGGGGAAAAGAGAGAGGATGGAGGGGGAAAAGAGAGAGGATGGAGGGAGAAAGAGAGAGGATGGAGGGAGAAAGAGAGAGGATGGAGGGAGAAAGAGAGAGGATGGAGGGAGAAAGAGGGAGGATGGAGGGAGAAGGAGAGAGGAGGGAGGGAGAAAGAGAGAGGATGGAGGGAGAAAGAGAGAGGATGGAGGGAGAAAGAGAGAGGATGGAGGGAGAAAGAGAGGGGATGGAGGAGGAAAGAGAGAGGAGGGAGGAGGAAAGAGAGAGGAGGGAAGAGGAAAGAGAGAAGGAGGGGGAAAGACGGAGGATGGAGGGGGAAAGAGAGAGGAAGGGTAAAGAGAGAGGAAGAAGGGTAAAGAGAGAGGAAGGAGGGGGAAAGAGAGAGGAAGGAGGGGGAAAAGAGAGAGGAAGGAGGGGGAAAAAGAGAGAGGATGGAGGGGGAAAAGAGAGAGGATGGAGGGGGAAAAGAGAGAGGATGGAGGGGGAAAAGAGAGAGGATGGAGGGGGAAAGAGAGAGGATGGAGGGAGAAAGAGAGAGGATGGAGGGAGAAAGAGAGAGGATGGAGGGAGAAAGAGAGAGGATGGAGGGAGAAAGAGAGAGGATGGAGGGAGAAAGAGAGAGGATGGAGGGAGAAAGAGAGAGGATGGAGGGAGAAAGAGAGAGGATGGAGGGAGAAAGAGAGGGGATGGAGGGAGAAAGAGAGAGGATGGGGAATATCAAGAGGATGGGGGAAAGAGAGAGGAGGGAGGCAGAAAGAGAGAAGTGGGAGAGGGAAAGAGACAGGATGGAGGAGGAAAGAGAGAAGAGGGAGGGGGGAAAACAGAGGATGGAGCGGAAAAGAGAGAGGAAGGGTAAAGAGAGAGGAGGGAGAAGGAAAGAGAGAGGAGGGAGGGGAAAAGAGAGAGGATGAATGGGGGAAGAGAGAGGATGGAGGGAGAAAGAGAGAGGATGGGGGAAGGCAAGAGGATGGGGGAAAGAGAGAGGAGGGAGAGGCAAGAGAGAGGAGGGAGGGGAAAAGAGAGAGGAGGGAGGGGAAAAGAGAGAGGAGGGAGGGGGAAAAGAGAGAGGATGGAGGGGAAAAGAGAGAGGATGGAGGGGGAAAGAGAGAGGATGGAGGGGAAAGAGAGAGGATGGAGGGGGAAAGAGAGAGGATGGAGGGGGAAAGAGAGAGAGAGGAGGGAGGGGAAAGAGAGAGAGAGGAGGGAGGGGAAAAGAGAGAGAGAGGAGGGAGGGGAAAAGAGAGAGAGAGGAGGGAGGGGAAAAGAGAGAGAGAGGAGGGAGGGGAAAAGAGAGAGAGAGGAGGGAGGGGAAAAGAGAGAGAGGAGGGAGGGGAAAAGAGAGAGAGGAGGGAGGGGAAAAGAGAGAGAGGAGGGAGGGGAAAAGAGAGAGAGGAGGGGGTGTTGTGGGACTCTTAAAACTCAATGTCCACTCAAGGCAAAGTACAATTCAAACAGAGAATTTTAATTTATGTAATATTACGAAACGGAGCATTGATGTAATGCATACAATGGTCTCTGCTAAATCGGAGTTTTAGGAATCATCTATATATAATTCCCAAGGTTGGGACTTCCGGTTTGTTTCTTCTGGGTATGCAGCAACGGCAGCTTCTCTCAGGGGGTCTCTACTGACTTTCTCAAAGTTAAGTTTCCGGTCGATTTTTGTCCCGCTTCACTGCGTATTTTCTCACCTACATGTTAGTGTGTTCCTTGTTCCGTTTTGTTTCAAAAATCGTGCTATTTTGTGAGTTTTTGTCAACCTTGTCTTACCGATTCCTTGAGGCCGATCCATCCTTCCCCTCTTGGTGTACAATCGTTTTTATTTGTATTCTCTCCCGATTACCTTCAATTCGTATTTTCCCCACTTTCCCAATGCTCCCATCCGTCCCAACTAAACACTGTGTTTCTTGTCTTAAATTTAAAGGGGGAAAAAACAAAAAAACGACCTTCCTCCCTGCATTCCCATGAGTCCTGATCCTTATTCTGCTTCTTCTACCTCCTTCAGCTGGCACACCATCTTTCTTCAACTTAAGCTGACCCACTGTCACCATTACCTTCACGATTTCTCCCTACAGCCTTCCATTCCCGAATATTATCTAATCATCAAAAATCCATCAAATAAAATAATAATTTTCCTTGTATCCTTCCCAACTATACACCTCCTGTAACCACGTATCTCTCTCTTCCCTCTTCCTGATACTTTTCATCGACCCAGCAGCTTCACTCTGCGTTTACAGTTCCCAATTCACAATACACCTCCATGATTTTACTTCAACCTTCCATTTTCCAAATGTGAAGCAATCCTTAATATATATAAACAAATAAATTCACTTTTGACGATACACCTCCCATAGCCACGTGCTTCTCCCATAACCACGTGATCTATTTCCACCCTCTGCATTTACCGATCCAAATTCACCATTCACCTCACAACTTTTTCTACAACCTTTCCATTACCTAATCTGATGAAAACTCTCAAATAATAATAATAAGAGAGAGGAGGGAGGAGGAAAGAGAGGAGGGAGGGGAAAGGAGGGAGGAGGCAAGAGAGAGGAGGGAAGGGAAAAGAGAGAGGATGGAGGGGGAAAGAGAGAGGAGGGAGGGGAAAAGAGAGAGAGGAGGGAGGGGAAAAGAGAGAGAGGAGGGAGGGGAAAAGAGAGAGAGAGGAGGGGGTGTTATGGAACTCTTAAAACTCAATGTCCACTCAAGGCAAAGTACAATTCAAACAGAGAATTTTAATTTATGTAATATTACGAAATGGAGCATTGATGTAATACATACAATGGTCTCTGCTAAATCGGAGTTTTAGGAATCATCTATATATAATTCCCAAGGTTGGGACTTCCGGTTTGTTTCTTCTGGGTATGCAGCAACGGCAGCTTCTCTCAGGGGGTCTCTACTGACTTTCTCAAAGTTAAGTTTCCGGTCGATTTTTGTCCCGCTTAACTGCGTATTTTCTCACCTACATGTTAGTGTGTTCCTTGTTCCGTTTTGTTTCAAAAATCGTGCTATTTTGTGAGTTTTTGTCAACCTTGTCTTTCCGATTCCTTGAGGCCGATCCATCCTTCCCCTCTTGGTGTACGATCGTTTTTATTTGTATTCTCTCCCGATTACCTTCAATTCGTATTTTCCCCACTTTCCCAATGCCCCCATCCCTCCCAACTAAACACTGTGTTTCTTGTCTTAAATTTAAAGGGGGAAAAAACAAAAAAACCACCTTCCTCCCTGCATTCCCACGAGTCCTGATCCTTATTCTGCTTCTTCTACCTCCTTCCGCTGGCACACCATCTTTCTTCAACTTAAGCTGACCCACTGTCACCATTACCTTCACGATTTCTCCCTACAGCCTTCCATTCCCGAATATTATCTAATCATCAAAAATCCATCAAATAAAATAATAATTTTCCTTGTATCCTTCCCAACTATACACCTCCTGTAACCACGTATCTCTCTCTCTTCCATCTTCCTGATACTTTTCATCGACCCAGCAGCTTCACTCTGCGTTTACAGTTCCAAATTCACAATACACCTCCATGATTTTACTTCAACCTTCCATTTTCCAAATGTGAAGCAATCCTTAATATATATAAACAAATAAATTCACTTTTGACGATACACCTCCCATAGCCACGTGCTTCTCCCGTAACCACGTGATCTGTTTCCACCCTCTGCATTTACCGATCCAAATTCACCATTCACCTCACAACTTTTTCTACAACCTTTCCATTACCTAATCTGATGAAAACTCTCAAATAATAATAATAATAATAAGAGAGAGGAGGGAGGAGGAAAGAGAGGAGGGAGGGGGAAAGAGAGAGGATGGAGGGGGAAAGAGAGAGGATGGAGGGGGAAAGAGAGAGGATGGAGGGGGAAAGAGAGAGGATGGAGGGGGAAAGAGAGAGGATGGAAGGGGGATGTGGGCCATGCTGCAGGCACAACAGGTTCAGGGCCCCCTCCATTGGTCCCAACATCTGAACTGGAGGGCCAGAAAGCAGTTCCATGGTGACCAAAGGGTACTGGCTGAGGTTCTGGAGGTGGTACTTTGCGCAGCCGGCTGGTATGATAATTGGACCCATCCTGGAGCTGAAAAGTGGCTCGACCAAGCTGGCAACTAACACTGAGAGGGAAGGACCAAAAGCACTGGAGCTTGTCACTATGGTGGGGCCGCTTAGACCTGACCCAGTCGGAGACACTTCACTCTGCGAGCTTTGTCGAACCGCTGCTTCATGCGGTGCTGGTGCTGACTGACTCTGGTGCGAACATCAGGTGTGGGAAGCTGAGATTTTGGTGGACGTAGCCTATCCAGTGGCAGTTGCAGCTCCATGCTGGATTGCTCTGTAGTGCAGGAGGGTCTGGAGGAGAGCTGTCTGAAATGCGCAACTTTGGGCCAGGTGCGCTCATATGCCATTCTTGAGGATTTTATTGAATCACTCGCCCCCCCCCCCCCACCGCCATTGGCCTGTGGGTGATAGACAGCTGTACAGACATGCTTGATCCCCCTGTCACTGAGGAAAGTGGAGAACTCAGCAGAGATGAACTGTGGCCCATTATCTGTAATAATGATCTGAGGCAGCCCCCAAAAGATGACAGTGTCAGGGATGTTGATGACCTGGGAGGTTACTGAGCCCACCGGGAAGACCTCAGGCCATTTGGAATGGAGATCATAGATGACAATGATGTAGCGCTGGTGGTGGGATACACCATGGATTTACCCACAGGTATCCATCTGCAGGTAGTCCCAGGCCGAGAAGGCCAGGTCAGTGGTTGCAGAGGCAGTGGGGCAGGTTGGCCAATTTTTCCACTGAGCAGGCAAGCTGCACAGTCCCTAACCATTACCTCCACATCGTGGTTGATACCAGGCCACCACCCAAGGTCCTGGCAACGTTGCTTCACTCTGACGATACCCAGGTGTCCCTCGTGCGCCATAGCCAGCACTCGTGCATGCAGAGCATATTGTATGACTGTGCAGTGACCTTGAGCCATACAGCCGTTATTCCAGCAAGACAGCTACTCCTTGATCCTGGCAAATGGTGCTAGCTGAACGGGCACCTGGGTTTGCAAGCCTCCCGTGCTGGAGGAGCACAAGGTGTGAAAGAGGGGTTCCTCTGCAGATGCCTGCTGGAGTTCGTGGAGGGAAACCACAGCCTGGAGAGGGGTGTGCAGCAGTTGGCTCAAGTCATCCTCCATGTCCACTGGCTAGCTGGCAGGTGCGGCTGCGATGACAGCTCTGGAGAGCAGGTCCGCTACCACGTTGTCCCAGCCTGGAGTGAAGTGAAGCTTGAAATTGTACTGTTGGAGGCGATCCACCCATCTGCACAGTTGGAGCAGTCTGTGTCCTGTACCTGAGGTGGACATCAAGGCTGTTAGAGCCTGGTGATCTGTGCCAAGTGTAAATGCCCAGCCATATAGGTGCATGTGCCAGCGTTCACAAGCCCAGACACATACTAGAGCCTCATGCTCTCCCAGCGAATATTTCTGTACGGTAGGGCTCAATGCCCAAGAGGCGAAAGCAATGGGCTTCTCCGTCCCATTTTGAAGTTGGGAGAGAACGGCCCCCAATGGATGGGTGCCGTGGTGAGCTGGCGCACAACCTCTTGGCAGTCTGCGGTCCAGACCCAGGGAGCTTCTTTCTTCAGCAACTGGTGCAGGGGTGATGTCGTGGCTGAGTACTGCAGTAAGAAGCAGAGATAGTATGCTGTCATATCCAGAAAGGAGGAAAGCTGTGCAGTTGACGTAGGCTCCAGAACACGGTGGATCACATCGAAGTTTGATTGTAGTGGAGAGATGCCGAGGGCCGAGAGGCGGAACCTCCCCAAACTCAATCTCCGCCCTGGCAAAAATGCACTTCTTCTCGTTGAGCATGAGGTTGTGCTGGGACAGCTTGTGGAACACCTAGCAGAGGCGCTTGTCATGGATGGAGGCGTTGGGGCCATGCACCACAATGTCGTCCTGGAAAAATTGGCACTCCTGGGATGCCAGCAAAGACGGACGACATAATGTCCTGGAAACAGCTGGGCCCCGAGCTCAGAGTGAAAGGTATGTGGGTGTAGTGAAAAACACCAGCGTTCGTGACGAAGGCAGCGAGGTCCCTGCTGCTCGGATGAAGGGGAACCTGAAGGTAGTCTTGAAGCAAGTCCAGTTTACTGAAGAAAGTGGAGCCTTAGAAATGGGTGGTGGGCTCCTTCGTTGTTAGAAGTGGATATTTATCTTGGACGATAGCTGTGTTCATGGCACGCAGATCCATGCAAATGCGGTGCCACCCCCCCCCCCAACTTCTTTTTTGCTATTACCAGGTTGGAGATCCAGGGTGAGGCATTGATGGGCTCGATAATCACAGAATCCAGTTGGGCTTTCAGCTCCACCGTCACTTCATCCTGCAGGGTGAGGGGAATACGGCACAGTGGCTGGATCACTGGGGTCACCGTGGCGCCCACTTTGGGCTGGTGAATGAAGGTGGAGAGGCAGCCCAAGCCATCAAACAGCTCCAGCCATTGTCGCTGTTTGGGGAAAGCAACCTGCAGTATGTTGGACTCCTTGGCCTTGGCCAACCCAGGAGGTTGGCCTCCTTGCTGCAGTTGCCAGTCAAGGAGAGACTGAGACCCATAACGAGGTCGAGACCCAGGAGGTTAGCCTCCTTGCGCGTGACGTGGTGAAACGAGAAGGCCGACAGAGACCTGGTACTGTAACGCACTGGCAGCTGCCAGGAGCCCAGGACTTTCGAAAAAGGTAGGTTCAAAAAGAACTGCTTGTAGGTGTCTAAATTGAGCAGAGACACCTTAGCTCCAGTGTCCAGGAGCAAGGGCAGGTAGACATCCCTGAGGCACACAGTGCATGTCTTGAAGCCATTAGGGTTGGAAAGCATAGTGTGGATTGTGGCCGGCGGTGGATGTGGCTGTTGAGCAGGAGTTCCTGCTGGGGCCGAGCGACACCACCTGGCAAAGTGGTTTGGCTTATTGCAGTTTCTGCAAGTTTGCCACCGTGCTGGGCAGTCAGGGGCTCTGGACTCATGTCTGGTGGACCCACAATCTCCACAGCGCTGCCTAAAACGAGCAGGCCATTGCTGCATTTGCTTAAAAGGGAAACAAGGGTCCTTGTCCTGTTGTGATGAGGCAAGCTGTACTTTCTGCACTGCAGGTTTAGCAAATGTAGTAGGCTATGGAGCTTCAGCGATTTTAGCAGCACATGTTTCAGCACACTCCACTTGGCATGCTAATTGAATGGCTTCAGAGAGATAAATCATCGGATTTGAGCAAGTCTCTCACGCACTTACACACTGGAGGTTTTTTCGATAAGTAAATTCCGAATCATTTAATCATGAAGCGATCCGAATTTACATGGCAGCGCCAATTCCCATAAAATGGATTCCTCTGGTTGCTGGCTTCACTGTCGGAAAGTGAACCGCCTGAGGAGAACACTCTAGGCGGTAGTGACATGTGCTTTTATTGCAGCGACAGCCTCATTGTATGTGCCTGCCGGTCCTAATGTGGAGAAAACGCGCTGTCCCTCTGTCCCAAGGCAATGTGACAGGAGAGCGCATTTACGGGCCTCACTCACATCCTCCAGACCGAAGGTGAGCAGATATGTCTGGAAGGATGAGATCCAGCGGTTCCAAGGGACTGGCGGCTCTCTGGGCAGAGCCAGAAAGGCAGGCGGGGTTGAAAGTAAAATTTCCGCCATCGTCACCAATGTTATGGCATAAAAAAACGACTCCAACTACTTTAGAGTGGGAAACGAATCAACACGTTTATTTCGTGACTTGCACATCATCAACAAACATGGCAACACTCCCTGCCGTAAAGCACTCTCTGCCGTAAACCACTCTCTGCCGTAAAGCACTCTCTCTGCCGTAAAGCGCTCCCCGCCCCTCACTTTCGGCATCGTAAAACCCTCCAGTTAAACACGATGCACGTGCGTAACCAACCGGAACAAAAGCACAAAACTGAACATAACATCTGTATCATATAAACCAAAGGGTATCATTGTATCATTTGTGGTTTTAAATATATTAACAACAAAAGTGGAATGGGTCTTTTTGGAACACCCTGTACAGTATATCGTGGTGGAGAAAAAGAATATCTGCAGCATTTGTGAAAGGGGTAAAAGTGTTGAACTGCATTCTTAAAATGATGTTTTTAAAAGAAGAAGTGTTCATAATTTAATGTCGATTCAGTTTGGGAAAAAGAGGAGAAAGGGAGGTGGTGTTGTACCAGGAGCAGAAATAAATGCAATAGAAATGAGAATTGTTACGGAGTGAAATAAAGATTTTTTAACTCTCTTCTTTTTTTTTGTTTGTTTCGATTTTTTTCAAGTGAGGAGAGGAACTAGAAATAAGAAATTGGACAGTGTTGACTGTTGAGGAGTTGCAAGCAATTTCTGTCTGAGGAAAGCCATGAAAATGGGCGATGAGGCCTTGACAATACGACATGAAGAGCTTCAAACAACAAGCAAATGGTTATTGTTCCGTACTCTCTCATTCTCTTCAAATACTGAGCATCAAACAAGGAAGGAGCAAAAAAACATTT
>NC_140961.1:66935961-66995961 GCF_056783735.1 Eptatretus burgeri
CTCATTCCTCCCCACACATTTTTCTTGTCAAAGTCTGACTCTATTTTGTCCTTGAATTCTGCTTCTGGTGTTTCCCTCCCTCAATACTTACCTCCACCACCGGAGGTGGAGGTTGTTTGTTTGTCTATTTGTGTAAAGGATATCTCAAGAAGTTGTGGACAGGTTCGGTGTGTGACAAGGACGAACTGATTCGATTTTGGTGAAGGTCTGGATCCGGACCCGACAGCGAGAATGTACTAAGTGATTCTTCAACATTGAGAGATTGGGCCAAGAGCAATATGTTGCACGATATCTGAAAAAGTTGTAGACAGATTCGGATGAAACTTGGTGGACAGTTTGGTGTGCGACAAGGAAGAAATGAGTCGATTTTGGTGAAGATCTGAATCCGGATCTGGATACGAGATTTGTTTAATTTATAAGTGATTCTTCACCATTGAGAGATTCGGCCAAAAACGATATAATACTGTAGACCATGATGTTTCAAAAATGTATTGGGCCCGATATGTTCTCATGGATCAGGCATGACGTGGTGGAGGTATGCGCTCTTCCGAGTGCCCTTCTAGTTCCTTTTGTTCTTGACTGTCAACAAAAAAGGATATAGGAGGATGACCAGGGAGAATGTGGGGAGGGGGTATGATGTTCGCACAATTTATTCTCAAAATTGAATGATTTATCGAGACATATTCATAATTATTAAACCCAACTCATGTGTCACGAAACTCTGACGACCTCAACGGGTCCTGCAGTTTATCCCACCTTGTTGGGTCGTCTGGGAAACCACTTTGCCTCAAGTATTCATGATGGAGCTGACTCGGCCTGAGGCTCCATGGAAGGTGAAAGACATTTGTGCAGGATGGCGGTGATAATTCGACTCCTCTTCGTGAAAGCCACCATGGGAACTTTGATGTCCACTATCTATTTCGAGCAAACAGTACACCAAGCTTCATCTCCATCCAAAGTGCAGCACACTGATGAATCGTCCTCCCTGTGAAGCACCAGAACGACCGTTTAGAGCTGAGTCGAGACAAGAACACAAGCTCGACAACTCAGGGGCAAATGTGTGCACCAACAAAGCCGACATGACCTTTCCCACCTGTCACAAGAAGTGCTCGACAAAGAATACACACACAATGAACTTTAACACAGGAGGCCAATTGGTCCATCAGGTTCACAGAAAATAAACATCACGAATTAAATTAATCAAATTATGGATTTAATTTCACAGTGAATTGGGAGGAAAAAAACGAAAAACTGCTTCAAGCCAGATTCAAACCAGCAACCAAAGGATGTCTTTGGAGTGATCACCACTACAGTCCTCCACTCTACCAACTGAGCTATCAAAGGATACATCACAATGAAAACTATCAAAATATTATACCACGTGATGGATAACTATACAAGGATACCATGTGATGGATAACTATACAAGGATACCATGTGATGGATAACTATACAAGGATACCAGGTGATGGATAACTATACAAGGATACCATGTGATGGATAACTATACAAGGATACCATGTGATGGATAACTATACAAAGATACCATGTGATGGATAACTATACAAGGATACCATGTGATGGATAACTATACAAGGATACCATGTGATGGATAACTATACAAGGAGTGGAAGGGAATGTAGCAAGAGGGGAGGGAGGGCAGCACGAGAGGGTGGGGAAGGAAGGGTGAGGAGTGTGGAAGTCAGCACTCGTTGGTGGAGAAGGCAGCACGAGGGGGTAGGGGAGGAAGCATGAGGGTGGGGATGCAGTGTGAGGAGGGGAAAGCATCATGAGGGATAAACTGATTCAGAAAAAACAGAGAAATTTTGCATGGATAAACGTACATATGTACATTCGGATGGACGGACAACCCGAAAACATAATACCAACAATGACTTGTTACACTTGAGGCAGAAAATGTGTGGAATTACAAATATATATATATGTACAGGATGCCAACATCCCAATGAGAAAGGGGTCTGCGTCTGCACAACCAAACAGTTGGAGACCTTCCTGAACACCTCGTCCAAAAAGTTGATTTGCCACAGTACGGATTACAACAACTCTTGCTGACGCGGGCCTGGGGCAAGCCGAAGGTTCGGAGATGGTCTATTCCATCCGAAACTTTGTGTTTCCAACACACATGGGAAGGCCATACCTGTGGCTTGTCGATGCGCAGGATACGTTTAAGATGATGAAATTTCATATTCATCTTATTCGAGAGGAAAAAAAGGGGGGGATGGTGGGAGTGGGAGCTGTGTGGGTGGTTACAAATACATATTTCTTGTTTGGTTCCAGGGCCACAAGAGAAAAGAGAACGGCAGTCAGAAGAGCACTACCTCCTACAGGCTGAACAGTTTATGTTTTGGATCCCACTGATAGACCACATCTGGATCCGGATCTGAACCAAAATCGAATCGGCATATTCTTGTAATGTACCAATTCATCCTGTCGGAAAGGTACTGCGGGATCTTTGATGTCCACCATCGATTTCTCACAATCGGTACACCAAGCTTCACCTCCATCCAATGTGCAGCACGTCGATGAATCGTCCTCCCTGTGAAGCACCAGAACGACGGTCCACAGCTGAGTCGAGATTCGAACACAAGTTTGACAACTCAGGGACGAATGTGCGTTTAACAAGGTCTGTATTACCTTTCCCACCTGTCACAAGAAGTGCTCGACAAAGAATACACACACAATGAACTTTAACACAGGAGGCCAATTGGTCCATCAGGTTCACAGAAAATAAACATCACGAATTAAATTGATCAATTTATGCATTTAATGTCACGATGAATTGGGAGAAAAAAACTAAAAACTCCTTCGAGCCGGATTCGAACCAGCGACCTAAGGATGTCTTTGGAATGATCATCTCTACAGTCCTCCGCTCTACCAACTGAGCTATCGAAGGATACATCACAATGGCCAACTATCAAGATATTATACCACGTGGTGGACAACTATATAAGGATACCACGTGATGGATAACTATATAACGATACCATGTGATAGATAACGATATAAGGATACCATGTGATGGATAACGATAAAAGGATACCATGTGATGGATAACTATATAACGATACCATGTGATGGATAACGATATAAGGATACCATGTAATGGATAACGATATAAGGATACCACGTGATGGACAACTATATAAGGATACCACGTGATGGATAACTCGATAAGGATACCACGTGATGGATAACTATATAAGGATACCATATGATGGAGAACGATATAACGATACCACGTGATGGATGACTATATAAGGATACCATGTGATGGATAACTATATAAGGATACCACGTAATGGATAACTATATAAGGATACCACGTGATGGATAACTACATAAGGATACGATATGATGGATAACTATACAAGGATACCATGTGATGGATAACTATACAAGGATACCACGTGATGGATAACTATATAAGGATACCATATGATGGATAACTATATAAGGATACCATATGATGGATAACTATATAAGGATACCACGTAATGGATAACTATACAAGGATACCATGTGATGGATAACTATATAAGGATACCATGTGATGGATAACTACATAAGGATACCACGTGATGGATAACTATATAAGGATACCATATGATGTATAACTATATTAGGATACCATATGATGGATAACTGCATAAGGATACCATGTGATGGATAACTATACAAGGATACCATGTGAGGGATAACTATACAAGGATACCACGTGATGGATAAC
The DNA here is from genome assembly GCF_056783735.1 of Eptatretus burgeri. Classification (NCBI taxonomy): domain Eukaryota; kingdom Metazoa; phylum Chordata; class Myxini; order Myxiniformes; family Myxinidae; genus Eptatretus; species Eptatretus burgeri. The sequence goes on from NC_140961.1 coordinate 66,939,710, forward strand.
TATATAAGGATACCACATGATGGATACCGATGTAAGGATACCACGTGATGGATAACTATATAAGGATACCATGTGATGGAAATGTGTCGAAGGAAACCATATGATAGATTACTATACAAGGATAACATGTGATTGATAACTATGTAAGAGTTCCACATGATGGATACCTATGTAACGATACCATGTCATTGATAACTATGTCAGGATACCATCTGATGGATAACAGCATAAGGATACTAAGTGATGGATAACTATACAAGGATACCACGTGATGGATAACTCTGTAGGGATACCACTTGATGGAAAACGATACAAGGATACCATGTGATTGATAACTATGTAAGGATACCACGTGATGGATAACGATATAAGTATGCCATGTGATTAATAACTATGTAAGGATACCACGTGATGGATAACGATATAAGGATACCATGCGATTGATAACTATGTAAGGATACCACGTGTTGGATAACGAAACAAGGATACCATGTGATTGATAACTATGTAAGAATACCACTTGATGGAGAATGATACAAGGATACCACATGATGAATAACGATGTAAGGATACCATGTGATGGATAACTGCATAAGGATACCATCGGATTGATAACTATGTAAGGATACCACATGATGGATAAAGATATCAGGATACCACATGACGGATAACGATATAAGGATACCACATGATGGATGCCGATGTAAGGATACCATGTGATGGATAACTATACAAGGATACCATGTGAGAATGGTATCCTTGCACAGTCCCATAACTCGAATCCCATTGAGAATCTGTGGAAAGAGTTGAAGATTGCTCTTCACCGACGCTCCCCATCCCACTTGACAGAGGTGGAGCAAATCTACAAGGAAGAATGGGAGAATATCCCCAAATCCAGATGTGCAAAGCTGATACAGACAGACCCACGGAGACTCGGAGCTGTAATCGCTGCCAAAGTTACTTCTCCAAAGTATTGACTCAGGGGGTTGAACACTGATTGACGGAAGACTTTTCAGCTCTTCATTTTTAATTAATTTGTAAAAACATCTAAAAATATGTTTCACCTCTGCCATCTTCGAAGATGGATGGAGGTTACGTTTTCACCCCTTTCTGTTTGTTTGTTTGTTTGTGAACAGTATTACGGAAAAACTCCTCGACGGATTTCGACGAAACTTGGTGGAGGGGTTAGGTATGGTCCAAGGATCATGCCATTAAATTTTGGACTTGGTCCCCCCCCCAAAAAAAAATTGTTGGAGAATTTTTTTTTTTGCATTTCTGCATGTTTTAAGTGATTTCCAACCCCCCCCCCCCCCAAAAAAAATTGTTACCCCCCTCCCCCAAAATAGAGAATTTTTTTGCATTTCTACATGTTTTAAGTGATTTCCAACCCCCTCAAAAAATTGTTACCCCCCCCCTCCAAAAAAAAATTGAGAAATTTTTTTTTTTTGCATTTCTACATGTTTTAAGTGATTTCCAACCCCCCCAAAAATTGTTGGAGAAATTTTTTTTTGCATTTCTACATGTTTTAAGTGATTTCCAACTCCCCCCCCCCAAAAAAAATTGTTGGAGAAAAAAATAGATTTTTTTGCATTTCTACATGTTTTAAGTGATTTCCAACCCCCCCAAAAATTGTTGGAGAAAATTTTTTTTTGCATTTCTACATGTTTTAAGTAATTTCCACCCCCCCCCAAAAAAAATTGTTGGAGAAAAAAAAATTTTTTTTTTTGCATTTCTACATGTTTTAAGTGATTTCCAACCCCCTCCCCCAAAAAATTGTTTGAGAAAAAAAATGGTTTTTTTTGCATTTCGACATGTTTTCAGTGATTTCCAACCCCCCTCCAAAAAAGTTACCCCCCCCCCAAAGAAGGGAAATTTTTTTGCATTTCTACATGTTTTGAGTGATTTCCAACCCCCCCCCCAAAAAAAAATTTTTAGAGAAAAAAAAAACTTCGAGAAATGTTTTTTTTTTTTGCATTTCTACATGTTTTAAGTGATTTCCACCCCCCCCAAAATAATTGTTAGAGAAAAAAAAATGTTTGCAACTTTTTTTTCAACAAAACTTCGATTTCTTCTTTTTGCATTTCTGCATGTTTTAAGTGATTTCCAACCCCCCCCCCCCCGCCCCAAAAAAAATGTTGGAGAAAAGAACTATAACTGTCAGCACTGTTGACATCATATTTAATGAATAAGATATGAGGTTCACTTGAGTGACCCAGCAGTATTGGCGGCGGAGGTTTTGCACTCTCCCGAGTGCTCCCCCTCTAGTTACCTTCGCATTCTGCGAAAGGTTGTTTTGGTCTCTGTGTATTTATTTATTTGTGAATATGTGTGTTTGTTTGTTATTCGCATAACTCAGAAACTATTGAACCGAATTGCATGAAATTTGGTGGGATGATTCGTGAGTATCCAAGGATGATTTGATTAGATTTTGGGAGCGATCGGGTCAAAGGTCAAGGTCATGAAAAGGTCAAAAACACTCTTTTGAGCATAACTTCCTTCATAATACAGCTATTGACATGCAACCACCGCCATATTGTTCCATGACGAGATACCTTTCGGATATGAAGTGTCGGATTTGACTTAACCTCATCGGAAGTGCGTCTAAATGACGTCACATGATGACGTAAATTTTCAATTTTCGATCTCATCAGTTTTGATCATACCGTTTTGTAGGACTTACCTTAAGGACGTCACAAACCAAATTTGACTTCGATCGGACTGACCGTTATGACGTCTTTGATGTTTGAACATCACGTTTTTCAATTGTGGCTAAAATGTCCTGATATTTTACATTCAAATATCTATATAATTTATAAAGCAAAGTCTCCCAAATCCAGGCATTAGAATCAGTACCAAAATATCTGTTTATTGATGTCCAGGTTTTGCCAATTAACTCTGTAGTCAAGGTCAAGGTCACACTCAAGGTCAAAATATACTTGTAGGCATAGCTTCAGATCTAATATAGCAATTGACATGAAACCAGCGTTAAAACGTTCAGTGAACTACGGAGCTTTCAGAATGGTAGTCCCCGATTGGACGTAACGTCCCCGGAAGTGCATCAAAATGACGTCAAAAGATGACGTCATTTTTCAACTTTTTAATTTTTCAGTGTTTATCATTCCATTTTGTTGGACTGCCTTCAGGGAGGTTACACACCAAATTTGACGTCAATCGGACTGACGGTTGTGACGTCATGGAAGTTTTAAAATGACGTTTTCCAAATGTGCCCGGAAAAAAGCTGCGGCAGCGAAGGTATGCGCTCTACCGAGTGCCCGTTCTAGTTTCACTTTGTCATGATTTGGTATTTTGTGTAGATCGGTGATAAAATTTTGTTAATTTGAACCATTTTAAATTCAGCCTGGAACACAACAAAATGTGAAAATGTCGAGGGGTGAGAATACTTTCTGAAGGCACTGTGAATATATACTGTATGTTCACCAACAAATACCACCCATCACTTTGCTAATGGGAATACTAAGAGGGGAGAGAAAAAGTGGGGGAAGAGGGAGGAGATGGAGGGGAAAAGGAAGGGAAGGGAAGGGAAGGGAAGGGTGAAAAAATTGTGCCCAAACAGTAACATTTTCTTTTTAACCTACGTGTTCAATATAACACCAGGTGGGAGCATTTAAAACCCAGACTATCAACCTGACAAAAGCCTGCCTGCATGCTCGTACATGTAGTGATCTTTGCACCCTTCTGGTCGGCTCACTCCAAATTTGATTCATAAATGCTACACTCTGGGGAAGCTGTTTTTAATTCAAACGAAACCATCAGTCCGAAATAGTCCCCTAAACTAGGGGGAGGGGTGGGGATTAGGGGAAGGGGAGGGGAGGGGATTAGGGAATGGGGGAGGGGTGGGAGAGTGAGGGATGGCAAGGACAAAGGAGGGAGGAGGGAGAGAGGAGGAAGGGAAGGGAGAGAGTGAAGAGAATAGAAGAGGAGAGGGGGGAAGGAGAGGGGAACGGGGGAGTGAGGAGAGGGAGGTGGGAGAGAGGAGAGGGAGGAGAGAGAAAGGGGGTGGGGGGAGCAAGGATGGGTGAGGAAAGGGGGAGCTGGGAAGGGAGGAAGAGCGATGATGAAGGAGAGAGGATGGCGAGAGGAGGAAGGGAAGTGAGGGAAGGGGGTGGGAGGGAGAGAGAGAGTGCGAGAGAGAGACAGAGACAGAGACAGAGATCAGAGAGACAGAGACAGAGACAGAGACAGAGACAGAGACAGAGACAGAGACAGAGACAGAGACAGAGACAGAGAGAGAGAGAGAGAGAGAGAGAGAGAGAGAGAGAGAGAGAGAGAGAGAGAGAGAGAGAGAGAGAGAGAGAGAGAGAGAGAGAGAGAGAGAGAGAGGGAAAGGAAGGTGAGAGAAAGGAGGTCGGGAGAGCAAGGAGGGAGGTGGGGTTGGGGATCTTGGAGGGGTGAGGAAGGGGGAGCGAGGAAGGGAGGGAAAGTGATGATGGGTAGGGGGGTGGGGAGAATGACGTCGAACCAAAACCAAATGTCGCTATGCACTCTGGGAGGAGGTAAGCGTGAGGGGAGGGTTTCTCGACTTACCTTTGGCAGTGGGACTTGTGTAGAATGGGGGTGGGGGAGGAGTGGTCAAACAGAATTAAACAAAATGAGGGACATCAAAACAGGATGTTAATACAACATGTGGAGACTGCCCGGAGATTCCATGGGGTGGAGAGGGGTTGGGATTTGGGAGGAACATAGCATAAGGGGAGTGGAAGGGAATGTAGCAAGAGGGGAGGGAGGGCAGCACGAGAGGGTGGGGAAGGAAGCATGAGGGATAAACGGTTGCAGAAAAAACAGAGAAATTTTGCATGGATAAACGTACATATGTACATTCGGATGGACGGACAACCCGAAAACATAATACCAACAATGACTTGTTGCACTTGAGGCAGAAAAAGAGTACAATTACAAATATATATATATATATATATATATATATATATATATATATATATATATATATATATATATATATATATATATATGTTTGTACAGGATGCCAACATACCAACGAGAAAGGGGTCTGCATCTGCACAACCAAACAGTTGGAGACCTTCCTGAACACCTCGTCCAAAAAGTTGATTTGCCACAGTACGGATTACAACAACTCTTGCTGACGCGGGCCTGGGGCAAGCCGAAGGTTCGGAGATGGTCTATTCCATCCGAAACTTTGTGTTTCCAACACACATGGGAAGGCCATACCTGTGGCTTGTCGATGCGCAGGATACGTTTAAGATGATGAAATTTGATATTAATCTTATTCGAGAGGAAAAAAAGGGGGGATGGTGGGAGTGGGAGCTGTGTGGGTGGTTACAAATACATATTTATCTTGCCAAAACGAAGTTTTTGCAAGATATGTCAGTCAGCTTGTTAGGGTTAGGCATTGGAAATTTTTGTAACTTCACATATCAGAGGCCTATAGAGGTCCCTTTCAGCGCATAAAATTTTCAAGGTCAAGGTCAAAGGTCAAGGCCACTTTGTCGAAATCAGGGGAGTCGACGAAACCCATATTTTTTGAGTAATTTTGATCGGACAGTCTTCAAACTTCATGGGAATATAGTTCATGGTCTGGCGCTCAGCTGATTATTTTTTGGTGGCGATCGGCCTTGACCTTCATGGTTAGCGCTGGAGGTCGAAAGTTTTTGACCCCAAGGTCAAATTTTGAAATCTTAGATACCATATCGAGTAATACCTCATATGAAAGCGCTTGATCAGTGCTTTCCAGATCTGTCAAAAGTTTGACGCTATGACGTCATGAGGGATAAACGGTTGCAGAAAAAACATCATATGACGTCATGACGAAAAAAGGATTTTTCATGAAAATTTTATTTCCTCAGTTCTCATCAAAATCTCTTGATATTTCATGTACAACAGTCCTGGAGAGATACCATTAACCGTACGAAAATATAAAGGTCAAGGTCAAAGGTCAGGGTCACAAAAAGGTCAAGCATCAAGGTTGACGAAACCCTTATTTTTTGAGTAACTTTAATCGAATAAATAAGTCACTCATGTTCACATTTTGGCAAGATACTGGTCACCCTGGGGGTGACATTGGTTTTTATTTCTTGTTTGGTTCCAGGGCCACAAGAGAAAAGAGAACGGCAGTCAGAAGAGCACTACCTCCTACAGGCTGAACAGTTTATGTTTTGGATCCCACTGATAGACCACATCTGGATCCGGATCTGAACCAAAATCGAATCGGCATATTCTTGTAATGTACCAATTCATCCTGTCGGAAAGGTACTGCGGGATCTTTGATGTCCACCATCGATTTCTCACAATCGGTACACCAAGCTTCACCTCCATCCAATGTGCAGCACGTCGATGAATCGTCCTCCCTGTGAAGCACCAGAACGACGGTCCACAGCTGAGTCGAGATTCGAACACAAGTTTGACAACTCAGGGACGAATGTGCGTTTAACAAGGTCTGTATTACCTTTCCCACCTGTCACAAGAAGTGCTCGACAAAGAATACACACACAATGAACTTTAACACAGGAGGCCAATTGGTCCATCAGGTTCACAGAAAATAAACATCACGAATTAAATTGATCAATTTATGCATTTAATGTCACGATGAATTGGGAGAAAAAAACTAAAAACTCCTTCGAGCCGGATTCGAACCAGCGACCTAAGGATGTCTTTGGAATGATCATCTCTACAGTCCTCCGCTCTACCAACTGAGCTATCGAAGGATACATCACAATGGCCAACTATCAAGATATTATACCACGTGGTGGACAACTATATAAGGATACCACGTGATGGATAACTCGATAAGGATACCACGTGATGGATAACAATACAAGGATACCATATTATGGATAACTATACAAGGATACCACGTGATGGAGAACTATATAAGGATACCATGTGATGGATAACTATATAAGGATACCATGTGATGGATAACTACAGAAAAGATACCATGTGATGGATAACTATACAAGGATACCACGTGATGGATAACTATACAAGGATACCATGTGATGGATAACGATACAAGGATACCACATGATGGATAACTATACAAGGATACCATGTGATGGATCACGATATAAGGATACCATGTGATGGATAACTATACAAGGATACCACATGATGGATAACTATACAAGGATACCATGTGATGGATAACTATACAAGGATACCATGTAATGGATAACCATATAAGGATACCATGTGATGGATAACCATATAAGGATACCATGTGATGGATAACTATACAAGGATACCATGTAATGGATAACTATATAAGGATACCATGTAATGGATAACTATATAAGGATACCATGTAATGGATAACTATATAAGGATACCATGTGATGGACAACTATATAAGGATACCATGTGATGGATAACTATATAAGGATACCATGTGATGGATAACTATACAAGGATACCATGTAATGGATAACTATATAAGGATACCATGTAATGGATAACTATATAAGGATACCATTTAATGGATAACTATATAAGGATACCATGTAATGGATAACTATATAAGGATACCATGTGATGGATAACTATATAAGGATACCATGTGATGGATAACTATACAAGGATACCATGTGATGGATAACTATATAAGGATACCATGTGATGGATAACTATATAAGGATACCATGTGATGGATAACTATACAAGGATACCATGTGATTGATAACTATGTTAGGATACCATGTGATGGACAACTATACAAGGATACCATGTGATGGATAACTATACAAGGATACCATGTGATGGATAACTATACAAGGATACCATGTGATGGATAACTATACAAGGATACCATGTGATGGATAACTAGAAAGGATACCATGTGATGGACAACGATATAAGGATACCAAGTGAAGAATAATTATATGAGAATACCATGTGATGGATGACTATATACGGATACCATGTAATGGATAACTATGTAAGGATGCCATCTGATGGATAATGATATAAGGATACCATGTGATGGATAACTATATCAGGATACCATGTGATGGATAACGATGTAAGGACACCATGTGATGGATAACTATATTAGGATACCATGTGATGGATAACTATACAAGGATACCATGTGATGGATAACTATACAAGGATACCATGTGATGGATAACTCTACAAGGATACCATGTGATGGATAACTATACAAGGATACCATGTCATAGGTAACTATATAAGGATACCATGTGATGGATAACTATACAAGGATACCATGTGATAGATAACTATATAAGGATGCCATGTGATGGAAATCTCTCGAAGGAAACCATGTGATGGATAACGATATAAGGATACCATGTGATGGATAACTATATAAGGATACCATGTGATGGATAACTATACAAGGATACCATGTGATGGATAACTATACAAGGATACCATGTGATGGATAACTATATAAGGATACCATGTGATGGATAACTATATAAGGATACCATGTGATGGATAACTATACAAGGATACCATGTGATTGATAACTATGTTAGGATACCATGTGATGGACAACTATACAAGGATACCATGTGATGGATAACTATACAAGGATACCATGTGATGGATAACTATACAAGGATACCATGTGATGGACAACTATATAAGGATACCATGTGATGGATAACTATATAAGGATACCATGTGATGGATAACTATACAAGGATACCATGTGATGGATAACTATATAAGGATACCATGTGATGGATAACTATATAAGGATACCATGTGATGGATAACTATACAAGGATACCATGTGATTGATAACTATGTTAGGATACCATGTGATGGACAACTATACAAGGATACCATGTGATGGATAACTATACAAGGATACCATGTGATGGATAACTATACAAGGATACCATGTGATGGATAACTATACAAGGATACCATGTGATGGATAACTAGAAAGGATACCATGTGATGGACAACGATATAAGGATACCAAGTGAAGAATAATTATATGAGAATACCATGTGATGGATGACTATATACGGATACCATGTAATGGATAACTATGTAAGGATGCCATCTGATGGATAATGATATAAGGATACCATGTGATGGATAACTATATCAGGATACCATGTGATGGATAACGATGTAAGGACACCATGTGATGGATAACTATATTAGGATACCATGTGATGGATAACTATACAAGGATACCATGTGATGGATAACTATACAAGGATACCATGTGATGGATAACTCTACAAGGATACCATGTGATGGATAACTATACAAGGATACCATGTGATAGGTAACTATATAAGGATACCATGTGATGGATAACTATACAAGGATACCATGTGATAGATAACTATATAAGGATGCCATGTGATGGAAATCTCTCGAAGGAAACCATGTGATGGATAACGATATAAGGATACCATGTGATGGATAACTATATAAGGATACCATGTGATGGATAACTATACAAGGATACCATGTGATGGATAACTATACAAGGATACCATGTGATGGATAACTATATAAGGATACCATGTGATGGATAACTATATAAGGATACCATGTGATGGATAACTATACAAGGATACCATGTGATTGATAACTATGTTAGGATACCATGTGATGGACAACTATACAAGGATACCATGTGATGGATAACTATACAAGGATACCATGTGATGGATAACTATACAAGGATACCATGTGATGGATAACTATACAAGGATACCATGTGATGGATAACGATATAAGGATACCATGTGATGGATAACTATTTAAGGATACCATGTGATAGATAACTATGTAAGGATACCATGTGATGGAAATCTGTCGAAGGAAACCATATGATGGATAACTATACAAGGATACCATGTGATTGATAACTATACAAGGATACCATACTATTGATAACTATTTAAGGATACCAAGAGATTGATAACTATACAAGGATACCACATGATGGATACCTATGTAAGGATACCATGTCATTTATAACTATGTCAGGATACCATGTGATGGATAACAGCATAAGGATACCAAGTGATGGAAAACTATACAAGGATACCACGTTATGGATTACTATGTAAAGATACCACGTGATGGAAAACGATACAAGGATACCATGTGATTGATAACTATAGTCAGGTCAGGTTCAATCTGTGACCTGCTACAGGTACCATGTAAACCTGTACTAACCTGTTCCATGGTCGGGTTGTCGGCGACTAAACAGTCTCCGCCACCAGGTTTTCTGGTGAGGAGGGTGTTTGGATATGGACACCCAGCAGGATTAAAAACAAAACCTGTCAAAGGGCGGAGGAGCTCCTTGTGAGCCAACAGCCATCCATATCTAGTGCCCAACTGTGTCTGCGGACGTCCTCCTGCAGTTGGGTCACTTCTTATTAGGAGGTTGGTGGCAGGATTTGCACTCCGGCCACCGTAAAACCCTTCATTCCGCAAAACGTAAAAACGCAAAAAAATCTGAAAACCCACTCCGTGGGAGTACCTCCTGTGCAGCTTCCCTTCGCAGGGCAGCTCACCAGATGACGGGATTGGGGCAAAGCCTTCGGGACCCCTAATCTTTGATAGGAGGGAAACCACGGGGTAACATCCCTGGGTCAGATTGCGGGAGAGTGTGTCGGAGTGGTGCTGAGGTGTCGTCCACCAGACGGCGGTCTCCTTGGGTTAACCTGAGGCGGTCCCTTCGGGTGGGTGCCTGGAATGTCCAATCCCTAAGAGAGGATGATCACCTGTCTCTGTTATCATCTGAGCTCAAGCGTTTGGACATCGGGATTGCAGCTCTCTCTGAGGTTCGGAGACCGGATTGCGGCGAGATAATGGTGGGTGGTTACACCTACTATTGGTCTGGTCGCTCTGATGGTTACCATACCCAAGGAGTTTCTGTAGCTGTGTCCAATAAGCTGACCCCAATGATAATTGAGGTAACACCGGTCAACGAGCGTATTATGAGATTAAGGATTCGTCACTCCTTAGGTGTCATTTCCCTGGTCTCTATTTATGCTCCGACTGAGGTGAGTGATCTCACCGTGAAGGACGCATTCTACGCCACGCTCGAGTCTGTGGTTGATCAGTGCCCCAGACGAGATACACTTCTAGTCTTGGGGGATTTCAATGCATCGACTGGAACTGATAGGGATGGTTATGAGGTGTGTGTTGGTCCCCATGGGTCAGGAACTATGAACCAGAATAGCACTAAGTTCCTTGACTTTGCAAGAAGTCATGGACTTAGGGTGGCTGGTTCATGGTTTCAGCGCCCACAAGCTCATCGCTGGACTTGGTATTCCAACGCTGGCGGTGTGGCAAAGGAGATTGACCATGTCCTCATTGACGGTCGTTGGAGGATGATCCAGAACTGCAGGGTCTACCGGAGTGCTCAGTTCCTCAATACTGACCACAGGCTTGTTGTAGCAACTCTAAAGCTGCACCTTAAATCCTGGAGAATGGTACCATCCCAGCCGAGGCTGGATGTTGCCAAGCTCAGGGATGAGAGAGTAGCTGAGGAGTTTGCGAACAGGCTGAGTGGACACTTGGGGGTCTGGGTGCTTTGGGGGGTCCTGAAGAGTTGTGGAGCGCCTTCAAGACCACCGTCCTTGATGTTGCCGGTGGATGCCTTGGAACTCACCGCAGGGCAAAGAAGAATTTTGTCTCTCAAGGGACACTGGATACCATTGACCAGAGTCGCAGGGCCAGGCTGAATGGCAGAGCTGAGCTGTTCAGGGAGCTGAGGCGTAAAACTGTACGTGCACTGAGGATGGACAAGGAGGCCTATGTGCGAGGAATCTGTGAGGGGGTAGAGCATCACCTGTGGACAGGTGATTCTCGTCCCGCTTACAGGGGAATTCGCGCATTACGTTCATCCAAGCCCATCCCTCGGAGCACTACAGTTCGAGCAGAGAGTGGTAGGCTCTTGACAGAGGAGTCTGAAGTGAAGGCCCGCTGGGCCGGTTACTTTGAGCGGTTGTACCAGGCTGATCCCCCAACTGTCGAGTTGGACGTCAAGGGTGTTACAATCCCTGTTGCTGACCCTCGAATCAACTGTGGTCCACCTTCGCTTGTGGAAACACGGGCTGCGGTGAACCAGTTGAAACGGGGCAAAGCTCCAGGGATCTGTGGCATCCATGCTGAACTTCTCAAGGCTGGTGGAAATGCTGCACTCGTGTCGTTGCATGCAGTTTTGTGCTCTGCCCGGAACACAGGCATCATCCCAACTGACTGGAAGAGGGGCCTTGTTGTCCCTCTCTGGAAAGGGAAGGGTGATCGCCAAGACTGCAACAACTACCGAGGGGTGACGCTGCTCTCAGTGCCGGGCAAGGTCTTTGCTCGGATAATTCTCGATAGGGTTCGCCACCATCTGCTTGAGCACCAGCGTCCAGAGCAGTCAAGCTTTACACCAAAGAGGTCAACGATTGACCGTACCCTTGCACTTCGTGTCCTCACCGAACGTAGACGAGAGTTTCGGCAGGGGCTGCTTGCAGCCTATGTTGATCTCTGCAAAGCGTTCGATTCAGTGAATCGGGATGTCCTCTGGAGGATTCTTGGTCTTCGTGGGGTGCCACCAAAACTGATCGATCTGATGTCTGAACTCTACTCTGGTACTGAGAGTGCTGTGAAGTGTGGTGGTACCATCTCTGACTTATTTCCAGTTGTTACTGGAGTTCGTCAGGGATGTGTACTTGCCCCCACACTTTTCAGCACTTGTATGGACTGGATTCTTGGGAGGATGTCGGAGAGATCAAGTTGCGGTGCGTCATTTGGGAATGTCAAGATCTCGGACCTTGACTTTGCAGATGATGCAGTCATCTTTGCGGAGACTTTAGACATCCTCTTGGGGGCCCTCGAGGTGCTGAATGAGGAGTCGGAGCCGTTGGGATTACGGGTTTCTTGGGTCAAAACTAAGATCCAGGCTTTCGGTGACATCTTGGATGCTGCTGTCCTGTCTGTGTCTGTTTGTGGTGAGGATGTTGAGGTCGTGGAGAGATTCACTTACCTTGGCAGTGATATTCATGTCTCTGCTGGCTGCGAGTCAGAGGTCAATCGACGTCTGGGTCGGGCCTGGGGAGTCATGGATTCACTGGATCATGGGGTGTGGCGCTGCCGGTACCTGTGCGGGAGGACGAAAGTCTGAGTCTTCAGGTCCTTGGTACTTCCAGTCTTGCTCTATGGGTGCGAGACTTGGACTCTGACCAAGGATCTGAGACGGAGACTTAATTCCTTTGGTACCAGGTCTCTTCGGAGAATCCTTGGCTATCGCTGGTCGGATTTTGTGTCCAACGAGCGGTTGCTGAGAGAGACTCGGATGAGATTTGTTACCTGCATAGTCCGTGAGCGTCAGTTGCGGCTGTATGGACATGTGGCTCGTTTTCCTGACGCTGATCCTGCTCACCAGATTCTCTCAGCGAGGGAGTCTCATGAGTGGAGTAGGCCAGTGGGCCGACCACATGCCTCCTGGTTGCAGCAGGTTGACCATCATCTCAAGGAGATGGGGATGGGCCTGGCATCTGCCTGGGGGATGGCCAGACGGAGGCCCCTGGAGTACCGGCGGAAAGTGGACGCAGCGACGTGCTGCTCTGGCACATGCTCCCATGCCTGACCTGACCTGATAAGTATGTAAGGATACCAGGTGATGCATAATGATACAAGGATACCATGTGATTGATAACTATGTAAGGATACCACGTGATGGATACCAATGTGAGGATACCATGTGATTGATAACTATACAAGGATACCACGTGATGAATGACGATACAAGGATACCATGTGATTGATAACTATGTAAGGATACCACATGATGGATACCGATGTTAGGATACCATGTGATTGATAACTATGTCAGGATACCACATGATGGATAACGATGTAAGGATACCACATGATGGATACCGATGTAAGGATACCATGTGATGGATAACGATGCAAGTACACCATGTGATTTATAACTATGTAAGGATACCATGTGATGGATAAAGATATAAGGATACCATGTGATTGATAACTATGTAAGGATACCATGTGATGGATAACGATACAAGTATACCATGTGATTTATAACTATGTAAGGATACCATGTGATGGACAATGATATAAGGATACCATGTGATTGATAACTATGTAAGGATACCACGTGATGGATAACGATACAAGTATACCATGTGATTTATAACTATGTAAGGATACCATGTGATGGATAAAGATATAAGGATACCACATGATGGATACCGATGTAAGGATTCCATGTGATGGATAACTATATAAGGATTCCATGTGATGGATAACTATATAAGGATACCATGTGATGGATAACTATACAAGGATACCATGTGAGAATGGTATCCAAACACAGTCCCATAACTTGAATCCCATTGAGAATCTGTGGAAAGAGTTGAAGATTGCTCTTCACCGACGCTCCCCATCCCACTTGACAGAGGTGGAGCAAATCTACAAGGAAGAATGGGAGAATATCCCCAAATCCAGATGTGCAAAGCTGATACAGACAGATCCATGGAGACTCGGAGCTGTAATCGCTGCCAAAGTTACTTCTCCAAAGTATTGACTCAGGGGGTTGAACACTTATTGAGGGAAGACTTTTCAGGTTTTCATTTTTAACGAATTTGTAAAAATATTTCTAAAAACATGTTTTCACTTTGTCATGATGTGGTATTTTGTGTAGATCGGTGATAAAATTTTGTGAATTTGAACCATTTTAAATTCAGCCTGGAACACAACAAAATGTGAAAATGTCGAGGGGTGAGAATACTTTCAGAAGGCACTGTGAATATATACTGTATGTTCACCAACAAATACCACCCATCACTTTGCTAATGGGAATACGAAGAGGGGAGAGGAAAAAAGGGGGAAGAGGGAGGAGATGGAGGGGAAAAGGAAGGGAAGGGAAGGGAAGGGTGAAAAAATTGTGCCCAAACAGTAACATTTTCTTTTTAACCACCGTGTTCAATATAACACCAGGTGGGAGCATTTAAAACCCAGACTATCAACCTGACAAAGGCCTGCCTGCATGCTCGTACATGTCGCGACCTTTGCACCCTTCTGGTCAGCTCACTCCAAATTTGATTCATACATGCTACACTTTGGGGAAGCTGTTTCAAATTCAAACGAAACCATCAGTCCGAAATAGTCCCCTAAAACAGGGGGCAGCGGTGGGGATTCGGGGAAGGGGGAGGGTGGGGATTAGGGGAAGGGGGAGGGGTGGGGATGAGGGAATGGGAGAGGGGTGGGAGAGTGAGGGATGGCAAGGACAGAGGAGGGAAGAGGGAGAGAGTAGGAAGGGAAGGGAGAGAGTGAAGAGAATAGAAGAGGGGAGGGGGAAGGAGAGGGGAAGGGGGAGTGAGGAGAGGAAGGTGGGCGAGAGGAGAGTGAGGAGAGAGAAAGGAGGTGGGGGGAGCAAGGAGGAGTGAGGAAAGGGGGAGCAAGGAAGGGAGGAAGAGCGATGATGTGGTGGGGGGGGGGGTGAGGAGAGTGACGTCTCACCAAACGTCGCTCTGGGAGGGGTGGGTGGGAGCGAGGAGGTGTGGGAGAACTAGTGAGGAGGAGGTGGTTTGGGCGAAGGTAAGTGTGAGGAGAGGGGTTCTCGACTTGCCTATGGCAGTGGGACTTGTGTGGAATAGAGGTGGGGGAGAGGAGTAGTAGAAGAGGATTGAACAAAATGGGGTACATTATAACAGCATGTTAATACAGCACGTGGAGACTACCGTGAGATGTGTATGGGGGTGGAGAGGGGTTGGGATTTGGGAGGAGGATAGCATGAAGGGAGTGGAAGAGAATGCAGTGTGAGGGGAGGGAAGGCAATGCAGTGAGAGGGGAGGGAAGGCAATGCAGTGAGAGGGGAGGGAAGGCAATGCAGTGAGAGGGGAGGGAAGGAAATGCAGCAAGATGGGAGGGAAGAAAATGCAGCAAGAGTGGAGGGAAGGAAATGCAGCGAAATGCAGAGCGGAGGGAAGGAAATGCTCTTCCGGTCGAAAGTTATAGAACACCCCCATTTTTCAGTTTTTCCTGAAATATAAGCAGTTCAGGACCAGTGAATAACCGGAAATGGTACAAAGCTAAGCAAAAACTGCCAGAGGTTAAAAAAAAAGGTTTAGGATACCAAAAACTGAAAAATAATGTAAATTTCAGAGTTGCTAAAGAAGGCCCTTTTCAGGCAACAAGTAATGAGTGAGCAACTGCAGCTGTTCTGCAGCAATGGAAGTAAATTAAGCCTTGAAAGTTGATGCAAACAATTCCTACATGTGTCCCAGCTTTTGTTGATTAGTTACAAACCCTCTGTCTGTATAAAAGCAGTGTTGGAACAGACTGTGTTGCTGCACCCTCTGAAGCATTATGTGGACAATATTGCACTGCAAGAAGTAGTATATTGCTATCATAATGGCGAGAAAAAGACAATTAACAAGGGAAGACAGACAGACCATTATAACCCTTAAAAGTGTCGGTCTTTCCTTTGGAGAAATTGCAAAGTAAGCCAAGGTGTCAGTGAGTAGAGTTTCCTGCACCATCAAAAGGCACATGGAAACTGGAGGAAACTCTGACAGGAAGAGGTCTGGCAAACCCAAAGCCACAACACAATCAGAAGACAAGTTTCTGAGAGTCAACCAGCTTGTGTGATGGGCGGCTCACAGCACAGCAGTTTCAAGCACAGCTTAACACTGGTCGAAGTAAGGAAGTCTCAGTTTCAACTGTGAAGAGAAGACTTCGAGCTGCAGGTTTGACAGGTCGAGTGGCAGTAAGAAAGCCATTGCTAGGATGGCTAAATAAGAAAAAGAGGCTTGCCTGGGCCATGAAGCACCACCAGTGGACTACTGAAAACTGGAAGAAGGTCTTATGGACCGATGAATCAAAATTTGAAATCTTCGGTTCATCACGCAGGGTTTTTGTACGCCGTCGGGTAGGCGAAAGGATGGTTCTTCAGTGTGTGACACCAACTGTCAAACATGGAGGAGGAAGCGTGATGATCTGGGGCTCTTTTGCTGGATCCAGAGTTGGTGACTTGCACAGAGTGACTGGCACCCTGAACCAAAAGGGTGACCACAGCATTTTTCAGCACCATGCAATACCCTCTGGTCTTTGCCTAGTTGGTCAGGGGTTCATCCTACAGCAAGAAAACGACCCAAAACATACCTCCAGGCTTTGTCAGAACTACCTTAGAAGATAAGAACAAGACCGTAGGCTTCAAATCATGGAATGGCCAGCATAGTCTCCAGACTTAAACCACATCGAGCTGGTTTGGGATGAACTGGACAGAAGGGTGAAAGCAAAGCAACCTACAAGTGCAACACATTTGTGGGAACTTCTGCAAAAGTGTTGGGAAGAACTTTCCGAACAATATTTGATTTCCATTGTAGAAAGAATGCCACGAGTATGTTCAGCTGTTATATCTGCAAAAGGTGGCGACTTTGATGAGTCAAAAATTTACATTAAATTTTGTTCAACAAAACGATTCCATGATTTCTTTTTTTTAAATCTGCAATTGTTTATTTGTTCTATGTTTTAATTCCAGAGTACATTGAAACATTAAACTGCTTAAATTTCAGTAAAAACTGGAAAAATGGGGGTGTTCTAAAACTTTAGACCAGTAGTGTATATCTTCAGTAGATATCTACACATATATAGAGTCGTGCTGTATTCAATTGTGCATTATCAGACCATTGTGAGTTTCTCGTTTGTGTCGAACCTTCTCATGGTCCCACCCTAGATATGTATGTGCTGGTATAAATATATGCCGAGGGTGGTATTAAACAAAGTCGAATGCACAAAATAGAGATGTTCAGACTTTACGGTGAAGAAATTCAGGAAACTTTCCTAGTTCTTATCTTCATAACGAATCCACTCTGTCTCTGACACCCTCGCTAATGTCCACACAACTTTAATTCTTCACATCTTCGCACCTCTAACTCTCAGCCCGCTGTCGAGGCCCGCCCGTGCGGCGTGCCGTCGACCAATAGGCACCGCTTGTTTTTTGTGCTCCTCCCACTTTTAGCACCTCCCCCTGCTGCAGTCAGCACGTTGCACAGGCGCGCTTTGCTTTCAACTACATCGCAGCAAGTTCGCGTCGCCAGTGTCTCATCGCCGCTTTCTTTCTCGCACGATAGTTTTCCGCTCTCCATATTCATTTGTTCACCCTATATTTCCCACTTTCACTTGAAAAGTCCATTTTCCATCCCCGTCTTGTCTTCACTTTCCATAAAGGACGTGCGATAAACTCCCAACCCAGAGTGTGAGCATCCATAGACATCACCATGCTGTGGCGCACATTCATGCTCAGCGTGCTCTGCACTTTCAGGGATGCAAAGAGCATTCGCGCTGGCCGAGGCGACCCGACTCGGTTACTGTGCAGTGCCGTGCCACCCGGTGAGGACCCGGTGTGCAATGCACCATCACCTCACGGCACCTTCACCCATGACACCACCGTGATACGCCTGCGTGAGACCGTGCTGTTGCAGAAAGAGACCATCCTGAGCCAAAGGGACACGATACATGAACTCCGCTCAGAGCTGGGGCGCTGCGAGGTCGTTCGGGACAAGGCGCGGCAGGAAACGGGGAATGCCATGGAGGATCGACCACCAAATCGGTCGGCCGAGATCTTAGATGAACTTGGGAGAACCATGCGACTGCTCAAGCACCGACTTGAGAGTCTCGAGGTGACAGTCTGTACTTCATTCGTTTTCTTTCTTATTTGCTTTTTAAAATGGTATGGCGATGGCGGTGCACCTTTTTTGTGATGTGAAATCTGTTAGTTTACCTTCTCCTGCGTGGACTTATCTGTCCCAGAATGTTTGCCAGTATTACTCTTATACACGGCCAGGGGCCCAACCAGTACATCACTTGACCTTAAATGAATTACCTTATCATGAAAGTGTCCCAATATATTTACGATGTTGCTACAAGTACCAGGCCAGCCCCACAACCTGAAATGAACTCTCTCAAGTCTCACCCTCCCAGCCACATGTTCATCATTCCCAGAGAGAGACAGACAGACAGACAGAGACAGAGAGAGAGAGAGAGACCGACACAAAGTGAGTGAGACACAGAGAGAGACAGAGACAGAGATCTATAAAAGTTATTTCTTTCGGACATCGTTGTACTCCCTCCTGGTTTTGATGCTCTAACTACGATGCGATGAGGGCTCTCGTGTCTGTCTACAAGTGTGTCGACAAACCTTGACATGATGCCGTCAATTTGGCAATGTGTTTGAGATCAACGATGTTGTTAAGCTGCAGTAGCCAGCCGAGAGATCAACCAACTTGTACCAAATCGAAACGCTCTTGGCACCTTACAGAACACCACCTGAGGGCCATACCGAACTAACGACAATCCACCATTAATGTTTTAATTGGCCCGGAGGAGCAGTGGCACAATACAATGCATGTCAATGTACATATCACAGTCAGTCGACTCTATGTCGAGGTGGTCCTGAAAATCGCTCTGCCATGCCCAAAACAAAAAATCTTGAAAAGGTCAGCTCAGGTAAATATAATCTCCATAAAGCACTGATATCATTGTTTTTCGGTGGTTTTCAAGTTTAACAGCAATCCGCAAGATGTCTGCGAGGACCCCGGGGCAGGTGGAATCACGCCCCGAAGAGGTCAAGGAGACCCAAGAAGGCTCCACGCACTTCGTATCAGATTATTATTTTTTTTTTCCTTCTCAAAAATTATTTCTTGCTCAGAAAGTGGGTTTATACAAATCAACTGTATTTTATCACATCAAGGTCCACATCAACTTAGTGTTCTCTTCATTTCATCGTTCGATGCAGCTTCAATCAGAATAAGTCAGAAACAAGAGGAATTTTGTGAGTTTGTCCCAGCATGCATATTCATTTGAGGACGGATGAGAATCATCAGTGAATGTTCACTTTTTTTTTTGTCTCATGCTACACAAACTGCTCATGACATTAGTCTGTGGACTGCATATGTAGGGATGGTTCCAAAAAATTACTCCACCCCACATTTGTAATAGAAACAAACAAGGAAGATCAATTAAGCCTCATCATATTCCTTTCACACTGTAAAAGTGCACAAGGCTGATTGGCAAGGAGTATGGATATGAACAGGTCATCACTCCCACACAGGTTACCCTGAATGGTTATCAACCCAGCACACTGGTACTGATTTTGCCAAACTCAGGAGGATAACAGGCTGAGTCAACCCCACCTGGCATGAATTTAACAGTCGACAGGGGGATTGAACTCAGGAATTGACTATAATTCTTCTTCTGCAGTCTTCAAGTTCAACATCTCTCCTTGTTCTTATTCTTCCTCCAACATTGGCATTACATGGCTGAGAGTAGTGTCACTTGCTGTGGGTGCGGCTGTGCCGTTGATGCAGTGTCCCCTTTATTTTAAAGCAGGAATTTGAGGTTTGTCCAAGGTGCCGGCAATAACTCACCCGCTCTTCATGAAGGACACCGCGGGATCTTTACCGTCCAGCAACTATAAATGCCGGCAGATGGACACTCCGTTTAACGTTCATCCAATGTGCGGTAGGGACATCCATTGAAATCTCACCCTGAATGTTTAAACACTGAGATTCAAACCCAGGCGAGACAGCTCAGAGGCGAGTGAGCATTCTTCTCGGCTGTCCTGGCAGTCTTAACAGCATTCATAAAATAGTTAGAAATCAATGCTAAAGTACAAAACTGCCAATAATCAAAAGTACCAGATTGTTCTTTCTTTCTTTTTTTGTATACAGTCAAGGTCTTTGGAAGAGTTAAAACACAGTAACGGATCATAGTGCAGTAGATAGTAGAAAAATCGTGCAAATTATGATACAGGCATCAAATTTGGCATTTCTGTTCTGCGGGGATTTCTGATCAAATCTGCCTGATTGGCCGTTTGAAAATCCAGATTTTGAAAAACAAAATAAAATAAAATAAACTTCAAAAAAATTTAAAGTCACAGCTGGCTGAAATTCTTGAAGCGCAAGTGAACATCCCAGACAGAGAACCAAGGGGAGATGCAGTCATCGTTGATGGCTCAGCACTTATCAATTCCCCACCTCCACGCACTTCAAAGATATTTGATGACTATGCTAAAGAAGACATCATCCCAAAGGTGGAATCCTATGGTGCCAGGTACGAGAGGGTGGACGCAGTGTTTGATGTGTACAAGAAGTCAAGTCTGAAGTCCGAGGCAAGGAATCAGAAGAAGAGTGACAGGAACCAGTAAGACCCCAAGTAACTGGAGAAGCTTTCTTCGAGATGACAGCAACAAGACTGAGCTGTTTTACTTCCTTGCGGAAAAGATGTGTGAAGCACAGACAACAAGCACAGTCATTGTCACAAAAGGAGAAGATGCCATGAGCAACATAAGGAAGTCACTGGATGCTGTGTCTCCATGTTGTCATGAAGAAGCTGACACTCAAATATTTGTACACGCCAGGGATGCAACGACGGATGGTAGCAAGTCCATTATCATTAAGGCTAATGACACGGACGTACTAGTCATAGCAATATCTGTACTGCCATCCTTACAGGAACTAGGTCTTGAGAACATGTGGATTGCCTTTGGCCAAGGAGCCAAGGTGCGATGGATTCCGGTCCATGAGGTAGGTTCTGCAATAGGGCCTGAGAAAGCTGGAGGGATCCCATACTTCCATGCGTTCACTGGATGTGACGTCGTGTCTGCCTTCCGCGGTAAAGGGAAGAAAACTGCATGGCAGACTTGGAACGGCTTTGATGATGTTTCTGAAACATTCACCAATCTCAGCCAGCATCCAACATCGATTCGTGATCTTGACTTTTTTAAAGTATTTTTTTTTCTTCAAATTTTTCAAAATTTGGATTTTCAAATGGCCAATCAGGCAGATTTGATTAGAATCCCCTGGAGAACAAATGTGCCAAATTTGATGCTTGTATCATCATTTGCACGATTCCTCAAAAATTGCTGTTATCTGCCCCACTACAAGTGCAAGGTTGAGGGACAAAATAGACGGAGACGGACGACAAGGGATGCTGGAAATAATGAATGATAGGGGAGGATTTATGAGGTGGACAAGACGGAAACAGAAACAAACTCTCAGGAATGAAAACTGGAAACTTGGGGGATTTAGGTAGTTTCACCAAAAGGCAGTTGGTGATGCTCCCTGCAGAAAAGTCGAGGGAGGAGGTGGGAGGGGAAAGCACGGAAAGAGTAGAAGGGTGCAAGACCTGAAAGGAGGCAGTGAAAGGCAGACAGGGCACCGTCCTGTCTGCAATGGCGTAGTGATAGGCCCATAAACTCAGCTTCTTCACGGGAGATTCTAATAATCTTGAAGGCCTTGGTTTCCATGGCGTCAAGCTGAGTAAGATGTGAGGCTGGAGAGCCAGCCCACATACTGTATAAATATATATATATATATATATATATATATATATATTTTTTTTTCTTTTGACAGGTGAACTCTAAATTGACTCAAGCTCAGCAGGTAATTTGAACACAAACTGCATTTTATCATACTAGAACCACCCGCTCCCGAAGGGAGCGGCGGGGGAGGGGCAATGAGGGGGGTCAATGTGGATGGCGGTTTGTTAATATTCTTCTTATTCTTCTTGAACGGCCAAAATTTTTCCCACGTTCTTGTCGTGTTGGCCGTGGGAAATTTCGCCCAAGTCTTTCACGAACCAGCTGCCCAAGCTTCCTGTTCGTTCCAACAGGAATTTGGAATTCGTTCATAGCTCGCCTACTGTGGGATGGCAAAGGACACCGTGGGATCTTTAACGTCCACCAACCTACGCTGGCAGATAGGACACCCAGTTTGACGTCCATCCGAGAGGCGGCACACACATTGATGAATCACCCTGCCTGTGAAACACCAAGCATGACAGTCGATATTCGAACTCATCCACCTGCATTTGGGTTATGCATCGAACCAAGGTCACAATTGGGACGTAAGGGTCTCAAGGGCAACATCGCACGTCAAATTTGAAGCCATGGCAGGGAGAAATAACATATGAGGCCCCAAGATGTATGTTATTTACAATCCATGTACAGTCCACAAAATCTTATGGCTAGAAAAATCGGACAGGCAATGGGATACATCATTCATGTGTAAAGACTCATTTGAGCACCTCACCCAGAGGCTAAGAAAGTTGATATGGCTCGGATCTGTTAGTCTGTGGGGAACACGATAAGTACACAGTGGAATGCCTCAAGGATGTCAGGGTGTGTTCCATTACCAAGCAGCTTGTAGAGCGCCCGCCGATTGGCTTAATCACAACATTGAAATGGTTGATAAGGAATGGCTGGCTTGACAAGAGATAGCAAGCTTATTGCTAATGGACCACACCCCTGGTTTGCTCCAAATTCAGTGACTACTCTTTAAAAAAAATAAAAGTAGCGACTGTTTGAAATGGTAATCATATGCTGGAAAGAAATGCCCGAATAGTTTGAGGTTATAAAAAATTTTACTTCCCAGCTGAGCTATTTATATACACCTTAACACGGAGTTCATCCAAGACGGAAATTCCCTTTGGGGAGTGGGGCAAGTTAAGTCGCTACAACCTCTGTCGTGTGACCCTTAGTCCCCCTGGCAAGTTTGGTTGAGATTGCATAGATAACGACTGAATGTATCACTGTCAGACAGACAAATAGACAGGCACCAAATTGCATATTTTAAGATGATGAAGGTCCACATCGACAAAGCATTTTCTTGATTTCAAATTCTCCAACAAGTTTGTCAGCACAGTCTAACCTCCACCTTCATATCAAATACTATTTCTCATTTAGGTATGCACAAAATAATCGGGTCTTGTATTTAACCTCTCGTCACGTGCCAGATCCTTTGGTCGGCAACTCTCACTGTAGATGTTTGTCCACATTCCAGATCTTTCACCAAATGGTTTCCAATGCTATCAACATCGAGTTCTGTCCAGGAATTGCCATGTTAAGTAAACTTGTATAAAACTGTTCATATGGACTACCATCAGGATACCTATATTAAAATTTAAAACTTTTTGAAGCTCTTGCAGGGCTGGGTGGTACCTCACCATTACAATGTATTGCTTGTGGTTCTGACCAATGGGACTTCACAATAGTTGGTTATCCTCGCAGCAATTTTATTAGTTAGCCTTGTAATCATTCCAGTTAAAATGTGCTACTTTTTAAAACTTTTTTCTCTAAAAATCAGTGAGACAGAAACGCATCCATAGATTGAATGGTTCCGTTCCCCATTGAGTGAGTTTGCGATTTTAAAATAAAATGGTTCTAAGCTGAGTGCGCTGACTGCTGCTGCAGTGATCAGCATACCAGTTGACATTGCTTTATGCAGTGGGTGATTCTCTCTTTTTTTCAAAGACTGTGAAAAAGGTGGGAATAGTTGGGGTAGTAGTACATCCTGTACTTCAAATTAAGTATAAACAACTCTGGCTATGTGCAAGTGCATATCATCCTGCTTGCTGCAGCCTCCTACAATGTAGGACAAACTGTATTGGTGTCGGTCTGAGAACATTACATTCTCGCCCAAAATGAACCGGCTCGCTTGGGCACACGACCATCCATAAATACGTGTTTCCCCCTGCTTTGTGATAATCAGCATGGAGCAGATGGCCTTACCACCGAGTGAGCTGACCACCCCTCCTCGAGGCATCACATCAAGTATAACTTCCTTCACTATTGAGAAACCAGCAACCACGTGCGACAACGGCTACTGATGCATGATGCACCATGACCTGGCACAAATCTATGGTCCACACAAGCAGATCTGGAGAGGCACCCGGATTAAACATAATTAACTCCTCTATCTACTATGCACACCAGTAGTCGCATGTTTGCTTGTGACCTTTCTCTTGCTGAATTCCTTCTCCACTGCAGTGAGATACGATGGAAACCACCGTCATTGTCTGGTTTCAGCAGGAGGTTCTGTATTGGAGCACTTGCTCCGCTAAAGGCGAAAGTTAAAACCAGTTGCTACGTCTACAATTAAGTGAACATTAAAAGGTCTTACAATATATTTCACGTGGGGTGTGGACCTTCGAACAGGTACCATGGCCATATAGACTCCTCAAATGAATGTGATATGGTATGTGTCATTTAAGTAAAATGTTTGGCACAGTTTATTGCAGTACACAGCCCCTTCCTTTGTGATAATTTCCTAATTTTGCAATCTACTTGTACATGAAGTTTGCTTGTTATTACAAAGCTCACAACAATGGAGAGTCGTTTCCAATGTACCTGGATGCATAGGTGTCTAAAACGGTACATGACCAATTCTGTAGAAATTTCTCGCAACGTAACGACATTGATTATTATGTAAGGAAGTATATATTGCTTTATCTGTGAGTTTTGAGACGTATTCATTGATATACGAGGTTTCATAACTGAGCGTGCACATGGCAGTTGTATTTCGGTTTCACCTGGCTGCTCTCCCAACCTCCCCAACTCTCATAAAAAAATCAACGATCTCAAATCCTTTCATCGCCTTACTTTGAAATCCCTGTGCTATTTTCAGCAACACTTTTCAGGGATCACCCTTGCTTGGTGACTGTCATTGCGAAATGCTGCTTGCACCACAACATGTCGATGGAAGACCATTACTATACGGTTGATAAAACAATTGGTCTCAACCTATATTCTGCCCGTTTGGTCAAAAATAGAGGTAAGAGATATTTTGTTTTCACAATACTAAATTGAAGGCCAACTTCCATTTGAGATCTTCAACATCATTAACACATGATATGTGGGATACAGTCAGCTCCATATTGTTTCCTAAAAGAGCACATGGCTCCACAATGTCAAAATTGACAGCACATCACCGCAATAGTAGTTTGGAGTCGATACTCCAACTCGATAATCAATTCACTGTCAGCTTGGCCACGTCCGCGTGCACCAATTAATTGGCCGAGCGCAATGTCCTGCATGCACGCACTCAAAATGCTCCTGTATTTCTGCATTTGGTCCCAGGTGAAGCAACATGAAGATGCTTTTGAGAATCTTGATCATATACCTAAGTGCGTACCATTCACAACAAATAAGGCAATCTTGAGAGGAAGGTTCTCGATTTAATACGCACCAGTAGAGGCGTAACACTGTATCGCATTCACGCACGAGATGGATTTGTGCCATCCGCAGGTACAGAGATCCCGTTAAATGCAGGTGCATGGGTGATTGCAGGTTATTGATTGCATCGTTGGGTGTTGATCTGAAATCGCTCTGATGAAATTAATTTGCACCCGGAGTGTAATTGGTGGAAAGCATTGCGAGCAGAGCGTACAATGATTATTCCAAACTGTTCTCGAGCACCGGCTGCAGATTCTCGGCACAAACCCATGTGCTGATGCCGCAATACCACTTCTGCAGTTACAAATCTCGCTCGGCAATCCCTGCAGGTGAGGCCTGTCAGGGCTAAACTAATGCCCTCTTGTCATATATTGTGATCGCACCTGTGTAATGAGCTTGTCTGTGTGTGTTTGATACTCACAAAAAATTATTACAGTGGAAAGCCCAATCCTTCTAATCAGATATTTCACATCAAATGTGGCAAGTTTTAGCCATTTTTTAAATTTTATTTTTACGAAGGCATAAAAATTATTTCATTCATATGAGTGCATGTAATCCACCGCTGTCAATTGTTGGGTGCTCGCTAGGCTACCGTTATTCTCAGGTTTTCCGTCTGTCTGTATGTTTGTAATGGACAGCTCTGGAGGCCAGAGGAGTTCACCGATTTTGATGAAACTTCACAGGTAGGTTCATATTCTAGTTGTATGGATCTAGTTGTATGCTTTTGAGCATCGTTGCTATGGACGCCACCGTCACCGAGCAACGGGACTTTAAAACTTTTGAAAAAATCCGAAAAATATTTATATGTAATATATATGTATATTTTTTTCGAAAATCAAAAATCGGCTTCTGCGCTTTTATGCGCAATATAATAAACCTCTGTCAAAAAATTTCAGCCCGATCCGTCAAAAACAGTATGACTAGTATGCAATTATATAGCGACCACCCATGTCGCCTACCGGCTTGTCTGTTTGTTTGTATGTAATGGACAGCTCTGGAGGCCAGAGGAGTCAACCGATTTTGATAAAACTTGACAGGTAGGTTCATACCAGGATCTAGTTGTATGCTTTTGAGCACCGTTGCTATGGACGCCACCGTTGTGTAGCAACGGGACTTTGAAATTTTTGAAAAATCATAAAAAAAAAAAAAATATTCGGAAATCAAAAATCGGCTTCCATGCTTTTATGTGCACTATAATCAACCTCTTTGTCAAATATTTTCAGCCCGATCCGTCAAAAACTGTATGACTAGTATGCAATTATATAATGACCACCCACGTCACCTAACGACTTGTATGTATATCTTCTTCTTCTTCTTCTTTCGGCTGCTCCCATGAGGGGTCGCCACAGCGGATCATCCGTATGATCCGCATAGTGATTTGGCACATGTTTTACACCGGATGCCCTTCCTGACGCAACCCTGGTCGCCTCTTACGACACAGGAATATGGTACACCTATTTTAACCGGGGTATACACCGACCCAGTATACTGGTACTCATTTCGCCGACCTCGGAAGGATGACAGGCTGAGTCAACCCCATGGTGTATTAATTCAGTGGCCCAACAGGGCTTGAACTCAGGACCTTTTGGATCCCAAGCCGCTGCCCTAACCACTGCGCCAACACCAGGTTGTTCGGATATATATATATGTATATATATATATATATATATATGTATATATGTATATATATATATATATATATATATATATATATGTATATATGTATATATATATATATATATATATATATATATATATATATATATATATATATATATATATATATATGTATATATATATATATATATATATATATATATATATATATATATATATATATATATATATATATATATATATATATATATATATATATATATATATATATATATATATATATATATATATATATATATATATATATATATATATATATATATATATATATATATATATATATATATATATATATATATATATATATATATATATATATATATATATATATATATATATATATATATATATATATATATATATATATATATATATATATATATATATATATATATATATATATATATATATATATATATATATATATATATATATATATATATATATATATATATATATATATATATATATATATATATATATATATATATATATATATATATATATATATATATATTCTCCCCCTTTCTCGATTCGGTTCTAACGAAGCAACCACCCTGGCAAGGATTACATGGGTGGTTAGCTTTTGCCTTCCCAGTGATAGTCGGGGGAAAGAATTTGTAATTTGGTCAGGATGCCGGCGATAACCCGCCTACTCTTATTGACAGATGTCGTGGGATGTTTAATGTCCACCAAATAATGCTGGCAGACAGGACACCCGGTTTGAAGTACATCCGAGGGATGATGCACATTGTGATACTGTAATTCAAAGTCCTGCCTGTGAAACTGTTCATAGTCGGGCCGGTAATCAAACCCAGACTAGAGAGCTCATGTTTCATACCATAACATGATAAGTGCAATAAATCTGTCATTAAAATTGTTTGGTCAGAAGGGTGTGATTGCTGGCTCATTGTAGATGCATTGTGTCCTGTTATTATAGGCAGTGCCGGATTAAGCCTCGGCTGGTCCTAAGGCACATTTTGAAATTTTAGAGAATGGCCTGAAAATTTCTAATTAGATCTCGGGCTCATGGAAATGGACCCCAAACAAAAGATGAACTGAT
This sequence comes from Eptatretus burgeri, assembly GCF_056783735.1. Taxonomy (NCBI): domain Eukaryota; kingdom Metazoa; phylum Chordata; class Myxini; order Myxiniformes; family Myxinidae; genus Eptatretus; species Eptatretus burgeri. The sequence goes on from NC_140961.1 coordinate 66,968,425, forward strand.
TCAAGAACAAAATATTTAACACAAAAAAAGACAAATATTTAATGTGAAAAGAATTTTTGGCCCGAATTTTTGGCTGGCCCTAAGGCACATGCTTTGTCTGCCTAATGGTTAATTATTATATTGATTATAATAGGGCATGATTATAATAGGGCATGCCAAGGTGTCACGGCGACGAAGTTTGACTTTTCCAATCACCTGATGGGAAGATGTTGACCGAAATATTTATTCTCATCATGTGAGAATAAAGGACTTGTGGATAGCGAGCTGTACATGTGGCTGATTAGGAGTCATCCATTTATTACGTCTGCAAATGTAGCAAGGATTTGGACCCTCCCACCTCCCAACCTTTGTTTGAGACATGTCATTTATCCTCTTCACTTTCCACCTATCTCCTCCAAACTTCCTTTCCCTTCTCTCCACCCTCTTCACACTCCATTACAACCATCCCTCTCTTATCACCCTTCTTTCTCTTCCTTTTTTCATGTTTTTTTTTTTTTCAATTGAGCCACCCCTCTCTTCTATGTGTACCTAATAAACAGACGGTCCCATTTGATCTTCCCCAGCCACATTTTACTGTCATTGAGAAACACCAATGACTTGATCGCATTTTGGGACTGACATAGTTTGATGAAGCATGCCTTCTGGGAAAGGTTATTTCTTGAATTAATTATTATTGTACCATGAGCAGGTACACCTGTGAGAAACCCATGGGCATAGACATGAATGACATTTGGACATCTTGAGTTGGATGCTGCACGTAGAGTTTTACATAAGTGGTATTCGCAATTCGTCAGATCCAGAAATGATGTAATCTACACAATTTATTTACTTCACGTAATATGTATACCTGGTATTGGCTTAATGGTTCAGGTGGTGGGCTTGGTATCGGAGGATCTTGAGTTCAAATCCCACTTAGCTGTTGAATAAATACAACCAGGTGGGGTTGACTCTGCCTGTCATCCTTCGGAGGTTGGCAAAAATGAGTGCCAGCTTGCTGGTATCCTGTGTCGGAGTGGTGACCTGTCCAGGATTGTGCCCAATAGCCAAGGAGACCGCTTAGGCAGCACCAATGCTCTGCACAGAGTATGGTCCTGATGGATGGATGATATGTGAATACATGTCCATGCACTTGTGAAAGACAGTCTGTCATGTGAAGCATGTGGAATTACACATCATGTAAGATGTGATTTCAAGGCCTCAACCCCCCTCCCCCCCATACCCAATCTCTCCCCTTCTCCCTTTGCTCTCCCCCATACCCACTCACCCCTACTTTCCGACTAACTCCCCCCACCCTATCGATTTTGAAGTGCTGCCCTGAACGGACAGACAGACTTACGGAGAATATATGGATGGCTGTATTTTTGGTGATCATTGACTTTATAATGACAACGTTGATCGGAAGATACTTGCTCCATGTGTCAGTTTGAGTGAGTTGGGACTATTCCTGTGTGTAAGAAATGCTCAACATCCTTTAATCATAAAATATGACAAAACTCATCACTTATCGCTTCACTTTTGATTCGCAAGCAAAGAAAAGTACATTTGGAATCGCTTCACTTTTGCATGGTGAAAAGGATAAAAGCATTGTTCTCCCACAATGCTTTACCCTCATGGTTTTTTGGGGTCATCTATTTATTACTTCCACCACCGAAGGTGAAGAAGATGATGTTTTCACCCCCTTTCTGTCTGTTTGTTTGTTACTTTCGAAATCTAAAGATTTCGTAAGTATATTGATGACTTCCGTCATCTGTTTGTCTGTTTGTGACTTGACGAAATCTACGATTTTGTCAAGTATGTTGGTCGGTTCAATTTGTTCGTTTGTTTGTGTGTACGTCTCGCTCTACAGGTCGCATTTTGAGTCGGAATGTCATGGAACTTCATCAATGGACTTATTGGCCACCAGAATAGAACCCTATAACTTTTGGCATGTCAAGGTCAAAGGTCAAGGTCAGGAAAAATTCCTGAAAATCACGAAAATCCGTATCTTTTAGCATGGCCAGATTTTCAAAAATTCATGTCTCCGCCAAATCTTAACGGATTCCTTTCAAATTTGAAACACGGACGTAGGAGGGGAGTATCTTTGACTGGATTAAAAATTGGTTACATCCGTTATGGATTACGGAGGTGACAGGTATTTCAATTTAATTTTTTTGTTTGTTTACCCTAAAAACTATGTTTAACCCCAAAAATACCTATTATCGCTCAATATTCTCGATGGTACGCGATCTTGTTGAATTTCGTCAAGTCCTGGCCCTATGGGCCATTTTTATTTGTGTGTTTGTGTGTTTGTGTGTGTGTGTGTTTGTTTGTGTGTGTGTTTGTGTGTTTGTTTGTAGGCACGATAACTCGAGAACGGAAGAAGCTACCAATGTCAAATTACACCACGTGATTCAGGAGGGTGATGGCTAGCGCTGATTAGATTTTGGTCAAAATCGGTCAAAGGTCAAGGTCACAGTGAGGTCAAACATAATTCCGTAAATTCATGTGGAGAAATGGAGTATTTTTGCTTCGGTCGACGTTACGAGTTCGTTTTAACTTCGATTTTAATTTTGTCTTCGGTTTTTGCGATCGCTTAGGCCTAAGTCACATTTACTCTACGGCGAGGATACGCGGCCGCACGCCCTCTGAATTGACAGAAACGTGCGGCGGCCACGCAGACTTTCTGCGGTGGCCTCAGGGTGGCCGTACACCGTTTGGCTATCTTTTACAGGCCGTAGGGTCACCATGGAATTATAACGCGGAGTTATAACTTTTTTCATTGCTACGTTCGCCGTAGCAATTCGACAAGCCGAAAAAAAAACTGGTAAAAAAAAAATAATAATAAATTAACCCATTCGTTACCATCCGTCTGGCCGCACGTTCGCCTTAGGGTCCCCCTGCGGTCGCCTTGCGGTCGCCTTGCAGGCACCTTGTGTCTGCCTTGAAAATTATATGGCCGCCACAGGAACACCCAAAGGTCACCGTGCGACATTAAATCAAAGACCGTACGGCAACCCCACGTTTTCGGTCTCCACAATTTATAAATATCATATGCCGTGCAGCTCCCCGAAAAATAAAAACATATGTGACTGCTACATTGTGTGACCGTGGAAATACTGTGGCTGCCGTATAATTGCTAATGGCCGTAGATTTTGGAGACCCCACGGCCGCCGTGGCAAATGTGACCTTGGCCTTAGGACGCTTAAAACTCGGTTGTCGAAATTCTGGTAAAAATCGGATGTTTTGGAGACGTTTTAAGATTGTATAAAAAAATATTTCCCTCGCCGCGTCACGGCTCGTCACGTGGTGCTGCGCGCTCGAGCAGAGGCGTCGTTGAGTCACGTAAAGGTTTTCCGTGTGCGCACTGACGGTGTTTTCGATAAAGATGGTGTTTAAAAGTCATTTTTTATCCCAATAAAGGTTATCGTCGCATGCCTGACTCGCTAAGCCGTCGGATTATGTAAAGATTGTTGGTGGATGGCCGAATATTACAGTTTTGTGACTTTGATAAAATAATATTAAATAATTGCGTGGAGAAATGGAGATTTTTGCTTCGGTCGAAGTTACAATTTTTGATGGTTTGGTACAGAATCATCGTAGAAACTTCTGGTTTGCGTCGCTACCTTCTCTAGAGACAGCTTTTATTAGACAAGGTCAGAGGTCAAGTTGACGATTTCGAAAGTACCAGTCTATGACTGTCTGTTTGCTTGTTTGTTTGCTTGCTTGTGTACAGGATATCTCAAAAAGTTGTGGGCAGATCCGGATGAGACTTGGTGGACATGTTGAGTGTGTGACAAGGACAAATTGGTTCAATTTTGGTGAAGATCCAAATCTGGATCCTGATCTGATAATTTTTTGTGATTCTTCACCATTGAGAAAGAGATCGTGCTAAACTGATACATAACACGATATCTCAAAAAGTTGTGGACGGATCCGGATGAAATTTTGTGGGCAGGTTGGGTGTGTAACAAGGACAAACAAATTAGATTTTGGTGAAGATCCGGATCTAGCTACGAGAATTTTTAAAGTGATTCTTCACCATTGAGAGATGGGGCCAAAAACGAAATATAGCACGATATTTGAAAAATGTATTGGGCCCGATATGTTCTCGTGGATCAGGAATTGCATGGCGGACGTATGCGCTCTACTGAATGCCCTTCTAGTTGTGTATGCAAAAATGGCTTTTGACCTTCCTCAACCACTCCCCACCCTTTCCATTTCCATCCTTGTAACTCTGTTTCTGCTCTACACACGAGGAAGGGTGCAAAAGTTGATACACCCCTTCCAATGTCCTCAATTTTAGCCTTCCCCACCTCCTGCCACATTTGGAATCGATGTCTGCTTCTACGACCTTCTTTCAATTCTCTTTCCACTCCGACAACATTCACTGCCCATCTTCTTCTTCATTATCCTCCCCTTCCCTTCTTTCTGATTTTTATTTTCTCCTTGTTTAGCCTCTCCCTCCACCAGATACTGTATGTGTAACCCAAAAAATATATGGCCTCAAATCAAAATGGCAATGAAAGCAATGTTAATTGTGTGTAAGTATATCATGTTGTAACCATCATGAATCGTCCATATTTATCTTTGAAAATGACTATGTTAAGAATTAACAACGGTTTAAGAGTTGCTCCTGAAATTTATGACAAAGGTGTCAGAAGTACCTCTCCATTTATTCAAGGTAACCACAAACTTAGTGGGGGATCTCCTTCATAAAACCATCTATTTCTGATCTCGAACAACATAGCATTTAACAATGTACAGCCTCTTCAGGGTATATAGATTACAGTATATCTGTGAACTAGTGTGAACTCACTCACTGACACACAATAGCTTCTCGTGTTCCTTCGGGAATGTGAAAGGCCAATAGGTCACCCAGTACATTCTCACATCCATATATATATCATGGAAAGTGCGTTGGTGATGGTCCCTAATATTTTATATGTGAACTAGCAGATACCTGTCATGCACAGACATCCTCTATAAGGAGCAGGGATAAGAATAGTATGGCCCTTGACAACAACACATAGACAGATACATGGTGAAGCGAATGCAAGAAGTTATAAAACGGGATTACTTGCCTCTAACATGGACATAATGCACATTGAGGTGTAAAATTTGGTGGGGGGTAATGGTTTGAGCGTCCACTCTGAGTCTGGGAGGTCGGTGGTTCCCAGGGTTCAAACCCTGGGCGAGTCATCCAGAAGTCTTTCAAAATTGTACGTGTTGCTTCCTTGTTTGATGTTCAACATTTACAAGGATAGGAGCATCGACAATCCCCATAGGTTGGCATCCATGGCAAGGAGGAAATGCCTCCTTGGGAAATGCCCTGCTGAGTGTGGAGAGAAAGGTGATACTATTATTGTGACGTCGCTGGTTGGTACGCAGAATGCCTCGGGAAGTAATGGAACTTCCTCCAAGGTGTGTGTGTGTGTGTGTGTGTGTGTGTGTGTGTGTGTGTGTGTGTGTGTGTGTGTGTGTATGTGTGTGTGTGTGTGTGTGTGTGTGTGTGTGTGTGTGTGTGTGTGTGTGTGTGTGTGTGTGTGTGTGTGTGTGTGTGTGTGTGTGTGTGTGTCAGCTCCACTAAGAGCCAAAGAGCTCCACTGTTTTAAAAAAAAATAGACATTGAAATGTCATATTATGGTTAAGTTGATTAACTTTGTCGAACTGTGCCTGCCAAAGGCTTATTTGGCATTCTCGTCGAGTCTTTTAATCCTGGTAAATCTCCCACAAGCAAAGTTCTTGTTACAGTCTCACCTTGTCACTCTAGTAGGATTGTCCAAGAAACTCACTGCTATATTTCCATGGTCAGCTACTGGAAGAGGTTCAGTCTCTTGAACTTATAGGCCTCACCATCAGCCATGGCCACTAATAGCCAAACAATGGAGAAAAGCTGGCTTCCAAAGCCAGCCGCAGAATGGGCATCCTCCGTTGTTCCAAGTCATTTCTGAAAAATCGGAATTACTCGAAACCTTTGTCTCCAGCTCAATGAAGTACTGCACTCCACTATGGTCAGGAGTGCCAGCATCATCACATCTGTCTCTCCTGGATTCTGTGGTATTTAAGCTCTCAAAATTATTGCCCTCTCCCACAATGAGGCCGAAGGACATGGCCTGTTGCCCTCACATCGCTGGCAGGTTTGTGGATTTCTTGTTTTTTCAACCCTTTCTTCTCTGGTTTAACACCTCTCTCAGCCCTCTGACCCTCTCAAACCACTCATATGATGCACGATCGGCCACTCCACAACGAGCTCACTGCATGGCTGGGTTAAGCAGATAGGCTTCAGGATCATGTTAAAGGGCCTTGGGAACTGTTGCAGCCCCTTGACAGGTGCGCAAGACACATCGTCAGTGCATAAGAGGAAATAAAAATTTTGCTCCGTTTTTTAAAATGTCCTCGATCATAAATTAGGAAATGTTTGGCCTTGAAAGGTACACCGAAAGAGCGATGCATTTTGCTGGCTTTGTGTTACATCATGTTATAGAAGTTTGAATGCCATGCGAGTGTGGTCGAACTCATTGCTAATAAAGTCATTAAGGCAATTCTTTTAATTTTTCACGAATAGGTACTCAGGGTCAGCAATGATGGAAAAATTGTAGGTTGTTCAAAAGAAAACTCATCCACGAAAGGTGATTTTATAATGATCAGTGAGAATAAAAATGACAGATGAAATCACTTGGTTAAGCAAAGCAGATGAATGTTCATGGAATGGAGCACAGTCGGTGCCCTTTTATCTTACGTTTGAAGCAAATAGCTTGCAGGTTGGCTTCTCTATATTGTGTGAACACTTTACAGAACTTTGGCACAGCCGGAGTGATGCAAGGAACAGAATATTAATTGGAAATGTGAAAGAACAGGTCATGGAGATGTGTGATTTGTCACTGCAAGGGAAGGATAAAAGAAAATCTGGCTAATTGGCTGCACGTGTATTGTTATAGCAAAAGCCGACTATGTATGTATGTATATATATATATATATATATATATATATATATATATATATATATATATATATATATATATATATATATATATGAATGCAGTCAGGTGTGGGTTGGATATATGCAGTCATATATGCATGTGTATATATATATATATATTTCCATATATGTATGTACGTATATATATTTCTTCTTCTTCTTTCGGCTGTTCCCATTCGGGGTCGCCACAGCGGATCATCCGTATGATCCGCATAGTGATTTGGCACATGTTTTACGCCGGATGCCCTTCCTGACGCAACCCTGGTCGCCTCTTACGACACAGGGATATGGTACACCTATTTTAACCGGGGTATACACCGGCCCAGTATACTAGTACTCATTTCGCCGACCTCGGAAGGATGACAGGCTGAGTGAACCCCCTGGTGTATTAATTCAGTGGCTCAACGGGGATTGAACTCAGGACCTTTTGGATCCCAAGCCGCTGCCCTAACCACTGCGCCAACACCAGGCTTAATATATATATATATATATATATATATATATATGTATGTAAAAATACATATATATACTTATATGTATATATATATATATATATATATATATATATATATATATATATATATATATATATATAAAAATACATATATATATTTATATGTATATATATATATATATATATATATATATATATATATATATATATATATATATTGTTGTGGGCTGGGGGTTGGTGACGAGGAACGGCTGCCAGGTGGAGCAGTAGAGCAGTCTCCCACCAAACACCCGGAATTGCAGGTCATAACCTTCAGACAACTCCGAAGGTCACGGGTCACTTAAGGACCGTGATCGGCAATTTTCTGACGGCGTGTGGTAGGGTTAATAGCCAAATTTCAATATACCTAAGTACCCACGTCGTCAAATTACCGGGGAAGTCACACCCTCAACGGACTCTGTCGAACCGGTCACTCGTGCGACAGTCCGGTGTAACCGAGCGGAATTACCAAAGTCTGTTGGTCTAAATGACAACTTACAGCCCAATGGGCTTACTGGTTCTCAAGCACAAACCATGCTGGGTCAATAATAGAAAGCACGACAACATGCTGGTACATTGAACAATAGGGGGTTTATTTATAATGGGGCAGGGGAGCACAAAGAGCTGAGTTAGAACCAAATATGAGAAATGCAATTTCTACTTCAGGACGTGGCCCACGGACACACACACACACACCCAAAAGAAATGGACCCTGTCGGGTCTTCATTGGACCCTCAAACTGAGGAGGATAGTCAGCTGGGGAGTCAAGGTCTGGGTGGGTACCTGTCCGTCTCGTGCGGTCACACCAGACTCCAACCCACCACGGTGGGACTCGAACCCACGTCCCGGAATCCACCGAGCCTACGATCCTGGCTGTCCGACCACCACCACCACGAGGAGCCCCGCAAAAGACCGCAGACTACGACCGCTGACGACGACAACTCTCACAACGCACCCCAAGAGCAATGGCGACGATGACTCCAACGACGCACACCAAGAGCAATGGCCACAATGACTGCTCTACTCTCATCTTGACGACCACTCTACTCTTTTCTTTCGCGAGGTCCAAGGGATTTCATTCCCTGGCCACTCGCCTCCTGATTGGACCGTGGGTGGAGTCGGAGCTGAGGCGATGAGCCTACTGATTGGAGGAAGTCCAGTGGGAGGAGGGATCCTCACCCCTGTATGTGACACATTGCACGTGGGCGATGGTGCGAAGAACGAAGGATTGTTTGGAGATGTAAAAAACCTGACTATAAAAGAAACCTGCAGTGCACACATGAAATTAACCCATTAGACAGAAGGACGGGACCCTGACTATAAACACATACTTATCGAAATAACTGAGCTGCGGGGACTGCTGTCTGTGTGCAAATGGTTTCCAGATTCATAACAATATATATATATATATATATATATATATATATATATATATATATATATATATTGTTGCGGTTTTCGCGCCCGCCGGCGTGCTGACGGCCACGTAACTCGAATCGCGGCACGTCGCCCACCGGACGGACAATCCAGTCGTGACCCTCTCGGACTAACGCCGGGAACCAGTCACGGGTGGACCTTTCGGTCTCACCGCGATCGAGCCAATCAGCCCCCGCGTGGGATAGGGTTGCTCGCCAAATTCGACCTACCTAAGTACCCACGCGGAGGGTAGACCGGGCGATCGCACCTCGCCGCAGGTCGACTTCGGACACGGGCCACTTAAGCGACCCGTTCCGTACTATCAGAATAACCGAGCGGTGTTATCGTCGACCTCGACGGTTCGATTAATTATCGGGCGTATTCAGCCCACTACCAACCCTTTACGTGAAGCAAGATGAGGATTCAATGGGAGAAAAAGACGAAGCGAAGCGGGAGAACAGTTCAATAATAAAGCACATTTATTCGCGGCACACGGGAAGCACACATATTCAATTCCACCAAAAGCACACAGAAAAAACACAATTCCATTTACACAAAAAGCAAATATAAAAGCGAAAACAATGCAGAGCTAATACCGACTACCGAGCACACGGCAACACTTATACAATTCTACTTCACAGACGGCGCCGACAACACATACCCAAAACCAAGGAAAAGAAATACCCTCAAGAATGAGGCGGGCCTGAGGCCGAGACCGGGTCGCGCCTACCCGTCTGGTGATGAGACGCGGAGCGGCGATGGCGCCTCACTCCGCGGGCCTCGCGGACAGTGTCTGGCAGGGGGTGGGAAAGGGGCCCCCTTGGTCGCACTATCTCAGCGCGGGGGGAAACAGGAGGGGGTTGCTGATGCTCGGGGTATAGAGGATCTTTATTATCCCTGGTGTGCGTCTCCACCTCGGCCAGGTCGCGCTGCCGGCCTTCCTCGGGCGTGCAGCTCCCGGCACCGTCGCGAGCACCCCCTCGTCTGCCTTCGCCGCTGCCGCCTCTCCGCCTCTGGACTCTCCGACTCTGGACTCTTCTTTGGACTCTCCCGTTGGACTCTTCTTTGGACTCTCCCGTTGGACTCTTCTTTGGACTCTCCTCCTTGGACTCTCCCCTTCTCCACTACTGCAGGCTTCGGGCTCCAGACTTCCACACGGCTCTGACTGACGAACACGGTCCTTTTATCCCCCCGTAGCTTCGCCTTTGACCCCCTCCCTTTGACCTTTCACCTCGCTCCCCATTGGCCCGAGAAAAAGTGGGCGTGAAGGCTTTTTGATCCACAAATTTGCAGATATCGATCGTCCTGGAGGCGGGGCCAAATCGTCCCTCGCTCACCGATTGGACGGCAAAAAGTGAGCGTGTGTCGTTTTTGATCCGTTTTTGAAGCACAAAATCCGTGATTTTGTACACGCTGTTCGACGTGCGCTCTGCACGAGTCCAACACCGGTACCCACAGCGGGGCAAGAACGGTGGCGATGCTACGGTTGCGAGGTGTGACGTGAAGGTCGTGGCGGTTGTGGTGAAGCGGCATTGTGGTTGGTGGTTGATGTTGTGGTTGTGGTGGTAATCATGGCGGTTGGTCCAAAATAAAGATAGTAAAAGAAAAACGGCTATCCTGAAGAGTCGCAGCACGCATAAATGACATGTATTCCCACTAGACAACGGGTTTGGGCCGAACTACACATATACTTGCCGAGATACCTCACCTAAGGGACCTGAATGGTGGTTTGCGAATCTGGTAACCACAACACTACCCCCTCCCCTTTTTACAGACTCGTCCCGAGTCGTCAAATTTTCGTGTGCCATCATGTGTAGTTTTCCCCTAGTACATTTTACCTACGGATCCCTGAGTGCGACATTCATGGTATTCGTGTCCCCAAAATAAATAACCTAAGGGCTGCGTAACTATCTAAACAAACTCACTCACACGGACGACTTAAATAAAATTGCCGGCGCTAGACAGACATGCCGGGGGCGCACTCATATGTACAGTACATCTTAACCTTAACTTACAAATTTTACACTAAACCATGGCCCAGGATCACTGAACTCTGCAAAAGAAAAGCAGTTAGCAGGGAGCCAGGCTGCCCGCATGCAGTCTCTGGCTCAAAACAATGCAGGTGACAGGGAACGTGGCTGGCTGCTCACACGCAGTCCAAGGCCTTCCCTTTTGAACTGAACGCAGTGAACCACAACGGTGCATGGGCTGCACAAACGCAGTCTCCGTGCCAGCTCAAGTGGCACACGCAATGAACACAACGAATGGATGCATGAATGGATGGACGCAAACACGGTGCACGGGCCGCCACTGCAGGCCCGTGTTGTAGCTGCCAACAGGGCAGTTCTTGCAGCTTGCAAACTGTTGCCTTGACCCTGGCGCACATGGCAATGAACAGGGGGGGGGGGGCAAAGCAAAAATTGAACGGGGGCTGGTGAACAGGGGCAGTGGGCATGGCATGGCAAAGGCAGCAGGCAAACACAGCCCGCAGAAGAAGGCCGCTGCAGGCAAACACAGCCGGCAGATGAACTGGCCGGCACAGGCCTTGCAGAAAACAGCCAGCCGGCAGACGATCCAGCCGGCACAGGCCTTGCAGCACAGCAGCTGCAGATGAAGCTGGCCAGCCTTTGCCGTTCAGTGGAGGTTGGTGGAGGGAGTGCGGTGGTGCTGGCCACTTGGAAGGCGGGCTCGGACCTACCTACCCGTCTCCCTCCCAACTGTCGCCTTTGCCTGTCACTGTACATACCCACTCCCTTAATTTGTGAAAAACCAATTTAGCCCCCACTTATTTTTTTTGTTGTTTTTATTTTTACTTCCCCACTATAAATCGTCCCCTAACCCCCTTTATCGTCCTTGTTCGGCTGACCTATCCTGTCACCTAGCCTACTCCCAACCCCTACGTTCCCTTCCCGGAGGGGAATAAGGGAGAGCTAACGTCCTGTGTCGAGGCCCAACGAAGCCTCAGAATGGCCTCCCCAGAGTTCGGCGATCTAACCCAAAGTGGGTCCAGCGGCCCACAACGAGAGCGAGGGGATGGATGGTGCGGAGGGGTACATCTCCTAATCTACCCTAACCATTAACTGTTAAACTACCCCGGGGCTTCAACAAGCGCCTCTCGCTTAAACTATTGGTTCTAACAACCCAGATTCCCGTCGCCTGTGTTGGTGTCCTCACAATTTCGGGCCTTGCCTCCCAATTTTCTCTCCGTGCCCTCACACGGTCTCCTGGCTGGGACACGTGGCTCCCTTAGGCAGGCACGACCCTCTGCCGAATCTTCCGCTATGGCACCCCCGGGCACTACACTGCCTCCGAGCCTACCAGCTCCCTAACACCGGGGAGTGCCCCCCATGGCACCTCCCCTGAAACGCACACGTGGCAGGCCGGCCTCCCGGGCCCCTTTCCGAGGGTCACCCGTGCCCACAACACTGCCCACGCGGCTAATGGCGCCCCGGGCCCCCGCACCAAGCAGGCGCACCCGTGCCCACTACTCTATCCCGGCCCGCCATGGGCCCTTGGCCTACCGCGGCCGACTAGCCTGGTGCCCGGGGTACCCACTCAGCGATACTCACCTTTCGCAGCCACGCTCCCAAGCCCGTCAACAGGGCTCCTGCACCCCTCCAAATGGGTCTCGAGCCTACTTTCCCACCAACAGCAAAACGACCTCCATATTTCAATTTGACTAACCCAGCTAACTCACTTTACTCTGACCCCGGGGTCCCTTGGGCGGGAGTCACTACTCCCCCCAATCACTCATCGCACCATGCATTCCCCATTCGCTCCACTCACACAGACCCGCTGGCCTCACTCGCTCACCATGTACTCACCTCACCAACTCTTCAACACACACACCACTGAACTCTGCCATCCTTCTATCTGCACCCCCTAACTAACTCGTGCTCCCACGTCGTCCCTTAAACTAGTAGCACGTTCCTTTTAACACTACGTAGCTAAACTACGTCCCCTCTACACATCCAAAGTCTGTCTCTGTCTCCAAAATAATCCCATTTTATTTCCCAACCTAAATCTCGCTATAATCCCTCTACCTAATCCATTCCACGGACTCCATGAGGACTTACCCCTGCCCCATGAAGTCGGTCTAACTAAGCTAACCCTTCCCCCTAACTAGTTTCCATCCTGTGCCCCGGATAAGGGGGTCTTCCACCCCTTGCCCAGGAATCCTGTACACCCGAAAGTGAGGCTTGTTTTTCCCTTTTTTTTTTCATGCCCAGCACCTGCGCGGCAACTCAGAGCTCGCGCACTTTGCACCTGCCCGTGACGTCATGCAGCTGCACGTGTTCCTCGTCCCTCCTTGGACGGCACCATCCGGCAGGGATACCCCTCCTGCCGGATTCCAACCCCACGTGCAGCCATGACGTCACCGTGCGCATAAAAAAAAACAAGCCCCACGTCTCGAGGGGTTCCCCACGCGAACACATGTGCTTTGCCCGTTGGAGCTGAACACACACGATCGCGTGGAGAACCCGTCCGGTCCAAATCCGTTATCCTGCCTAAACTTTGTCCGTCCGCGGGATCGGCAAATCCACCGCGTGCTTTTCCGGACCGGGACTTCACTCTCGCAAGCGAGCACGTGGTGGTCTCGTGCGTTGCACAGCACGAACCGCGTGCTCACTGCTGGGCGAACCCGGCACGGTCCTCGAAACAACCACAGCCGCTACTCGGCTTTCTTTCTTTACATGTCGCCATCGTCGCCTCCATTCCACACACGCATACCTGCGTGTTACGACGCACACAGTCCACTCCATCACATTCACACCGGGAGATGCGGCTGCGTGCTCCCGCATGCCAACCGACATCTCCCTCACATACCGCTCTCTCACACACACGGTCTCCCTTGCACACAGCGACCTTGCACACGGCCGTTCACTCACGCGTGCGGGGGCACTCACCCGCGGTGCCTCACTCGCACTCCGTGCCTCATCCACACACGCGGGGGCACTCACCCGCGGTACCTCACTCATACACACGGCGACACTCACACACGCGGTCTCTTCCACACACGGTGCCTTACCCACACACGCGGGGGCACTAACCCGCGGTGCCTCACTCACACTGGCCGTTTCATCCACACACGCGGGGGCACTAACCCGCGGTGCCTCATCCACACACGGCGTGCTGGGAAGCACGCACTCCGGCACCATCGCCACCACACCACTCACACACGGGGTCGCTTCCACACACGGGGACGCACTCACACCTTGCACCACACACACCGGGACAACCACACTGGGGATTCGTGTCCCCACAAGGGTCTCCGGGGCCTCTATACCCCCCAAGCTCTCCGTGCACCCGTCCACAGCACCCGTCCCCTCAACCTCGCAAAGCACGACCGAACTCACCTGGTCGTGACTCGCCTCAAGGGGGCATACTCCCTCCCCTCGTTCCTGGAGGAGGTCATCCAGCTGCTCGCACCGGGTCCCCACACGCTCCGCGAGCTCAACCTCACTATCCTCCACTACCTCCGTGTGTGTGTGTGCGTCACTCACCCCGTCTTCATCGTGTTTATTGGTCTCTGCTTCTTTCTGGCGTCTTTCCCTTATCTTTATGTAGGTCAACCTTGCTTTCTCTTTAAGTCGCTCCCGTCCTTCCCTGTTTTTCACTCCTTGCTCTTTCACGATCTCCGCGTACCTCATCCTTGCTCTCCGTATTAATTGTTCTTTTCTCTCCCTCGCAATTACTTTCACCTCGTCTCTTGTCTCCCGAATTACTTTTTCCTTACCCGCCTCCACCGCGGGCCTGTCAGCCGTTGCACCCCCTTCCAGCTCGTTTGTTCCGACACGTGGAGTCGCCATTTTAAGTTCCCTCGTCACGGCCTTCATGCCCGCCTGCAGGCATCGGCCCATGTTCTGCGTCTCACCCCGTAGTTCTTTCATTTCTTTTTTCATTTGCTGTGTATTCGCATCCATCGTCGTTTTCACTTCATTCATATTCGCATCCATTTTTTCGATCATTTTCGCATTCATCTTTTCGTTCATGCCTTTCATTTCGTTTTTCATATTCGCATCCATCTTCGTTTTTACTTCGTCCATTTGCTTGTTCATGTTCGCAATCATCTTCGCTGTCGTTTCCGCATACATTTTTGCCAGCATGGTGTATAGCTGGGTCATGTCGGGTGCGCTTGGGTGAGCCGTTTCGGCAGGGGTCGGGGAAGGGTTTTGGTGGAGAGGGGGGGGGGAGGTGTCATACACCGCGGCCGCTGCCGCACCCACCTCGGGCCCTGGGTTCAGTTGGGCGAGTCCGTGTTCCTGCACAATCAACATTTCCTGCTCGGGGATTCCATCCTGGACCATGGATCCTACACATTCTACATCCATTTCTAATACCCCCGGCTCCCGCTCGCCTTGAGACGCCATCTTGCTTCTCGTGAAGGGTTAATTTGCTCGCTCGTAATTTGGAGGGAATCGGGGGTCGCTTCTCTCACCCCTGGACCGATTCCCGTGAATTTAGCCGGAGACAGGAGAGCCTGTTTTCCTGTTCTCCGATACCAGTGCCGCGAAGAGGGCGATGAATTTGTATCGCACGACCTGACACCAGTGTTGCGGTTTTCGCGCCCGCCGGCGTGCTGACGGCCACGTAACTCGAATCGCGGCACGTCGCCCACCGGACGGACAATCCAGTCGTGACCCTCTCGGACTAACGCCGGGAACCAGTCACGGGTGGACCTTTCGGTCTCACCGCGATCGAGCCAATCAGCCCCCGCGTGGGATAGGGTTGCTCGCCAAATTCGACCTACCTAAGTACCCACGCGGAGGGTAGACCGGGCGATCGCACCTCGCCGCAGGTCGACTTCGGAGAAGGGCCACTTAAGCGACCCGTTCCGTACTATCAGAATAACCGAGCGGTGTTATCGTCGACCTCGACGGTTCGATTAATTATCGGGCGTATTCAGCCCGCTACCAACCCTTTACGTGAAGCAAGATGAGGATTCAATGGGAGAAAAAGACGAAGCGAAGCGGGAGAACAGTTCAATAATAAAGCACATTTATTCGCGGCACACGGGAAGCACACATATTCAATTCCACCAAAAGCACACAGAAAAAACACAATTCCATTTACACAAAAAGCAAATATAAAAGCGAAAACAATGCAGAGCTAATACCGACTACCGAGCACACGGCAACACTTATACAATTCTACTTCACAGACGGCGCCGACAACACATACCCAAAACCAAGGAAAAGAAATACCCTCAAGAATGAGGCGGGCCTGAGGCCGAGACCGGGTCGCGCCTACCCGTCTGGTGATGAGACGCGGAGCGGCGATGGCGCCTCACTCCGCGGGCCTCGCGGACAGTGTCTGGCAGGGGGTGGGAAAGGGGCCCCCTTGGTCGCACTATCTCAGCGCGGGGGGAAACAGGAGGGGGTTGCTGATGCTCGGGGTATTGAGGATCTTTATTATCCCTGGTGTGCGTCTCCACCTCGGCCAGGTCGCGCTGCCGGCCTTCCTCGGGCGTGCAGCTCCCGGCACCGTCGCGAGCACCCCCTCGTCTGCCTTCGCCGCTGCCGCCTCTCCGCCTCTGGACTCTCCGACTCTGGACTCTTCTTTGGACTCTCCCGTTGGACTCTTCTTTGGACTCTCCTGTTGGACTCTTCTTTGGACTCTCCTCCTTGGACTCTCCCCTTCTCCACTACTGCAGGCTTCGGGCTCCAGACTTCCACATGGCTCTGACTGACGAACACGGTCCTTTTATCCCCCCGTAGCTTCGCCTTTGACCCCCTCCCTTTGACCTTTCACCTCGCTCCCCATTGGCCCGAGAAAAAGTGGGCGTGAAGGCTTTTTGATCCACAAATTTGCATATATCGATCGTCCTGGAGGCGGGGCCAAATCGTCCCTCGCTCACCGATTGGACGGCAAAAAGTGAGCGTGTGTCGTTTTTGATCCGTTTTTGAAGCACAAAATCCGTGATTTTGTACACGCTGTTCGACGTGCGCTCTGCACGAGTCCAACACCGGTACCCACAGCGGGGCAAGAACGGTGGCGATGCTACGGTTGCGAGGTGTGACGTGAAGGTCGTGGCGGTTGTGGTGAAGCGGCGTTGTGGTTGGTGGTTGATGTTGTGGTTGTGGTGGTAATCATGGCGGTTGGTCCAAAATAAAGATAGTAAAAGAAAAACGGCTATCCTGAAGAGTCGCAGCACGCATAAATGACATGTATTCCCACTAGACAACGGGTTTGGGCCTAACTACACATATACTTGCCGAGATACCTCACCTAAGGGACCTGAATGGTGGTTTGCGAATCTGGTAACCACAACAATATATATATATATATATATATATATATATATATATATATATATATATATATATATATATATATATATATATATATATTGTTGCGAATTCGCGCCCGCCGGCGTGCGAACGGCCGCTTCACTGGGATCGCGACCGCGTCGCCCACCGGACGGACAATTCAGTCGTGACCCTCCGGGAACTATCGCCCGGAGCCAGTCACGGGTGGGCCTTTTGACCTCACCACAATCATGCCAATCGGCCACCCGCGTAGGATAGGGTTGTTTGCCAAACTCGACCTACGTAAGTACCCACGCGGATGGTAAACCGGGCGATCGTACCTCGCCGCAGGTCGACTCCGGACACGAACCGCTTAAGCGGTCCGTTCCGTGCTACAGTGATAACCGAGCGGTGTTATCGTCGGCCTCGACGGTTCCGATTAATTACCGAGCGTATTAAGCCCACTACGAACCCTTTACGTGAAGCAGGATGGACGGTCAATAAAGAAAAATCGAAGCGAAACGGGAAAACAGTTCACACAAAGCACATTTATTACGCGACACACGGAAAGCACACATATACAGCCAAACAGTCAAAATGCACATCTAGCAACCAAAACAAAAGCAACAATGACGCAGAGTTACTACCGACTACGCGCACACACGGCAACACTTATACAGTTCTACTTTACAGATGGCGCCAACACACATTTACTCAAAAGCAAAGGAAAGAAGCCACCCTCATAGACAAGGGGGCAGACGGGCCTGTAGGCCAATATGAGCACGTGACCTGAAGGAGCGACCAGGCCCGCGAGACCGGGGGGGTCCTACCCGCATCCTCATGACGCGTTGGCGGACAAGCCGCAGATGTGGCCACGTGGCTGTGCCCCAACTCCGTGCTCCTTGGCGGGTTTCGTTGGCACAACGTTTGGAGTGGGGTGGGAAAGGGGCCCCTTTGTTGCACTATCTCAGCGTGGGGGAAAGGGGGAATTGTTGATTCCCTGGGGGAGTGAGAATGGCTGGCTGGCTTGGGTCCCGCGACGAGTGATCCCACACCGCGACCTCGTCGCCGACCGCCGTCCTTCTCGCCTCGGACCCGAGCTCCTTCCCCTCTTCCCACAACTCTTCTCAGCCGACTCCAGAACCCAACTCGATGACTTCGCCACCCGACTTGACTCTCTGCCACACCGATGACTCGACTCATTCTGCCTGCCCGACTCGACTGACTCAATTCCTCTCTGCCTCGATTCGCCTTGCGCTCGCCGTTTTATAGGCCGGCAGGAGAAAACAATATGCAAATATCCGGATCAGGTTGACCTCGGGGGCAGAGCCACGCTCGCCAATTGGACGGAGGAAAGGGGGCGTGAATCTCCCCTGATCCGAGAATTTGCATATATCGATTTCACACAGACGCACCTGGAGGCGGGGCCAAGCCGCTCCGCGCTTGCTAATTGGACGGAGGGGAAGTGGGCGTGTAGCGTTCCTGATCCGAATTTTCCCTCGGAAAGGCCGCTATTTGTGCTCGCGGCTCGGTGCATATCGCTGAACGGGCCCAAGACAGCCCGACGCTCAGTGTTCACAGGTGGTGCGGGAATGGCTGTAGAAGGAGAGAGAGGTGAGGGTGGTGGAGGGTTTCTGGTGGTGACTTGATGGTTATGGTGCCGTTTGGGAATGACGGTGATGCGATGATGTGGGAGGGAGTTGTGAAGGTAAAGGTCGTGGCTGTTGGCGTTGTTGTTGTTGTCCGAGGGTTGGAGCGTGGTTGGTTCAAAATAAAGATAGAACAGAAAAACGGCTACCTCAAAGCGTTAGAATGGAACTCGTACGGAACAAACCGCTGAGGCGAGCCTGTCCCATGCGCGATTCCGAGAGGCTTAATCGCCGAGAACCGTCGGTCCAAATGTCACCCTTTTATGGCAAACCAACGGTTTTCTAACTCCCAACACACGAAATGCTCAGTCAATGAAAGAATTGATGCGACGAGCTGAAAACATTGAACAATTGAGGTATTTATTAATAATAATGGGGAACGAGGGAAGCACGTAAGAGCAGAACTATACCAACTTTACGAAATGTAATGCAATCATTTACAGCACACAGAGCATTTAACAATTTCCTACTTATTGGACAGGCCCACGGACACACGTACGCACATACACACACCCAAGTAATGGTGGCTGAGGCCTTGAATAACGGGCTCCAGCTCGGAGGACAGGTGAGCTGAAACCCAGAACCTATCTCGAACCTCTCCACCTCGTGTGGGCTTCAATTTGTTCCGACCCGGGATCCAGCGAGAGTGAGCTGGACCCAATCGCCGTGAGCCACGATCCTTCCCGAGCTCAAGCGAATCCTCCCGCGCTTCTCAACACGTGCTGGTGAGACGAGGAGCCGATCCTTCCCGTCGATGCGTCGCTTTCCCGAGGAACCACCTCCATGATGAGGTCGATGAGTCGCACCAAGCCGGGAACCAAACGGAGAACAAAGAGCTCCACGAACCAAGAAGAAGAAGAAGCCACTATTCGCAGCTCAAGCCGAGCAACCGGTTCAACTTTCTTCCAAACAGAACAGCTCTCCAAAAAGCCTACCGAGCCAAGCAGGACCAGAAGCTCTGCTGAACAACTCCTCTGCAGAAGCAAAAAAGCTTCCGAAGGCCTCAACCCTAACCCAAGCCAAACAGAACCCGAAGGTCTGCTGAACGACGCCCCTCAACTCCCACTACTTCCCTCTAAACCAAGAAAGGATCTCCTCTTATCCTTCTCCGCCCCCTCTCCCACGCCCGGCGTGACTCATGCCCTCGTGATCCATCACCCGCTCAACCACGGGTGGGAGGGAGTTGTTGACGTCGTGAATCACGGGACGGAAGGGCTCTTCTTCCTCTTCGCAGAAGAGGGGGAGGGACGTCTCCATTGTTTCGTGATCGCTAACTATTAAATCGATCCGCAGCGCATTTAATCGATTTCTAAACATTTAAACAATGGAAGGTGAGCTATCTAGGGAACAAGTACTTATCGACATAGCTGACTAAAGGAACCTGTATGTTGTGTGCAATCGAATTCCCAAATTCGTAACACTACCCCCTCCCCTTTTTACAGACTCGTCCCGAGTGGTCAAATTTTCGTGTGACCAGCATGTGTAAGTGTTCCCCTAGTATGTTCTACCTTCGGATCCCTGAGTGCGACACTTCTTTATACGTGTCCCAAAAATAAATAACCTAATGCGCTGCGTAACTAACTAAACAAACTCTCACAGACTCATTCGGACAACTTAACTAAAATTGCCGGCGATAAAACAAACATGCAGGTGAGGTTCCACGTATTTACAATTTTCATTTGACTTATTCATTACTTAACCATGGCCCTAGCCTGGTGTTGGCGCAGTGGTTAGGGCAGCGACTTGGGATCCAAAAGGTCCTGAGTTCAAGCCCCGTTGGGCCACTGAATTAATACACCAGGGGGTTGACTCAGCCTGTCATCCTTCCGAGGTCGGCGAAATGAGTACCAGTGTACTGGGCCGGTGTATACCCTGGTTAAAATAGGTGTACCATATCCCTGTGTCGTAAGAGGCAACCAGGGTTGCGTCAGGAAGGGCATCCGGCGTAAAACATGTGCCAAATCACGATGCGGATCATACGGATGATCCGCTGTGGCGACCCCTAACGGGAGCAGCCGAAAGAAGAAGAAGAAGAAGATTACTTAACCATGGCCCAGGACTTGTGGTCTGTGAAAGGGGAAAGGTAAAAGTCATTTCAAAGTTCATTGATACAGGGGAATGGATGGAGATGATCGCAAAAACAAATGAGCATTATGCATGCACGGGCTGCCTGCAGGGCAGTCCTTGCAAAACTGGATGGTCCTGGTGCACATGGTGATGGATGGACACAGGGGCAAACGCAAACAAGGGCTAGCAGGCATGGGGTCATGGCAGAGGCAGGCAAACGAGGTATGGCAAGGCAAGTCCATGCAGAACAGGCGGCTGCAGCACAAAAGGCCGGCAGGTGAAGCTGGCCGGCCTCTGGTGTGGTTCCATCAGGTCTGGAGGGAGTGCGGTGGTGCCGGCCGCTCTGAAGGCGGACTCGGACCTAGCCTACTGTCTCCCCCCCACTCTATCGCCTTTGCCTGTCTGTCCATACCCACTCCCTTAATTTGCCACAAAACAACAAAATTTAGCCCCTCTTTATTTTTATTTTCCTTTTTTAATTGTCTCCCTAATCCCCTTTATCGTCTTTGTCTGGCTAACCTATCCTGTCAACCTTGCCTACTCCCAACCCCTGCGTTCCCTCTCTGGAGGGGAATAGGAAGAGACTAGCGTCCTGTCTCGAGGCCCAACGAAGCCTCAGAATGGCCTCCGCAGAGTTTAGCGATCTACCAAGGTGAGTCCAGCGGCCTACAAAGAGCGAGTGTCAAGGGGTACATCTCCTATCTACCCTAACATTCATTAACCTGAAACTACCCCAGGGCTTTCCAAAAACGCCTCACACTTTTAAACTATCAGTTCTAAAAACCATGATTCCCGTCGCCTGTGTTGGTGTCCATTATAAATTTGGGCCTTGCCCTCAAATTTTCATTCGTGCCCTCGCACAATTTCTTGGCTGGGCAGCGTGGCTCACCTGGCAGGAACTCCGCCTCTGCCGAACTCTTACAATGGCACCCCCAGGCCCGCAGGCTGCCTCCAAACCTAGCTGCTCCCGATAAACACGGGGGGTTGCCCTCTCTGGCATTTCCCCTCTCCGATGCCCACGTGGTGTGTTGATGCCCCGGGTCCCTTTCCGAGGATCGCCCGTGCCCACTACACTGCCCCCGTGGCATTCTGGCGCTATGGGTCCCGTTTCCGACGGGTCGCCCGTGCTCACTACACTAACCCAGCCCCTCTTGGGCCCTTGGCCTACTCTGGCCGACTAGTCCGGTGCCCGGGGTGCCCACTAAACAAAACTCACCTTTCCACAGCCACGCTCCCAGCCGGTCCATGAACTCTTGCACCCCTCCAAACGGGTTTTGTGCCTTCTCTCAACACCAACAAAACGACCTCCTGATAATAAATTTAGCTAACCCACTAACTAACATTAAACTGACCCCGGGGTCACTTGGGTGGGAATCACTCCTCCCCCCAATCAGTCATCGCACCATGCAAACCACATTCGCTCCACTCACACACTTGGGCTCACTGTCCCACACTCTAGTCCGGGAGCAGAGAGGGTTAACCTTGCATTGTTGTATTAAGTTTTTTTTTACTGTTGATTTTGGTAGCCAAGGGTCTCTATTTTCAGAAACTGCTTGATGACATGTTGTCACCCTTGAGCAATTTGAGAAATTCAAGATGGCCACCATTACCTATAAATGACCATAACTCCCTAACTATTCACCCTAGGAAGGTGATTTTTGTCCCTATACCTAGGTTTTATGGATCAAGCTATCCATTAGAACTAAGTATTATGTTAATATCGTATTACATAATGGTAATTTCCAAGATGGCTGCCAAGATGGCTGCCGTAACACTAAAACTGGCATCTCTCCTTAACTATTTACTCCAAATTAGTCGTGAAGGTGTCTATCACTGGGTATTTTGGAGACACATCTATCTGTATCAGATCAAAGTTCATATACTGATGATGTCATCTAGAAATCCAAGATGGCTGCCAGTTTACAAGGACTGGTATATCTTCTATACTATTCAATCTTGGGGAAAATATGAAAAGGTAAATGACCACAGGTGTTATATTATAACAAATGTTCTTTAATTTTAAATCTGAATTCTCTCACAGAATACCAAAAGCATATTATACAATTCATATTTAAGGATGGCTACCACTTCACCAAATCATTTACACTGTTGTACATTGTGTTGCCCATGTACATCGCAAAGACATGCAATCAACTATGATGTCGGGTTACAGCAATCCTGATTATAGCAGGCACAAAATAATGTGCATTTCATGTTTGCAGAGTTGCAACTACAAGCACGTGAACTCCATGGAGTAGTACTGTGGCATCCACATTTTATTAGACGTAGTACCATCTCTGGGGCTAGTTTGACTTCATCAGGGAGGGTGACTGGTTGAAGGGACTTGTTTTGGTCATCCTTTACCCAACCATATTCCGTTGAGTCAAACTCGGGTGGATTCTGCGCTTCCAGTGACTGCCCTACCAAAGCCTGATGGCGAGCTCTTATAACATTTTCCTTGAATGCCTCAGTTGTTGGTGGCAAGGTACACAACTTCGGTGTTGATGACCCTTTGCCTGTTTTGGACAGCCATACCTTTAACCTTGTCTCTGACATTCCACTACAGTTTGTTGATTGTTACATCAATGTCATCGTCCTCGACTTGAACCAATCGCATACATTTTGCAGCTATAGATCGCAAGCTAACAATGTCTGCTAACCCTGGAGACTTTAAAACCACCAACTCATCTCCGAAGCGTTCGCATCGGTTTGGGACAATTAAACGACGTGTCAGCCTATCACCCCCAAATTCTTTGTATGCTTCATGCAACTCAACTGAATTCGGGAAGCCGGACGAGTCATTTATCATTACAACAAGTGATTCAAAGGCACGATCAATGTTCACTTGGCTATCAGACTTGGTTGCAGCTGAAGCCACATTTTTTTCTGACAAGAAGCTATTTCGGCAATCCACATGATACCTTGCATCAGCTGCGTCAAGGTCACTTAAAGCGCTATCTACCCCTTGCCGCACAACGTCTGATAACTCATCTTGACGCCGTTTGCAGGCTTCAAGAATAGTTTGCTTGAGTGACTTCTTGCCACCTGCGCCGCCTATTTCCCGACATGAATATGCTGGTCGCCAACGTTTTGGGTTTTTCGGATCTTTTTCAAACACACAAGTTTCACCACAAAACAAACAATGTTCTTTGAAGATAAATCCTGGTAGTGATGAACGTCTCCTGGTCTTTGGTGGAATGTAAGACGAAGCACTTTCTGGATTCTCCTTTTGTGCCTTTCAACCTGGACGCTTGAAGTGGATGTTGAAGCACAGTTTCTGTGACATTTAACTGTGCATTTAGGGTTTTCACTAACTTTTTCTTCAAGAATTTCATGATACCTGTCCCCGTAGATTTTGCTATGCTTGATAAAGTTTTGAATTCTGAGAGGGCCAGTACCTTTCAATGGTTCGGTCTTATTCTCACATCCAAATTTGGACACGAAAAAGCGCTGTTCTTCATTCATTTTTTACCCGTCATACGGGCAGCACCTGAAAAGACAATAGTGAAGTATTCGTGCCCGTCTATTACAATATGATATTAACATAATACTTTGTTCTAATGGATAGCTTGACCCCTAAAATGGACACGAAAAAGCACTGTTCTTCATTCATTTTTTTTACTCGTCATACGGGCAGCACCTGAAAAGACAATAGTGAAGTATTAGTGCCCGTCTATTACAATATGATGTTAACATAATACTTTGTTCTAATGGATAGCTTGACCCCTAAAACCTAGTTATAGAGACAAAAATCACCTTCCTCGGGTGAATAGTTAGGGAGTTATGGTCATTTATAGATAATGGTGGCCATCTTGGATGACATCTTGAATTTCTCAAATTGCTCAAGGGTGACAACATGTCATCAAGCAGTTTCTGAAAATAGAGACCCTTGGCTACCAAAATCAACAGTAAAAAAAACTTAATACAACAATGCAAGGTTAAGGGAAAAAATGGCAGTTGGCTCCCAGACTACTCATTCCTCATACACTTTCCATTTCACAACTCACACCAACACTCTATACTGCCATCCTTCCAAATTAAATCCCCTGACTAACTCGTGTTCCATCGTCATCCCTTAAAACTCATGCACATTCCATTTACTCTATGTAGCTAAGCTGCGTCTCCACTACACATTTCCAGTCTGTCCATGTCTCCAAAAATCCAAAAATTCCCATTTCCTAAATCTAAACTGAAATCCCTCTAATCCATTCCACGGGCTCCATGAGGAACAACCCATGTCCCCATGAAGCCGGTCAAACTCACTCTAACCCATCCCCCTAACTAGTACTTCCTGTGCCCCCTCACAGGGGGAGGGGAAGTTCCACCCCCTGCCTGGGGCTCGTGTCCACTCGAAGTGGCGAGGCTTGCTTTTTTATTTTCCTGTGCACACCAGCGCGGCAATTCGTAACCTGCCCGTGACGTCATGGCAGCTGTTCGCGCACCTCGTCCCCTTGGACGGTAACATCCGGAAGGGATTCCCTTCTGCCGGATTTCAACCATGCAGCCACGACGTCACTGCGCATCCCAAAGCAAGCCCCGCGTTCGAGGAGTTCCCCACGCGAGCACATGTGCTCTGCCCGTCCATAACCCGTGCCACGGAATCCCCGATGACGTCACTCGCACCCCGAACCTGCACGATTTATCGTGCAAGCCAGGGTACACTCAGCGCATCGGTGGAGCGCTCCGCGAACAGAACGTGCGACGCAGGCCACATGGAGCTTTACAAACACACTCGCCCGGAGAACCCGTCCGAATCAAATTCACAATCCAACCTACCTTTTGTCCGTCCGCGGGATCGACTACTTGCACCGCGTGCGTTTCCGGACCGGATTTCACTCGCGCAGGCGCGCACATGGCGGCCTCGTGCGAAGCACGGTACGGACCCCGCGCACGCTGCTATGCCAATCCGGCATGGTCCTCGAAATCACTACGGCCGCTACGCGGCCTTTGTCCCTCGTCAGGCACCGTCTTTGTCGCACTCTCACGCACACATTCTCACATGCCCTGACGCTCACACACTCCACCATGGCACTCGGACACGCGGTTGTGCCCTCTCGCATACCAACCGCCATTTCTCTTTCATTCCGCGACCTTACACCGCGGTTTCTTTCACACACGGCGCTTCTACCTTAAACACCTTTTCACTCACGCATCGTGCTTCTTCCATACACAGGGTTTCACTCACACACGGGGAATCGCTTACACACGCCATAACACTTACACACGGGGTTTCACTCACACAATGCGTGCTTTCCAGCACGCATTTCGCCACACTCGTAACCACACACACCAGGACGACCACACTGGGGATTTGTGCTACCTCAAGCGCTCCCGGGGTCTCCATATCCCCCAAGCTCCGCGTGCACCCATTCACAGCACTCGCCCCCTCTACCTCGCAAGGCTCGACCGGACTCAACTCGTCGCGATCCGCCTCAAGGGGGCAAAGTCCCTCCCCTCGTTCCTGAAGGAGGTCATCCTGCTGCTTGCATCAGGTCCCAACACATTCCTCAAGCTCAACCCCATTGTCCTCCACCACCTCCATGTGTGTGTGTTTGTCCTTATCGTGTAGTTTCTCCGCTACCGTTTCTATCTCCCGCGTGTCTGTTATTTCTATTTCCTGCGTCTCCGTCGTTGTCACCGCTACCTCCTTTATTATTTCCTTCGTCTCCACGTGTCTCTCCCTACACGTCTCAGTCACCCCGTTTAATTTTTCCCTCTCTGTCACCGTCACTTTCTCCGTCACCTCCACGAGTCTCGCCCAACATGTCTCCCTTATTATTGTGACCTCGCCCGTCTCCATTGCGGGACCGACACAATCCACACTACCCCCTCGCTCGTTCGCTCCAACATGTGGCGCCGCCGTGATTTCTCTGATGCCCATCCCTATTGCCTTCAATTCCCCCTTTGTTTCCTGCTGGAGATTCAATCGCATGCTCTGCATTTCACCCCTCAGTGTCTGCATATTTGCATCCATTTTGTTTTCCATTCCATCCATTTTGCCGTTCATGGCTTGTATATCGCCCCTCATCGCTTGCATCATCCGCATCAACATTTCCCCAACCCGGTTGACCTCACTACCCACCTGGCTTGGCTCGCCTTGGCTGAACATTTTGCGTGCTTGGAATAAAATTTATAACGCTCATAATTTGGGGACATGGGGGGGTTTGCTCCATATACCCCTCATCTGACTCCGTGAATTTTGCTATGGAGGCGGAGTGGGCCAAATCGCACTCCTGAACACCACTGTTACGGTGACGGGGTTCGGCCACCAACCGACCGCTCTGATGGAGTCCAAGTCAAGTCGGCCCGACCGATCGCCCGGAATATAGATCGCCGCCCGGATAAGTCCGAGTCGACGGGTCCTTGAACAAGAACAGAAATACGCCAATGGGCAGATCACGTGGGGTAGGGTTGATTGCCAATCTTCAATGTACCTATATACGCACGTGATCCAACTACCGGGGTATTCCACCCTCGACGGAACTCGGACGGAACAAACTGCCGAGGCGAGCCTGTCCCGTGCACGATTCCGAGCGGCTTAATCGCCGAGAACCGTCGGTCCAAATGTCTCCCTTTTACGCAAACCAACGGCTTTCTAACTTCCAACACACGAAATGCTCAGTCAATGAAAGAATCGACGTGACGAGCTGAAAACATTTAACAATTGGGGTATTTATTAATAATAATGGGGAACTCGAGAAGCAC
>NC_140961.1:67000961-67008461 GCF_056783735.1 Eptatretus burgeri
ACCAACCCTTTACGTGAAGCAAGATGGAGATTCAATGAAAGAAAAGACGAAGCGAAGCGGGCAAACAGTTCAACATAATTCACATTTATTTCGCGATGAACGGGAAGCACACATATACAATTACACCAAAAGCACATGTAAAAGGAGAAGAAACACAATATTACACAAAAAGCAAATATAAAAGAGAAACACAATGCAGAGCTATCCGACTACCGAGCACACGGCAACACTTATACAATTTTACTTCACAGACGGCGCCGACAACACAGATACCCAAAGCAAAAGAAAAAGAACCACCCTCCAGGATGAGGGGGGTAGGCGGGCCTGGGGCCGAGACCGTGTCGGGCCTACCCGTCTGATGATGAGACGCAAAGTGGCGGTGGCGCCCCAACTCCGCGGGCCTCGCGGACAGTGTCTGGTAGGGGGTGGGAAAGGGGCTCCCTTGTCGCACTATCTCAGCGCGGGGGGGAAACAGGAGGGGGTTGTTGATGCTCGGGGGGGAGGAGGATATCACCCTGTCTCGGGTCCCGCGACGAGCGTCTCCACCTCGACCTCGGTCGCGCTGCTGGCCTCTCCCTCCGCAGCTCCCCGACTCCGACACGAGCACCCCCTCGATCGCCTTTGCCGCCGCCACCTCTCCACAGCTCCGTCCTCTTCACTCTGACTACTACCACTTCTTCCCAGCTCCACCGACAACTCCCAACCGCGAACTCGAACTCTTGACTTCTCCCCTCCGAACTGAACTGCCTTGACTGACGAACGCAGCCGTTTATATCCCCCGTGGCCTCGCTCCCCCACCTTTGACCCTTTACCTCCGACCCTTCACCTCCAACTGGCTCCCCATTGGACCGAGGAAAAGTGGGCGTGAATGCTTTTTGATCCATGAATTTGCATATAGCGACCTCACTCCAACGCCCTGGAGGCGGGGCCAAATCGCCCCATGCTCTCCGATAGGACGGAACAGAAGTGGGCGTGAGTCGTTTTTGATCCGTTTTTCTCGGAAAGTCTGTGATGTTTCTGAACACGCTGCTCGGTGCGCGCCCTGCACGAGTCCAGTATCGGTGCCCACAAGTGGCGCAAGAATGGTGGTGATGCGATGGTGGCGAGTTGTGACGGTAAAGGTCGTGGCTGTTGTTGTGAAGCGGCGTTGTGGTTGCTGGTTGTTGTTGTGAAGCGGCGTTGTGGTTGGTGGTTGTTGTGAAGCGGCGTTGTGGTTGGTGGTTGTTGTGAAGCGGCGTTGTGGTTGGTGGTTGTTGTGTGATGGCTGTTGAGACGTGGTTGGTGGTGGTAGTAATGGCGGCTGGTCCAAAATAAAGATAGTAAAAGAAAAACGGCTATCCTGAGGAGTCGCAGCCCGCATTAATGACATTTATTCCCTCTAAACAACGGGTTTGGGCCTAACTACGCATATACTTACAGAGATATCTCACCTAAGGGACCTGAATGGTGGTTTGTGAATTTCGTCAACCACAACAATATATACATATACATTTATATATATATATATATATATATATATATATATATATATATATATATATACATATACATATATACACAAATATATATATATATATATATATATATATATATATATATATATATATATATACATATACATATATATATATACACAAATATATATATATATATATATATATATATATATATATATGTATATATATATATATGTATATGTATATATTGTTACGGATTCGCGCCCGCCGGCGTGCTGACGGCCACGTAACTCGAATCGCGGCACGTCGCCCACCGGACGGACAATCCAGTCGTGACCCTCTCGGACTAACGCCGGGAACCAGTCACGGGTGGACCTTTCGGTCTCACCGCGATCGAGCCAATCAGCCCCCGCGTGGGATAGGGTTGCTCGCCAAATTCGACTTACCTAAGTACCCACACGGAGGGTAGACCGGGCGATCGCACCTCGCCGCAGGTCGACTTCGGACACGGGCCACTTAAGCGACCTGTTCCGTACTATCGGGATAACCGAGCGGTGTTATCGTCGGCCTCGACGGTTCGATTAATTATCGGGCGTATTCAGCCCACTACCAACCCTTTACGTGAAGCAAGATGAGGATTCAATGAAAGAAATGACGAAGCGAAGCGGGAAAACAGTTCAACATAAAGCACATTTATTCGCGATGAACGGAAAGCACACATATTCAATTCCACCAAAAGCACATAGAAAAGGAAAAGAAACACAATGCAATTTTACACAAAAAGCAAATGCGACAATGCAGATCTAATACCGATTACGCGAGCACACGGCAACACTTATACAATTTTACTTCACAGACGGCGCCGACAACACACACCCAAAACCAAGGAAAAGAATACCCTCAAGGGTGAGGCGGGCCTGAGGCCGAGACCGGGTCGGGCCTACCCGTCTGGTGATGAGACGTGGAGCGGCAATGGTGCCTCAACTCCGCAGGCCTCGCGGACAGTGTCTGGTAGGGGGTGGGAAAGGGGCCCCCTTGGTCGCACTATCTCAGCGCGGGGGGAAACAGGAGGGGGTTGCTGATGCTCGGGGGAAAGGAGGATTTCTACTCTGCCTCGAGTCCCGCGACGAGCGTCTCCACCTCGACCAGGTCGCGCCGTCGGCCTCCCTGGTGTACAGCTCCCGGCACGACGCGAGAACCCCCTCGTCTGCCCTCGCCGCCTCTCCACAGCTCCGTCCCCTTCGCTCCGACTCCAACGCACACGACGACGACCAACTCCTTCTTGCTTCTTCTTCCCAACTCCACCGACTGCGAAGTCTTAACTCTCTCGACTTGACGAACGCGGTCGCTTATATAAGCCCCGTGGCTTCGCTCTCTCATCTTTGACCCCCTGCCTTCGACCTTTCACCTCGCTCCCCATTGGCCCGAGAAAAAGTGGGCGTGAATGCTTTTTGATCCATAAATTTGCATATAGCGATCGCCCTCCAACGCCCTGGAGGCGGGGCCAAATCGCCCCTCGCTCACCGATTGGACGGAACAAAAGTGGGCGTGTGTCGTTTTTGATCCGTTTTTGGAGCTGAAAATCCGTGGTTTTGTACACGCTGTTCGGCGCGCGCCCTGCACGAGTCCAACACCGGTACCCACAAGCGGCGCAAGAACGGTGGCGATGCGACGGTTGCGAGGTGTGACGTGAAGCGGCGCCGCGGTGGGTGGTTGATGTTGTGGTTGGTGGTGGTAACAATGGCGGTTGGTCCAAAATAAAGATAGTAAAAGAAAAACGGCTATCCTGAAGAGTCGCAGCATGCATGAATAACATGTATTCCCACTAGACAACGGGTTTGGGCCTAACTACACATATACTTGCCGAGATATCTCACCTAAGGGACCTGAATGGTGGTTTGCAAATTTGGTAACCACAACACTACCCCCTCCCCTTTTTACAGACTCGTCCCGAGTCGTCAAATTTTCGTGTGCCATCATGTGTAGTTTTCCCCTAGTACATTTTACCTACGGATCCCTGAGTGCGACATTCATGGTATTCGTGTCCCCAAAATAAATAACCTGAGGGCTGCGTAACGACCTAAACAAACTCACTCACACGGACGACTTAAATAAAATTGCCGGCGCTAGGACAGACATGCCGGGGGCGCACTCATATTTACAGTACATCTGAACCTTAACTTACAAATTTTACACTAAACCATGGCCCAGGATCACTGAACTCTGCAAAAAGAAAGCAGTTAGCAGGGAGCCAGGCTGCTCGCATGCTGTCTCTGGCTCAAAACAATGCAGGTGACAGGGAACGTGGC
This sequence comes from Eptatretus burgeri, assembly GCF_056783735.1. Taxonomy (NCBI): domain Eukaryota; kingdom Metazoa; phylum Chordata; class Myxini; order Myxiniformes; family Myxinidae; genus Eptatretus; species Eptatretus burgeri. Next base: position 67,004,728 of record NC_140961.1, read on the forward strand.
TGGCTGCTCACACGCAGTCCAAGGCCTTCCCTTTTGAACTGAACGCAGTGAACCACAACGGTGCATGGGCTGCACAAACGTAGTCTCCGTGCCAGCTCAAGTGGCACACACAATGAGCACAACGAATGGATGGATGAATGGATGGACGCAAACACGGTGCACGGGCCGCCACTGCAGGCCCGTGTTGTAGCTGCCAACAGGGCAGTTCTCGCAGCTTGCCAACTGTTGCTTTCTGATCCTGGCGCACATGGAAATGAACAGGGGGGGGGGGCAAAGCAAAATTGAACGGGGCTGGTGAACGTGGGCAGTGGGCATGGCATGGCAAAGGTGAGCAGGCAAACACAGCCCGCAGAAGAAGGCCGCTGCAGGCAAACACAGCCGGCAGATGAACTGGCCGGCACAGGCCTTGAAGTACCACAGCTGCAGATGATCCGGCCGGCACAGGCCTTGCAGCAACACACGGCCAGCCGATGAAGTGGCCAGCCTTTGCCGTTCAGTGGAGGTTGGTGGAGGGTGTGCGGTGGTGCTGGCCACTCGGAAGGCGGGCTCGGACCTACCTACCTGTCTCCCTCCCAACCTATCGCCTTTGCCTGTCACTGTACATACCCACTCCCTTAATTTGTCAAACCCCAATTTAGCCCCAACTTATTTTTTTGTTGTTTTTATTTTTACTCCCCCACTATAAACCGTCCCCTAACCCCCTTTATCGTCCTTGTTCGGCTAACCTATCCTGTCACCTAGCCTACTCCCAACCCCTACGTTCCCTTCCCGGAGGGGAATAAGGGAGAGCTAACGTCCTGTGTCGAGGCCCAACTCAAGCCTCAGAATGGCCTCCCCAGAGTTCGGCGATCTATAACCAAAGTGGGTCCAGCGGCCCACAACGACAGCGAGGGGATGGATGGTGCGGAGGGGTACATCTCCTAATCTACCCAAACCATTTAACTGTTAAACTACCCCGGGGCTTTCAACAAGCGCCTCTCGCTTAAACTATTGGTTCTAACAACCCAGATTCCCGTCGCCTGTGTTGGTGTCCTCACAATTTCGGGCCTCGCCCCCCCAATTTTCTCTCCGTGCCCTCACACGGTCTCCTGGCTGGGACACGTGGCTCCCTTTGGCAGGCACGACCCTCTGCCGAATCTCCCGCTATGGCACCCCCGGGCACTACACTGCCTCCGAGCCTACCAGCTCCCTAACACCGGGGAGTGCCCCCCCATGGCACCTCCCCTGAAACGCACACGTGGCAGGCTGGCTTCCCAGGCCCCTTTCCGAGGGTCACCCTTGCCCACAACACTGCCCACGCGGCTAATGGCACCCCGGGCCCCCGCACCAAGCAGGCGCACCCATGCCCACTACTCTATCCCGGCCCCCCATGGGCCCATGGCCTACCGCGGCCGACTAGCCTGGTGCCCGGGGTACCCACTCAGCGATACTCACCTTTCGCAGCCACGCTCCCAAGCCCGTCAACAGGGCTCCTGCACCCCTCCAAATGGGTCTCGAGCCTACTTTCCCACCAACAGCAAAACGACCTCCATTTTTCAATTTGACTAACCCAGCTAACTCACTCTACACTGACCCCGGGGTCCCTTGGGCGGGAGTCACTCCTCCCCCCAATCACTCATCGCACCATGCATTCCCCATTCGCTCCACTCACACAGACCCGCTGGCCTCACTCACTCACCAAGCACATGTTTCCAATCCACTCACCAACAACTCTTCAACACACACACCACTGAACTCTGCCATCCTCCTAACTACCTCCCCGAACTAACTCGTGCTCCCACGTCGTCCCTTGAACTATAGCACGTTCCATTTAACACTACGTAGCTAAACTACGTCCCCTCTACACACTCACCAGTCTGTCCATGTCCTCATATGTCCCAAAAATCACTTTCCCAACCTAAATCTCGCTACAATCCCTCTAACTAATCCATTCCACGGACTCCATGAGGACTTACCCCTGCCCCATGAAGTCGGTCTAACTAAGCTAACCCTTCCCCCTAACTAGTTTCCATCCTGTGCCCAGGTAAGGGGGTCTTCCACCCCTTGCCCAGGAATCCTGTGCACCCGAAAGTGAGGCTTGTTTTTTTTTTTGTTTTTTTTTTTTTTCCATGCGCATCACCAGCGCGGCAACTCAGAGCTCGCGCACTTTGCACCTGCCCGTGACGTCATGCAGCTTCACGTGTTCCTCGTCCCTCCTTGGACGGTACCATCCGGCAGAGATACCCCTCCTGCCGGATTCCAACCCCACGTGCAGCCATGGCGTCACCGTGCGCATAAAAAAAACACAAGCCCCACGTCTCGAGGGGTTCCCCACGCGAACACATGTGCTTTGCCCGTTGGAGCTCAACACACGATCGCGTGGAGAACCCGTCCGGTCCAAATCCGAAATCCTGCCTAAACTTTGTCCGTCCGCGGGATCGGCAAATCCACCGCGTGCGTTTCCGGACCGGGACTTCACTCTCGCAAGCGAGCACGTGGCGGTCTCGTGCGTTGCACAGCACGAACCTCGTGCTCGCGGCTGGGTGAACCCGGCACGGTCCCCGAAACAACTACAGCCGCTACTCGGCTTTCTTTCCTCCCATGTCGCCGTCGTCGCCATTCGACCCACGCACACCTGCGTGTTACGACGCACACACTCCACTCCATCACATTCACACCGGGAGACGCGGCTGCGTGCTCCCGCATGCCAACCGACATCTCCCTCACATACCGCTCTCTCACACACACGGTCTCCCTTGCACTCGGCCGTTCACCCACGCATGCCATTACCCCTTTCGCACACGTGGCTCCCCGCACTTGCGGTGCCTCATCCACACACCGTCCTTCACTCACACACGCGGGGGCACTCACCCGCGGTGCCTCACTCATACTGGCCGTTTCATCCACACACACGGCCTCACTCACACACGGTGCCTCACCCACACACGGCGTGCTGGGAAGCACGTACTCCGGCACCATCGCCACCACACCACTCACACACGGGGTCGCTTCCACACACGGGGACGCACTCACACCTTGCACCACACACACAGGGACAACCACACTGGGGATTCGTGTCCCCACAAGGGTCTCCGGGGCCTCTATACCCCCCAAGCTCTCCGTGCACCTGTCCACAGCACCCGTCGCCTCAACCTCGCAAAGCACGACCGAACTCACCTGGTCGTGACTCACCTCAAGGGGGAATACTCCCTCCCCTCGTTCCTGGAGGAGGCCACCCAGGTGCTCGCACTGGGTCCCTCCACGCTCCGCGAGCTCACCCCCATTATCCTCCACTACCTCCGTGTGTGTGTGCGTCACTTACCTTGTCATTATCATGCAGTCTCTCTATTTTTTTTGTCTCCCGTGTCTCTATACATTTATAAGTTTCTGTTGTCCCCTCCTGTCTCTTCGTCTCCGCTTCTTTCTGGCGTCTTTCCCTTATCTTTATGTAGGTCAACCTTGCTTTCTCTTTAAGTCGCTCCCGTCCTTCCCTGTTTTTCACTCCTTGCTCTTTCACGATCTCCGCGTACCTCATCCTTGCTCTCCGTATTAATTGTTCTTTTCTCTCCCTCGCAATTACTTTCACCTCGTCTCTTGTCTCCCGAATTACTTTTTCCTTACCCGCCTCCACCGCGGGCCTGTCAGCCGTTGCACCCCCTTCCAGCTCGTTTGCTCCCACACGTGGAGTCGCCATTCCCAGCTCCCTGGTCACGGCCTTCATGCCCGCCTGCAGGCATCGGCCCATGTTCTGCGTC
>NC_140961.1:67015961-67075961 GCF_056783735.1 Eptatretus burgeri
GAAGATGTCTGAATGCAAATGGCTTTGCATTTTGAATGCCGACGGACGGCCTTTCCATTTTAATTTTGATCTTCCTCTTTGTGTGTTTTTGTGTATCATTCGAAATTCAGAATCTAAAAAGGCAGTGATTTATATCCCATTAACAATGTCTCCCTGTTTGCTTCTTACACTACCTAATTTCATTTTTTCCCCAAAGTCGATGCGGATGGGCTTTGCGGGGACAGGACGGGCGGGAACTTCTCAGTTTTATATCAATCCAAGTCGGCATCACCTCACCTCACCATTTTACACCACTCACCACACTCCTGCTCAACCCATCACCTCTCCTGCACCTTTCTAAGTCCACGGAGCTCTCCTGCCCCTCCCCCCTCCAGCTCTCCTTCCCCCTTCTCAGTATACGGAGCTCTTCTGCTCCCACCCACCCCTCCCCCCTTTCTGGGGCACGCAAAACTATTTGCTGTCTTGGTTTGTAATAGTGGGTATTCATTTACTGATGCAATGGCGTTTGAACTATAATAGCGAATATTGACTGAGGACTTGCCATTGGAGTTGTGGGAGGGGGGGGGGGGGGTTCTTACTGGTGTTTTTTCACCATTTATATTCTACTTACTTTCCTAATTTTTACAGCACTTTTAAATTTTGTCATGAATAAAAAGCGTGATATGAATTTATTAATTGATTTGCATGACAGTTTTACATTGTTGAAGGCATGTCTGTTGCTATTTCTTCATCTTCACGTTGTTTGTCCATATTCTTTCTTTCTGAAGAGCTTCTGAAATATAAACGCTATGGAAGAAATCGACTGATTGATGGGTACCTAATCTAAGAGTTTTCACTTGTCGAAGCATTTCCAATTGATCAGCTTGAAAGACCCAGGATTATTGGGAAGAAGAGTTCATGACAACCTTCTTACATATACAGTAATTATGAATGAATTGCAAAACAACCTCCTTAGAGACGCATTTTTTTGACACACACACACACACACACACGCACGCACACACACACACACACACACACACACACACACACACACACACACACACACACACACACACACACACACACACACACACACACACACACACACACACACACACACACACACACACACACACACACACACACACACACACACACACACACACACACATATATATGTATACATATTTATGTATATTGATGGCTTCTGCGGTGCTAGTGACATTTCTATTGCAATATCAAGTGGAAGATTGTATATTTATATATTTTGTCACTGACGAGTTGCAAAGAAGTAATTTTGTCATTTGTGAGTCTGTTGATCCCAAAACGAATAATATATATGCTGGAACGCAACGCATTTGATGAAAAATTGAGTGGCTACGTTGTGTCAACCAAGAGAGTCGGATGAAGTGTCGTGAATAAATCTTTCGGCTTCTAGCTCGGTCATTCCTTCACGGTTGAGGTATTGGTATTTTCTTGCAGCAAAATGTCACGTTTACCAATGTTGCAACATGAGTGCAAGATTTATTTCATCAAAACGGTGTTAAATTGCCACCCTGGCCATATTCGCCGAACTAGTATTGTAGGCGAAGGAGGGATGACAGCATTGACTGCCATTAACAATCATGGCAGACATCTAAGCTTTCTTTTCTAGCTCCTCCATGAGCCTGCCTCGACATTGTATACAATACATACATATATATATATATATATATATATATATATATATATATATATATATATATATATATATATTGTCAAGGTACATGGAAGAGCTAAGACAGAATGGATCAGGATGCAATCGAACAAAAGGAACAACAGAGAGGGTAAATACCAACAATAGCATTGCGGGACAAAATAGAAGCAGATGGACGAATAAGGGATATCAGGATGATGAGGGATAGGGGAGGATGCATTGGGTTGGCAAGATGGATACAGAAGCAAACTCTCAGGATGAAAAAAACTGGTAATTTGGAAGGAGTTGGGGTGGGGTGGGATGGAGGAAAGTAGGGGAAAAAAAGATCATGGTTATAGAAGGGGGAGGGGGTGATTTGAAATGGTAGGGAACAGCTGTCTTGAAGACCTGGAGGGAAGAATCTTTAAGACATGTCTGCGATGGGAAAGTGATAGTCCTCTAGACCCAGCTTCATCATGGGAGATTACAATGATCTTGAAGGCCTTGGTTTCCATGGTGTAAAGCTGAGCAAGATGTGAGGTAGAGGAGCCCGCCCAGACGGGAGAACAGTATTCCATGAAGCTGCAGATGAAGGCATTGTCTGTGGATAAGAGTTGAGGTGTGCCAAGGAAGGGCTTTGTACGACCGAGGAAGCCCAGCTAGCTTTGACTCACACCGACTCACTTGCAGAATGCCACCCTGCCTGCAACATATTATCACGCTCACTTCCTTTACTCAGTGGAATAGTTTTCTTTTCTGAGGTTGTAACAGCTTTGAAATGAGTTGTAGAATTTGCTTTCTCGTTGCAAAAACCTATAATTGAAAATCGACAAATAAAGGAGATTTAATTTTGTAATAATTACACTGTGCACGTACAGCGACAGCTGTGTATGAAGATGCTTTTGGTATTGTGGGATCAATATGATGCAAGAGACATCTGCTGTAAGATTATTCTTCAGAATACAAAGTGATTACATTCGCCTGCGATAATTTGAGCAATGGATTGCGTCCTTCATCAAGGGGGTACTAATGTAAAGGCGATATACACATTAAGCAGATTTCTCGCTCGTAGTAATCCACATTTGCGCACAAAGCTCTGCACCTTGATAACCAGCCAACGTGCACCACAGCCTCAAATTCTGCCGGGTTAAGCGCATTTAGACGCAACAAGGTGGGGAGGGAGCAATAGGTGATGTTCTCCTGTAGATTCCTGTGCACAGAGAGAATTTAATGGATGTAAATTTGATGGAAGTGCCATTAGCATTTGGACTTGGGCCAGCATGGCATACCATGGCAGGGATGACGTGATCTGAAAAATGCACAGAAAATGAACGCTGCAGGACAGGTGCCTTAATTGTGTCTTTGATATTAAGTGGAAACACTATGCTGTCTATTTCTCTGATCCTAGTCTGAAAGCCACTGGATTACTGTGATAAGTGAATGTTTAAAAAAAAAATGAAACTTTTTAATGGCTTGCACAACTCCAGTAGGTTTTCTTTGCTAGCCTTAACAATCATCCAACATATTGAATATGATACATTTGAGATCCTTTAATAAACCCATTGCTCAAACATATCTCTGACCAACACAGTCGGTGGAGAAAATAACTCACATACTTACTGCAGCTCTTTTCTTTTGTGCTTTGCATAGTTTTCCTGCTTTCCTGCAAGATAAATAGTTGCCGAAGCCAAAAGCCTTTCTGCAAGTCAGCCTATTTGGTGCCAAGTTGGGCTGCAGACCACACTTCTGGCCCAGCTTGAGCAAAAACCACGTCATACTAAAGTGCAAGTGGTAAGATGTGGCGTCAAGCATAAGCTAGGCTATGATCCTTCATTTCTAATGAGTTAAATGAAACAAGGGGGGGGGCTGCTGCCCAAGTAAAATGGAAAAGTAGATGGTATTCATACAATACTTAACCCACGCAATAATGAGAAGGACTTGGTGCAAGCCAACTCGTCAGGTGTCAAATTTGTGATTGAAAAATTAAATTCAAATCAAATGGAAGACCAAGTAAAATAGGTACTGCTTTGGGGTCACCAAAAGGAACTGGAACAAGCAAAAAACAAAGATGAAGTCATCAGGAGGAACCTGGATAGGACTCAGGTTTCAACTGCTACTCCTTTATCTTCAAACCATTATGGACGCAAACAAGTGGGCCTTGTTCAAAATAAACCGAAAAAAAATCAAAAAGAACCGAGATCAAAAAATTAAATAATTCTGACTGCCAGACCATGCATCAGATCAGGTTGAAATTTAAAACATATATTCCCCATCACGACTAGATCATAATTTTGAAGTTTCACGTTGATTAATGCAGCAGTTCAAAAGACAGAATTAAAAAAATTTTTCTTTCAATCCAATATGGCTGCCAAACCATGTGACCTATCAAATATTCATGAACACCCTAGTATCCCCAAAGCTTGGGGGACGTGTGTGAAGTTTCCTCTCGATCTGTCCAGCCGTTCTGGAGAAGAGGATTTTTAGACGTTTCGGGTAATTCCAATATGGCCACCAAACCATGTGACTGATGACATCATAGGTGGGAAACTTTTTCGTCCTCATGGATCGGCGGTCATACCTGTAAAGTCTGTCCTCAATCTATTCAGCAGTTTTGGAGCAGCAGATTTTTGAAGGTTTAATATATATATATATATATATTTCTGGCTGCTGAACCACTTAACCGATGATGTCATAAAAAAATTTCTGTTGACCAATTTATCCCAAGATGACCTTCAAAATTTTTCATACTGATCGGATGAAGTGTTCTACATATGCAATTATGACATCATAACAAAGGCACCTATAACATTATTGAAAAAAAAATCACACTTATTCCCCATGAGGAGTACTTGCTATGTCCCAACTTTAAATTTTTCCCATTGAGCAGTTTTGGAGATACAGAGGTCCAACGTTTCTCCTTTTTTCCAACATGGCTGCCACACCACATGACCTACGATGTCATAATTCTCATAAAAACATTATACATGTGTCGTTGCACCGATGAAAATTTCGTGTCAATCCGACAAGCGGTTCCAGAGAAAAGGGAATAACAAAATACAGACACGAACGTAGTATGCAGGTGTGGGACTGATCTCTTAACCCCATTTTTTGCTTCGCGAGCGTGGGCTAACTCGTGTGAATCATGAAGACTCTCAGTGGATAGACAGGTAGAGCAGTGGATGAAATCAAGAGAACGTTGATCAGGGTATGCTAACCGTCATGGAAAATGAAGAAAAGGTGACGTTTTGAGAGTCAAACCCTTCATCAGAGCAAAAGAGATCAACGATGAAGGGTTGACGCTCTGACAAAGGGTTAACACCCTGACAAAGGGTTAACTCCTGAAATGTCAGCTTCTCTTTACTTGTCTTGGTGTTTCGCATACTTTGATAAACGTTTTGTTAAGAAATTCCAACCATTGCTGACATGATGAGTCTTTAAGAACGGTATTAAACTATATTTATGTTGGGATTGTGTTGACAGGACTGCCTAGATGTTCACACATTGGCTTCTGCACTGTCTCATCTGGGTTTGAATCCTGAACCAGTGATAAGCTGTCAGACGGTGTTTCACAGGCAGAGTGATTTGATTCATCAATGTGTGTGCCATCCCTCGGATGGACATTAAACTGGGTGTCTCGTCTGCCACAGGTGGACGTTAAAGATCCCATGGGTCTTCAGGAAGAGTGGGCAGGCTATCGCTGTCACCCTGGCGAGGTTAAGTGAGGTATGGAGCATGCTCCGGAGCAGCACGTCGCTGCTGCCACTTTCCATCAGTACTCCAGGGGCTTCTGTCTGGCCATCCCCCAGGAAGATGCCTGGCCCATGCCCATCTCCTGAAGATGCCGACCAACCACAAGGCATGTCGTCATCCCATTGGCCGCCTCCACTCATGAGGCTCTCTCGCTGAGACAATCTGATGAGCAGGATCAGCACCAGAAAGTCGAGCCACATGTCCATACAGCCGCAGGTGATGCTCACAGATGACACAGTTAGCAAATCCCATTTGAGTCATTCAGCAACCGCTCGTTGGACACAAGGTCTGACCACCAATAGCTAAAGATTCTCTGAAGAGACCTGGTACAGAAGTAGTTAAGTCTTCATCTCAGATCCATGGTCAGAGTCCAAGTCTCACATCCATAGAGCAAGCCTAGAAACACCAAGAACCAGAAGACTCAGACTTTCGTCCTCCTGCAGAGGTACTAACAGTGCCACAACCTATGATCCAGTGAATCCATGACTCCCCATGCAGGCCTGCCCCATAAGTTTATTGACCTCTAGCTCACAACATGCAGAGACATGAATATCAATGCCGAGGTAAGTGCATCTCTCTGTGACGTCAACATCCTCACCACAAACAGGTACAGCTAAAATGGCAGCATCCAAGATGCCATTGAAAGCCTGGATCTTTGTTTTGACCCAGGAAACCCGTAATCCCAGCGGCTCCGACTCTTCATTCAGCACCTCGAGGGCCCCCCAAAGGATATCTAGAGTCTCCGCAAAGATGACTGCATCATCTGCGAAATAAAGGTCAGAGATCTTAACATTCCCAAACAATGCACCGCAGCTTGATCTCTCTGACATCTTCCCCAGAATCTAGTCCATGCAAGTGTTGAAGAGTGTGGGGGCTAGTACACACCACTGAGGGACTCCAGTAACAACTGGAAATAAGTCAGAGATGGAATCACCAAACCTCACAGCACTCTCTGTACCAGAGTATCGTTCAGAAATCAGATCGAGTAACTTTGGTGGTACCCCACGAAGACCGAGAATCCTCCAGAGGGCATCCCGATTCATTAAATGGAATGCTTTTTGTGGAGATCAACATAGGCTACAAGCAGCCCCTACCAAAACTCTTATCTGTGTTCAGTGACGACCTGAAGAGGAATGATACGGTCAATAATTGACCCATTTGGTGGAAAGCCTGACTGCTCTTGACGCTGGTGCTCAAGCAGATGGTGGTGAACCTAATGAAGAATTATCCGAGCAAAGACCTTGCCCCGCATTGAGAGCAGCGTCACCCCGCGGTAGTTCTTGCAATCCCGGCGATCACCCTTCCTTTTCCAAGGAGAGACAAGGCCCCTTTTCCAGTCAGTTGGGATGATGCCTGTGTTCCAGACAGAGCACATAACTGCATGTAATGACACGAGTACAGCAATTCCACCAGCCTGAGAAGTTCAGTATGGTTGCCACAGATCCCAGGAGCTTTACCCCCTTTCAACTGTTCACCGCAGCCTGTGTTTCCACAAATGAAGGTGGTTTACAGTTGATTGGAAGGTTGGCAATGGGGATAGTTCAACTCCTGACATCCAACTCAACGACCAGTGGGTCAGCCTGGTACAGCAACTCAAAGTAACCGGCACAGCAGGCCGTCACTTCGGATTCCTCTGTCAAGAACCCACCGCCCTCTGCTAAAATTGCAACACACCGAGGGATGGGCTTGAAGGAATGCACTGCAAAAATTCCTCTGTTAGCAGGATGAGAATCACTCATCCACAGGTGATGCTTTACCACTTCACAGATTCCTCGCACATAGGCCTCCTTCTCCACCTTCAGTGCACATACAGTGTTAAGCCTCAGAGTGCTGAACAGCTCAGCTTTGCCATTCAGCCTGGCCCTGTTACTCTGGTCAATGGTATTCAGTGTCCCTTAAGAGACAAAGTTCCTCTTCGCCTGATCGTGGGTTCCAAGATATCCGCCGGCAACATCAAGGATGGTAGTCTTGAAGTCACTCCACAACTCTTCAGGATTCCCCACAACACCCAGACCCCCCAAATTCCCACTCAGCTTGTTTGCAAACTCCTCAGCTACCATCTTATCCCTGAGCTTGTCAACATCCAGCTGAGGCTGGGATGGTACCATTCTCCTGGATTTAAACTGAAACTTCAGAGATGCTACAACAAGCCTGTGGTTGGTATTGAGGAACTGGGCGCTCTGGTCGACCCTGCACTTCTGAATAATCCTCCAGTGACCATCGACGAGCACATGGTCAATCTCCTTTGCCACACCACCAGCATTCAAATACCAAGTCCAGTGATGAGCCTGTGGGTGCTGAACCCATGAACCAGCCACCCTAAATCCATGACTTCTTGCAAAGTCAAGGAACTTGGTGCTATTCTGGTTCACACTTCCAGACCCATAAGGACCAACACACGTCTCATAACCATCGCGATCAGTTCCAGTCGATGCATTGAAATCCCCCAAGACTAGAAGTGTATCTCGTCTGGGGCACTGATCAACCACAGACTCAAGCGTGGCATAGAATGTGTCCTTCACGGTGAGATCACTCGCTTCAGTCGGAGCATACAGTATTTTGAGACCAGGGAAATGACACCCAAGGAATGATGAATCTTCAGTCTCATAATACTGTCGTTGACCGGTGTTACCTCAATTATCATTGGAGTCAGCTTATTGGACACAGCTGCAGCAACTCCTTGGGCATGGTAACCATCAGAGCGACCAGACCATTAGTAGGTGTAACCACCCACCATGATCTCGCCACTATCCAGTCTCTGAACCTCAGAGAGAGCTGCAATACCGATTGTCCAACGTTGGAGCTCAGATGATTGTAGAGACAGGTGATCATCTTCTCTTGGAGATAGGGCATTCCAGGCACCCACCTGAAGGGACCGCCTCAGGTTACCCTGAGGAGACCGCCATCTGGTGGACGACACCCCAGCACCACCCCAACACTCACTAACGCAATTCCGACCCACAAAGGTTTCCCCGTGTTTTCCTTCCTATCATCAAAGAGTGAGGATCCCGAACACTTTGCCCCAATCCTGTCATCTGGTTACCTGCCTTGCGAAGGGCAGCAGCACAGGAGGTACTCCCATGGAGTGGGTTTTCAGTTTTCTTTGCGTTTTCGGCGGAATGAAGTGTTTTACAGTGGCCGGAGTGCAAATCCTGCCACCAACCTCCTTGAAAAAAGTAACCGAACTGCAGGAGGCCGTCCACAGACATAGTTGGGCACCACATATGGATGGCCGTTGGCTCACGATGAGCTCATCCACCCTTTGGCGGGTCTTGTTTTTAATCCTGCTGGGTGTCCATATGCATACATCCTCCTCACCAGGAAACGTGGTGGGGGAGACGGTTTAGTCGCCAACAACCCGACCATGAAACAGGTTAGTACAGGTTTACATGTTACTTGTAGCAAGTCACAGATCTGATCTTGTCTGACCTGAGCAAAACGCACCCTCACCCAATTCCAAAATTCTGTTCTGACTGACTGTTGGGGAGGCAATGGCAAACCATCCAGTGTAATCCGAGCCAGGAAACTGCTTCGGCAGCATCAACGCTCTGTAAAACAGTGTGGTATGTCATCATGTTGGGATTGAAATATGAAAGCAAGTGCCATCTTGTGTTTTCGTTTCTAAAATCGTGGTGTTCAACGGGGAGGGCAACCCTTTTTATTTTATAAAAACAATACTAAATCTGAGCTCAGGGGAGAGTGAGGTGACATGATAAAAAGGAAATGGACTGACAGTGGGACATTGTGGCCACAGTTGGACCGATTTCTCAAATGCACAAAATGTCTTGTGCCATGACCAGTCAACCTCTAGGTAAACAGGAGAGAAGAGGAAGGAAGGGGATGTGACGTCCGTGTGTCACGTGGGAAGGGGGATTACTGCACAACAGGTTCTTTTTGTTTGCATTTTAAAGATGAAAGCAGCACATTCCATCATTGTTACCTCTGCTCTGAAGGTGGAAGGAGGTGTTTTCACCCCTATCTGTTTGTGTGCAGGATATCTCAAAAAGTACTGTACACAGCATGATATTTCAAAAATGTATTTGGCCCGATATGTTCTCGTGGATCAGGCATTACATGGCAGAGGTCATGCCCTTGTAGTTGTGTTTGTTTTTAAACTTATTAACTTTCATTGCATATGAGGCTGTGGCTTACTGGTTGGATCACTGCTGGAACTATGCCTGTGCCACCAATGCAGTGCCCCCTGGAGGTTAGAGCAGGAATTTGGATGGTGTCAGCGATAGCTCACCTCCTCTTCATTAAGGTCACCCAGGGATCTTTAAAGTCCACAAATTGTTCTGTTTTTGCTTATGGCAGCTTGGCTGCCAAGTAGCTATCGTTTCTTGGAAGCGTGGTTGTGCCGCTCATACTGTGACCCTCGAGCAGTACAGTGATTCTCATTTTACTAACCTCACAAGGATGACAGGCTGAGTCAACTCCACCTGGTGTTAATTCAGCAGCCAACGGGGCTCAAACTTAGGACCCTAAGATCCTAAACCAGCCACCCTAACCACTAAGCCAACACCAGGCTATAGACAAACTAATGCTGGCAGACTGGACCTCCAGTTTAATGTCCATACAAGGGACAGCGCGCGCGCACGCACACACACACACACACACACACACACACACACACACACACACACACACACACACACACACACACACACACACACACACACACACACACACACACACACACACACACACACACACACACACACACACAATGTCGTGCAAGGCAATGATAACCAGAGTTGGTGTCAAAGCCACCCAATGCTTGCCTGTTTATACATTTATTGTTTTTAAAAGACTAGTCTAATAATTAATATTTTTTATAATTCTGTAACAATTTTTTTTTTTTGGGGGGGTTGGAAATCACTTAAAACATGTAGAAATGCAAAAAAAAATCTTTTTTCTCCAACAATTTTTTTTTGGGGGGGGGGGTGGAAATCACTTAAAGCATGTGGAAATGCAAAAAAAAAAAAAAATTTCTCTAACTTTTTTTGGGGGGGGGGACCAAGTCCAAAATCTAATGGCATGATCCTTGGACCATACCTAACCCCCCCCCACCAAGTTTCGTCGAAATCCTAATCACTTAAAACATGTAGAAATGCAAAAAAAAGAAATCGAAATTTTGTTGAAAAAAAAGTTGCAAAAACATTTTTTTTTCTCCAACAATTTTTTTTTGGGGGAGGGGTTGGAAATCACTTAAAATATGTAGAAATGCAAAAATATATATATATTTTCTCCAACAATTTTTTTTGGGGGGGGGGTTGGAAATCACTTTAAACATGTAGAAATGCAAAAAAAGAAATCGAAATTTTGTTGAAAAAAAAGTTGCAAAAACATTTTTTTTCTCTAACAATTTTTTTTGGGGGGGGGGGGTTGGAAATCACTTAAAACGTAGAAATGCTAAAAAATATTTTCTCTAACAATTTTTTTTTGGGGGGGGGGATAAGAAATCACTTTAAACATGTAGAAATGCAAAAAAAGAAATCGAAATTTTGTTGAAAAAAAAGTTGCAAAAACATTTTTTTTTCTCTAACAATTTTTTTTTGGGGGGGGGGGGTGGAAATCACTTAAAATATGTAGAAATGCAAAAAAATATATTTTTTTCTCCAATTTTTTTTGGGGGGGTTGGAAATCACTTAAAACATGTAGAAATGCAAAAAAAAGAAATCGAAATTTTGTTGAAAAAAAAGTTGCAAAAATTTTTTTTCTCTAACAATTTTTTTTTGGGGGGGGGTTGGAAATCACTAAAAACATGTAGAAATGCAAAAAAAAATTCTCAAACAATTTTTTTTGGGGGGGGGACCAAGTCCAAAATCTAATGGCATGATCCTTGGACCATACCTAACCCCCCCACCAAGTTTCGTCGAAATCCGTCAAGGAGTTTTTCCGTAATACAAAAAATTTAACATTTTCACGCTCACGCTCACGCTCACGCCGGGGGTATCGCTATAGCTCTCTGTTCTTCGAACAGGCGAGCTAAAAATGACTTTAGGTCTCACCATGTGCATATTGCAGTGACGTTGGAGGCCTTTGAGATGATACTTAACACCTGGTACACGATGTCTGAAGACCGTTCGGCGAGTGAAATGTTGGATATATTGTAAATTTTCCTTGCTGGGTATTGCTCGACTGATCGATGGTACGTTAATTTTTGAAATTGTTTAAAGATTTTTGAAAACTTCACTGGTCATTACCCTTTCAGAAGTATCTGACATATCATGCTAAAGTGCTTTTGGACTTAAATGTATTGATCAAGCCTTCATAATTACTTGGACTTGAATTGAACTTTGCACAAGACCTTATTTATTGTACATACAATTAGAATATTGCGAGATGACTTTGAATCTGAAATTCCATCTGTTAGGACAAGTACAGAAATTTGCTAAAGCCAGTTTCACGGCAAAACGTCCATGATGGATGAGGCGTAAGTAAAGAGAATGGGAAGAGATGGAATATCAAGGAAGTGATGGTTGGTAAATGCACAAGACGAGTCATTTACATTTGTTGGGTGTTCATATCCATCAATAATTGTTTTTCTTTCTTGCTCCACTTGTGCTGAACCAAATGAGGCCTTGACTTAATTGGCTTAATGGTTACGGTGGCTTCCTTAAGATCTTAGGGTCTTGAGTTCAAGCCCCTGCCATGATGTTGAATTAACTACCAGGTGGGTTAACTCAGACTGTCATTCTTACAAGATCGGAAAAATGAGTGCCTGCCACCTCCAGAAAATGATGCAGCCCAGCAGCCACAATCCCAACATCACTGCCTCCTTTACACTTCATCAATTATTGCTTCAAGCTTCTAGAAACACTCCACTGATTACAACAGTACTTGATTACACTTGTCGTGGAGGCACATACTGAGACTACAAAGTTAATACCAGTACATAAATATCAACTCCTTTCAAACTGCATGTACATCTCCAATAACAGCATTCTATCATTATCTGAATTTGTGATTGGTTAGTGTCACTTAATATAAAAAAGTATGGAAGACGACTGAAGTTGCAAGAACTTCCTGTAGTTATATAGGAGCTTCTTGTACTGATGCTGAAATGAAATATAGGAGCTTCTAGTATTTTTAGCTCGACAATAGTTTGGAGGAAGTGATGTAGGGATTGTTATGTGATGGAAATACTGTTCGCTACTCTCGAAACCAACATCATCCCAATCTTGTTTAAAACCTTTTTTAGACTGTCGTTTGTCATCCCTACATTGCTGTTTTATTTCGCATAAATTTTTTTTATTCACTTCATTTTGGTGCATCAGCCAGTAAACATACTTAAGCATAATAAAATGAAGAACTAGTCTTCGTCGTGAAGGTTAGTGTCGGTCTGCATCGGTGGACAGGTAGAACAATTGATGGAATCAACAGGGTATTCATTGAGGTATGCTATCCGCCATCAGAAGCCGGGAGAAGCTGACGTTTCGGGTGTTAACCCTTCGTTGGAGCTAAATAGCAACTAACTAGTTGTTAGTTAGTTGGAGTTGTTGTTAGTTGGAGCTAACATCCGATATGTCAGCTTCTCCTTGCTTCCCATGGTTGCTAACAAACCCCAACAAACATCCTGTTGATTTAATCCATTGTTCATAAGCATAAGACTCTAATTTCTGTTTAAAAATGACACAAGCACATGAAAAATCAAATGATGGTATGTCACTTTGCTGACATGCTCAATCAAAAGATAACATGTTGCACTTCACAAATGTATTGAATGTCTGTCTATAGGTGAATCTTAATGAGGATGTAGAATGAATTGAAACACGCAGATAATTAATCTTTTATAACATGTAGTTGTTCTTGTTGCTGCTGCTGCTGCTGCTGCTGTGATTGTGGCTGTGATTGTTGTTGTTTGTGTCCTCCCTTGTACTATACCTTTCTGTTTCTTCAAGAAGTATTACTATATATAATGTTGTGTGCTCCTTCCGTGCTCATCACACTTTATTCCAAAGAGTTCCTGTTGCCAAACTGTTGGAACTGTCACATGAAAAGCATTTCTTCTTCTTCTTCTTCTTCTTCCCTGGAAAGATGGGCTTTAATGCACTTTCATTTGAAGTAAATCGATTGATTATCAGCTTTCCAATGGTACTATTTTTTTATTATTCTATGACAGTAGGAACCCTTTCAATTCCTTATAATTGAGCGTGACACACACACACACACACACACACACACACACACGAAGCCGAGATAAGAAGGAGGTAGTAGTCTGATGGAACTCAACCAAGTGCACAGAATGACAACAGCAGGATTGGCTGAGTAAGTGAAAAGTGCAACAGACTACCAAATCCAATTTTTAAGCAAACACAAAGACAACAAACCAGAGAAGGTATCCCTAACCCTGACAGCAAAACATTGTCAAAGACATGTTGAGCAGAAGATGTCACACATGAAACTGAAAGAACAATGAACATTGCCCCAAAGATTGCAAAAAAGACATAATAAAAATATAAAACGAAATGTCAACACATATACACTGACAACTGGGAGAACGATAAAAGAGCAGGAAGATCTTTTTTTTAAAAAAAAAGAAAAAAAAAAAGAGTTGGACAGATTGGGCATAAACAAAGAAGGCTCGTTGGAATGGCTAAGAAGGAGACAGCTCAACTGGGATGGAGAACGAATCATTATAAATACCCAAGGGCAAGGACACGACATGAATGGCTTTAAAAAATAAATTGTAGGACTGAGCCAATCGGCCAAGTGTAGGTTCTGCAAGGATATAAACAGAAAGCATGTCACCTCCTATTGGGAGGTAAAAAAAACTCATGTCAGAACAGCTGTACACACAAAATCACAACAGCGTTTGTGGATTAATCCACTGGCACATCTGCAAAAAGTGCAATATCCCAGTCCCAGAAAACTCATGGAAACATAAACCAAAAGCAATCACTGAAAACAAGGAAGTAACGCTCACATACGACCTCATGATCCTATCGAGCATGAACATAGAAAAAGAAGCATTGCAACCTAATATAGCACTGAAGTACAAAAAGAAAAATAAGGCATTGCTAATTGAGGTGTCAGTACTCAGAAATTTTTGCCTAAACAACGCAGAAATCATGAAAATGACAAAATACCAAGATCTCGCAAAGAAGTGAATAGACCCAAGAAGTTGAAGAGATCCAAAATTGTACCAGTGATCGTTGAAGTAACGGGAATGAGAAAGAAGAACCTTACAGAGATCTTAAAAACCATCCCTGGGAATATTACTGCAAACAAACGACGGTTCAAAACTATCTGGGGCTCAGTGACGATCCCCAAAAGAGCCCTCAGAACAAAACTTTGAGAACAAAACTTCACACCTTTGTCCATGATTCATGGCCACCCTTACCGAAATGGAGGAGGATACTTCGGGACCTGGGAGGACTCCATTCCACCTTCTGAAACCTGCACATGGAGATAAGAATGAATACCACACACACACACACATACATATATACACAGACACTTCTCCTTTTGGTAATAGAAGATGTCGTGACAAAGGAGACTGAAAATGTGAAAATGATCAGAATAACACATTTACATGAAAATTCAATATCCATGAGACAGAAGAGGAATTCAAGCAGGAGGTTGTGGGAATTAAAGGGGTAAAAAATTAAACAATATTTGAAAACACCGATTTATTATGACACATGGCCGATTGCACATTTGGTGAGATTAATCACAATCACATCGGTTACATCCAGAGGAAGCCACAATTAAAGAGGAAATCTTGAATAAGTGGACTATATTCATTGAACACACACTCATCCAAGGGAAAGATCACACCTGTACGTTAAAGCACTTTGTGAATGTAATGGGGGCAAGTGTCCACAAACGTGCACCTGCTCTTTCGGAGATGGAACTGAATCAATAACTCGACGCACTTTGAAGTTATTCTCAAAATTATTCTGTTCCATTTATTGATTTTCTTTCCACATTGGTCATTGCATACTGGAAATAATATTTCTTCTGAATCACCGAATGATCACCAACTGGCCTACTTTAAACCGGTGACATTTTTCTGCAGTTTGTGTCTACAGTTTGTGGGAGAGCATGGAATGGATCATATGAAGGATGAAGACGACATGACAACAAATATATAGACGTGAACTTTGCCTTCTTTGGGTGAGCGCAGTGCTCAGTTCACCAGGCTATTTGGGAACAACATTCACATAAGATAGACACCTAGCCTTCTTGGCATTAATTATTTCTTCCCTTCATCCTCTGGCCTCGCGTAATTAGTCACAGGAGACCCACGAGGCTCCAACAACGTTCAGCCTGATCTAACAATAGATCAGAAGAGATAAGCTCAGGCCCTTGGTAGTATTCTGCCTAATGGACATGTGCTATCACATGTGTTTGTAAGAGCATGTCTCTCAGGTTTGGACACAACTTTTCTATCATGTATTGGTTGCCCTTCATATTCGAAGAAGGCCGTTCACATGAAAGATGTGAACTACCTGGTCAACTTATTTAGAGTACAGACACTGCTGAACGTGCCAGAAACCACTGTAAGATAGTAAGTAGTGTAACCTGGTGTCAAGGAACTTCCAATAAGACCAGACCACTTGCTGTCTGCAGTCCAGACAGGAATTAGTCATTTATTCATGGTTTGTATACACCGTTGAGGCTCATATGAGAGCTAACACACAGGACATACAACAAAGGGAGCAGGAGACAAGAGGGGTGGGAATGGGAAGGAAAAAAACAGTGGGGAACAGAGACATGAGGAGATCTGTGGAAGGGAACACGGGGTGTACAAGATGGACATTACAGGGACTTTCACGAAGGAAAGCAGGGAATTTGACGGAGGTGAGTTTGGGGTGGATTATCGGGGGTAGAAAAGATCGTGGTTTTGGATGGAGGAAGATAAGAGGTGGCGGTGAACAGCTGTTTAGAAGACCTGGAGGGAAGATTGGGATTGAAGAGAGTGTGGAAGTTTATTCCAAAGCCAGGGGAAAAAAAGGAGGAATGAAAGAGTGAAGGTGAGCAGTGATTCTTGATTTTGGTAGTTTTACCAGAAGGGGGTTGCTGGCACCCTGCAGAAATATGGGGGATGGGAGGGGGGAAATATCGCAGATGGAGCAAGGGGGGGCGAGGCCAGAGAGGAAACGGTGGAAGACAGAAAGCCCACCGTCCTGCCTGCTGGGAGAGAGTGAGAGACCCAAAGATACGGCCTCATCATGGGAGATACCAATGATCCTAAATGCCTTGGTTTCCACAGCGTGAAGTCAAGAAAGGTGAGAGGAGGGAGCACCAGTCCAGAGGGGAGAGCAGTACTCCATCAGGCTATGGAGAAAAGCCATGTATGTGGTCAGGAGCTCAGGTAAGCCAAGGAAGGACTTTGCACGATGGAGGATGCTCTGTTAACAACTGGCTTTGGAGGCCAGTTTGGAGATGTGGCTTTCCCAGGAAAGATCAATGCAGATAGTGAGACCCAAAGGCTTGAATGAAAAGACTTCTTCAAGAGGATTGTTGAAAAAGTATATGGGGTTGGGGGGGGGGGGTTCAGATGGTCCTTTCAGAGAGACATAATGGGAGTGAGATATTGGTCAGGGTTGAAAGACATGTTCCACGTGTTGGACGAGCTTGTGATTTCATCTAGATCTGCAGAGAGTGAAGAGGCTGCTGCTTGCCGATCTGAGGGATGACATATGGTACCACAGAGGGTGGAGTCATCAGCAGAGATAAAGAGGGTTTTCCAGAGAGTCAGAAAGAATTCACTCTGATGTGCTGTCCCCTGAGATGGTGCCGGCAATAATTCACCTACTCGTCATAAAGGACACCATGGGATCTTTATCGTCCACCATCTAATGCTGGCAGATGGCACTCCCATTTTAACGTCCATCGGAGGGACGGCACACACACTGATGCCTTGCCCTGCATAGAAGACACCTGTGTGACTGCTTTCTTGCAAGGCCTAGATTTGAACCAAGGTGAGACAGCTCAGAGTTGAGTCCATATACTTCTATCTACCAGGCTATCCTACCAGTCCATTTTGTACAACACAAGACAGCCTGCATGCATTGGCAGACTTTACAAAAACTCGACTTCCTGGCCTCTCACCTCCATCCCCTGTATCTTTACTCATTGGCCAATCGTATTTCCCTAACTTGGTCAAATTGAAAGAAATTCCAGGGTGAAATGGAACATGCTGGGAGATTTACCCTTAACACACAGCAAACATACTTGAAATGTTCTAGGATGGTATATATATATGATACATCCCCTGCCCAAGTATCGTCCCACATGACACAAAATCACAAGTTTCGCGCAACAAATTGGTTTCAAGTTCTTCAGTGTAACGAAACTTTCCACTCGATTTGTAATAGTGGAGAATTTCAAAGCCTTCCACGAGAGACTGTCAGCTTTCAGGTTATAATTATCCCCCTTCCACGTCTCCATGACAGCTTATTTACCTGAAAGTTACTGAAGCACATCATGAGCTGCTTACCTTTGACAGGATAGCATGCGACACTGTCCTAAAAGTAGCACACTTACCTTTGAGCTGTTTAGTCTGGGTTCAATTTTCAACCTGAATATAAACTGTTGGAGTCCTGCTTCACAGACAGGGTGTTGCATCACAGTGTGTCGACCCTCAAAAGGGTGTCTGTTCACCTGGAGGACCAGTCGGCCACTGCAATGGTTGTTGCTGAACGTTGGATCCCACCGTGTTTTCCGACAAAAATTTGAGGCGAGATATCTCCAGCACCAGAACAAATCCCAAATTGGTTTCCTAACCGACAGAGGACACTGCATCACCGGTAAAGTCGTGACCCCCAGAAATGCTACCTGCGGACCAAACTCGTAACAGACGCCTGGCTGACGATGCATATGACAAAGAAGATTAAACTGTGCTGTTTGTAACATTTGGAATCAACCTTGTCTTCGTTGGGTACCCTTTTATCAGTTCGTATCAAGGTATTCCGATTCGAGCATTTGATGGAATTTTGCTCCCAGAGGGGACCATTTCTGGTTCCTTATACAATCGAAGGCGTTTGCTCATATTTCATGGAGTATATCCTACTTGGAACCATACCACCAAATGGATTTGTCATCGTCTTAAGAGAGTTCATTTTGATTAATGTGTATGTACACATTGAGTTCTGGTTTGCATCATCATTTCTGGGGTCGTGGCTGTGCCCCTGTAGTTCGCATTCATACCTGTGGTCCCTTTCACCCATTTTTGATCTTTGCTTTTTGCTAGTGCTTGTTGCATAGTGAGTGAGTCTGAAGATATTCCATCTGTTTCGATAAAGACCATCAAGCAACTCAACAGTACTCTAGATGCAACAGGTCTTCAGTTGGGATTGACTCCTTGGAGATCGTCGACTGAGCTACGAGTTATATCGGGGCAGCACGCGTCTCAAAACTTACCCTCAATCAATTGAAGATCTTCAAACTGAATCGCCAATGTACCTTTCCGTTTGATGTATTACAAGGTCATTGTGTGCAGGTGAATGTGATCTGCATGACCGCAGTTGACTATCTCCAGGGCACTTGCTGGAAATTATTGCTCAGTAGATGTAACAGCTAAGTGCGCTGGAGATGGCCTCCAATGCTCATTATATAGTGTGTGGCCAAACTTGTATAGTTTATTGCATTATTAAAATATATACTTAAAGTACAAAATTGTGTTACTTTACAAGCAAATGCGCTTTGAAAAAGACTACAATAGCTGCAGGCCACATGCTTTATGGATGAAAACGCAGATCCCATCCCGTGTTGCTAACGATATCCTATCTACTGCAGCGGAGTGCAATAGTCCAGAGTTGGCTCGTTTGGAATTACCATACGAGCTGCTATTTCATGATGCTGGCATTTCACATTCAAATGTCGTGCACTATTATTGATTTATTCATGGCACCGAGCTTGCATTTTGTTGATCTTTCAGGATTCAATATTTTGTACAGTAACAAAATGAGAAACACCGAGCATCGAGAGCCATCGGTTCAAATGAGAACATGAGACAGAGTTGGCCTGTTAGTGTTCCCACATGAACCCTTGGCTTGTAATGCAAGGAACCCCTTGTTAAAATCCCAAATGTCATATGTATTTGTCCATTATCCACTGATGTCCTTGTAATTCATGTTAAAGTGCACTGGTGTCTACTAATGTATGTCCTGCATGTGATACATGTACAAGCTCCACCATGAGTCCGACATCACTGTCGATAAATACACCTTTCTCATAAAATACATTAATCTTTAAAAAAAAAAAAATAGATAAACCTAGAAGGGTACTCGGTAGAGCGCATACCTCCGCCGCGTAATGCCTGATCCACGGGAACATATCGGGCCAAGTACATTTTTGATATGTCATTTTATATCTCGTTTTTGGCCCGATCTCTCAATGGTGAAGAATCACTTAAAAAATATAAATAATACTCGTATCCAGATCCAGATTCGGATCTTCACCAAAATCCAATAAATTCGTCCTTGTCTCACACACAACATGTCCACCAAGTTTTGTCCGAATCCGTCCAGAACTTTTTGAGTTATACTGTATACACAAACAGTATAACATTATGAAAACATAAGCTCCTTCACCTTCGGTGGTGGAGGTAAATATATCTTAGATTACAGTAAAAAAAAAAAAAACAACAACAAAAAACATCTCCCACTGCTTTTTGGCAAATTTCTTGACCGACTCCAAAATTTCCTCAAGCCTACACTGCCGGTGAATAGGGTGGAAATATAGACGGTAAATGTTGAAGGGTAACTCTGATGTGTTATTGCTGATGGCAGTCAAACTACCATCGAGATTTGTAGATGGGTCACAGCTCTGGGTCTTCACAAATAGAGTCTTCCCCAAGGGTCTGTCCTAACTCCAATTCTCTTTGGCATATATGTGAGCCGTGCCTTGTACCACCTCCAGAAAGTTTGCTTACGCAGATGATCTTGCCCTTGCTCCCCAAGCAATCAACCATGAAGATCTCAGCAGGACCAGGGCTTAAAGGTAATGGAGCAATACTTCATCTACTGGCGCCTCTGCCCAAACCCAACTCAGACAACAGTTACGGCTTTCCATCTCGGCAACCGACTGGCTAACGGCAAACTCTAGGTTTCCTTTTGTGGAAAACCAGTCAAGAACGAACCGTTCCACAAGTACCTTGGATTCACCCTTGATTGCAGCCTCACATTCCTCAAACACCTAAAACAGGTCATAGAAAAGATCAAGACCAGGGTCAACGTCATCCGGAAACTATATTGGGGGAACCAGCTGGGGATCAAGTGCACACACTCTTCACACTGCTAGCCTTGCTCTTGAGAACTATGCAGCGGAATACTGTTCTCCTGTTTGGGCAGAGAGCAGCCACAAAAAAAACTTGGGCACTGTCCTGAAAACACTGATCTGGATAATCAGCGGTGCACTGCTATCAACACCTGTGCAGTGGCTCCCAGTCCTGTAACATCCCACCCCCTGATGTGCGCCGGAAGGCAAGAATGGCGAGAGAGCTTGACTGCATCAAAGCCAACCCCGAGCTTTTAATCCATGAAGACTTGCAGAATCTACCTAGTATGCGACTCAAGTCATGCAAACTTTTCTGGGGCTCTGCAAATGTTTTGAGCGATGCGGGGTTGAACGCAAAGAACAAGAGGTGCAATCCCTGGACAAACAACGTTGCTCACAAAGAACTGGTGAGCGATCCAACAGAAGAGCCTCCAGGTTTCGACCTCCCCACAATCCATATAAACAGGGGTCTGCGCTCACCAGGACCCATAATCTATACAAGGACATCACACTACCTCCACAAATGGAATTCCAAAGACAGCCCAGCACGTGACTGTGGTCACCCAGATCAGACTGACTATTCATCACATTGTGAACGAGCATCACCTACGGTTATTTGAAGAAGGCTCTAGGGTAATCCACATAACAACAGACAGTGCTGTGACATGGCTGTCCAACTTAAACTTAGATCTGTAATTCGTCATACGCAAGATTAGATTCGCAAATTGGACCACAAGCTCGACCATGGATTTTAAAATATTTTATTGAATTATTTTTGTATCAGCTTGGCTTCAGGGCAATTCCACTCAAACATATTTGATTCAAGGTGAGTGTGTTGCAACACACGGTTGGGGCGACATACACTGCCATCCATTTTCACTCCCACCGCCCAGTTCAGATTAAATTTGGTCCGAAAACCATAATTCCAGTTTCGGGTTCCGCCGGCAACTCACGACCCCGTTGACTGTGTGCTCCGCTGATTGTGTAAGCTGGGGACATGTAGCCCTGAATAGGGTCATAGTCATCGTTCATATGCAATACGTAGCTGCACTAGGTTATAGCAACAGTTCTTGCAAAGGCATGGGGTGCCGTTGATGCAAGACACACTCGAGGTTACAGCAGTAATTTGGAACTTGGCCAGGGTGCCAGTGATAGCTTGCCTACTCTTCTCTTCACAAAAGCCACAGTGGGATCTTTCACATAGATGGGACACCCAGTTTATTATCCATCTGGGGGATGGCACTCACATTAATGCATTGCCCTGTCTGCCAAACATCAGGATGACTGACAGTTTATATCTGAGTCGCGATTCTAACCAAGGCTAAAAAGCTCACAGGCGATTGTGTGTACATCAAGGCTATCCTGCCAGCCATGAGAAATGTTTGACAAACAAAAAATATACAAGGGAGGGATTCATTGGGTCAGTAGTCCACATACGAATCACAATGGTGAGGTTAAACCCACTCTACCAAATCATTTCCCTCTTTATCTTTCCTTTTCAACAATCGTTAATTCTTGGAATTCGGGGACGATATACTTTTCTTGAATCTTGATCTGTACTTCAAGACTTATGACCATGGATGGAAAGGATATGCTGAAGTGCGTGCACTTCATATTGTCCCATAATTATCATTTGGTTGTTGTCGTTGTTGTTCGTCTTTCGGCTGCTCCCGTTAGGGGTCGCCACAGCGGATCATCCGTTATGATCCGCATACTGATTTGGAACATGTTTTACGCCGGATGCCCTTCCTGACGCAACCCTGGTCGCTTCTTACGACACGGGGATAAGGATTGGGTTTCGCCATGATTCCGGGCTGCCCTACACCCTCTCATAGCACGGCCCAGTGCAGAGCACCCGTCCTCAAGCGATCCTCCAACCCAAGCCTCTGAGTAGTCGGATTACAGGCGCACGCCACTACGCCCGGTACATACTTATTATTTGGTATTATTTGGTATTATTTGGTATTCACCGATTATAATCGATTATATATTATTTGGTCCCGATATTATTTTCACCGATTATATATTATTTGGACCCATAATTATTTGGTATTCACCGATTATAATCGGTGAATACCAAAACGTGATTAACATTTGATCTCTTTATTAATGGCATGTACTATCCATCCATAACATTGGGACAATATTCTGTGCAGAGTGTTGTTGCTGCCTAAGCAGTCTACTGGACTACTGAGCACAATCCTGGACGGGTCACCACTCTGACACAGTATACCAGCAAGCTGGCACTCATTTTACCGACCTCAGAAGGATGACAGGCAGAGTCAACCCCACCTGGTATTAATTCAACAGAAAAGCAGGATTTGAGCTCAGGATCCTGGGAACCCAAGCCCACCACCCGAACCATTAAGCCAACACCAGGTGAAATGGACGATACTATACATGAAGCCAAAAATCATGTGTTCATCAAATTCATGAGTGTAAAAGCACCAATTAGAGCCTCTGAGTACTTTTAGGTAGAACACATGATACACAACATGGAGACAGATGGGCAAAGGTTCAATAAATCGTTTGTGGTGTTGCTACCTCCACCACTGAAGGAGGACGGAAGTGATGTTTTCACCCATGACTGTCTGTTTGTTTGTCTGTCTGTGAGCAGGATATCTCAAAAAGTTTTGGACGTGTTATGACAAAACTTGGTGGATGAGTCGGGTAAGTGACAATAACAAGCTGATTAGATTTTGGTGAAGGTCCAAATGCAGATCTGGCTGATCAGTGGGATACAAAACGGAACTGTTCAGTCAAGTTTTCTCCTTTTTTACATTTAAACATGGCGAATGAATAATTCAAATGAATACTGCAGATAAAGCAACGTGATATCCATATCAAAAGAAACCTTGAAAGGCACAGACTTTAGAATCTCTGCTGGAGCTTCCCATGTCAACTCTTTGAAATGCACCTTATTTTGTACCCTATGAATATTATTTCGAGAGGATCAGCATGAACAAATCAGCAAGTGACTCACCGATCCAAGTGTCGTTCACCACTGCGACAGCCAATCAGAAGTCTCCATGTGATCGATGATATGCTCGTAATTCTGAAGCATATTTAATATCGTGAATCCATTGATTTCTACAGGGTGTCTTAAGTCCCAGGACACGGTTTTAGCTGCTTATACAAGATTTTTTTTTCACATAATACAAGTGATCCGTTGGGTGGATGAGGGAAAGGCAGTGGGCATAGAATATCTAAGACGTTAAGAAAGCATTTGATAAGGTACCACATCGGAGGTTGTTAGCCAAAGTGAGGGCTTGTCGAGTGGCTGGTCAGGTAGATAATTGGATTACAAATTGGTTGAGTGATGGGAAGCAAAGAGTGGCTGTGAGTGGGAGGATGTCTTGCTGGGAGGATGTAAGTAGTGGGGGACCTCAGGGATCAGTACTCGGACCATTACTATTCATTATTTACAGCAATGATTTGGATAGTGGGGTAAAGAGTCGGCTTTCCAAATTTGCGGATGACACAAAGCTTGGAGGTAAGATGGATATCAGAGGGGGTGGTGATCAGATTCAGGAAAGTATTGATACTTGTACAGATTGGGCAAAAGATTGGCTGATGGAATTTAACCTGAGCAAGTGTGAGGTATTGGGGATGGGAAAGAACAATGAAAATAAAAATTACAGGATGCAAGGGGTAATTTTTGAGCAAGTCACACAAGAGAAGGATCTGGGGGTGGTAATAGATACGGGGGGGGGGGGGTAAGCAGGCAACACAGTGCCAGGCAGCTACAGGTAGAGCAAATAGGGTTTTCGTCTGTATTCAGAGGGGGATCATTTATAAATCAAAAGAGGTGGTTTTAATATTGTAAAGGAATTTAGTGAGGGCCACATCTAGAATATTGTGTGCAGTTTTGGTCACCCCAGTTGTGGAATGACATAGATTGGTCACCACAGTTCCGGAAGGACATAGATGCCATAGAGAGGGTTCAGCGTAGGGTTACGAGATTGTTTCCAGGCCTAGCTAGACTCAGCTACGAAGGGCGGCTGCAGGAGACAGGGCTTTATACACGAGAAAGGTGGCGGTTACGAGGAGATATGATGGAGATATTTAAGATAATGAAAGGTGTAGATAAAATAAGTGAAGATGAATTATTCAACAGAGTAGACAGTGATAGGACCAGGAGCCATAGCCTGAGATTACAGAAGAGGAGAGTTAAGACTGTAGTAAGGCAGGGGACTTTCACTCAGAGAGTCGTTAATGCATGGAATGGTCTCCCTGGAAAAGTAGTGGCAGCAGAAGCAGTTGATAAGTTTAAATTGGAATTAGTTAGGTACCTGGAAGTTATGGAGATAGATGGGTATCGGGATGTTGATAAGACTTTTCGGCAGTTTGAGCATTGATGGGTGATTGTGTGCATGTGTACGGAGTTCTGTTGGTGGGGTCTCATCAAGAGGTGTTGTGTGGTTGATGATGTTTGTTTTTTTAATGAAGCCCATGCCCCCTCCCCTGAGAAGAAAAAAAATATAAAAACTACAAAAACTTAAAATAACTAGAGGGGGAGCACTCGGTAGAGTGCAAAACCTCCGCCACCAATACTGCTGGGTCACTTAAGTGAACCTGATATCCTATTCATTGTAGGTCAAAACGGATCAGACTCTACTGAACCACGATTGAATAAACTAAACTAGATCGACGCGCATGTAGAAATGCCAAAAAAATAAAATCGAATTTTTTTTGAAAAAAAGTTGTAAAATTTTTCAAGTTTTTCTTTTTGGACCAAGTCCAAAATCTAATGGCATGATCCTTGGACCATACCTAATCCCCCCCCCCCCCCACCAAGTTTCGTCAAAATCCGTCCAGGAGTTTTTCTGTAATACTGTTCACAAACAAACAAACAAACAAACAGACAGGGGTGATGAAAACAGTAACCTCCATCCATCTTCGATGGTGGAGGTTAATTAAATAAATAAAAGAGCCACAAAAACACTGAAAATAAAATAAAAAATTCCATTTTCTTCTCTGGATCTTTGGTTGATACATTAGTGTGGTGTTGATGTCACTCAGGCAAGGATGGGATGAATTGCCTCCACCTGTGTATGATTTCCTTGTATAAGGTGGCAGACACCAGTCCATGTGCAGTGGAAGAGAGGCTGATGGCAGTGGTGTGGTACCATGAGAGGAGAAACACAAACAAGATGATGAAACAGGTGGAAGAAGACTTCAAGGAGCGTTTTGGAAAGCCAGCACAATCAAAACCAAATCTTCATCTTTGGGAAAAAAAGGAATTTCAAACTGGAAGTGAACTCGACAGTAAGCATAGCAGACGATCAAAAATTCGTTATTATAAAATTACCAGCAGGGTACCCGTTGAAGATGTCACTGAAATGGAAGCTCATTTTCACCCCTGAATTTCATGAAAGATAAGCATCATTTCACCACAAAAATGACATTAAGCCCCCTTCCAGATAGTAAAGTAAATACCTGCCAATTGTCTGGAGGCTCGGATGTGTTCTAGCGCCACAAATTGGCACCAAAATTTGGCGTTTCTGTCTTATTGTATAGATAATTCGTCAAAAATTATAAGCAGCTAAAATCGTGTCCTGGGACTTGCAACTCACCCTGTATTATATTTTCAATGATAATTTCGAAATAGTGCAAAAGCATTTCAACTCTGATTGTAGACACGTTTCACTTTTTGCCAACACATTACAGAGAATAGTATCGTGCCCCCCCCCTCCACAACCCCCTCTTTTTTTAAATGTGCTTGCAATTGCACATCAGATCCGTTATCAATTTTCAGGCAAAGTCTCGTGTTTATTCAGCCTCTTGAAATATCCATGGCTTAGCTGCTAACCACAACACCAAAAAAGGTGAAACACACAAATTTATAATAATAAATGTCAGTGTGTGTCTCCATAACTCAAAAACCATGAACCTAGCGGCCTGAATCTTTGCATGCACACTAAGGGAACTCCAAGGAAGTGCATGAATGAAAAATGGGTGTTTAGGTAAATATAAACACCCCTTTTGAAGATAATTTATTGGAAAACCAGAAACAGGCTCACCTTCGGTCAGCTTGCGCTCAGCTTGCACAGTTTGGGGAGTCTTATCAGCCATTTTGTCTGCTCAGCTCAAAAATGCCTTGCCTTGGTACAGGTCGTTTGATGTACGATAAAGCTTCATATCCACAAATCGCTGTATACATTGCCGATCGCTGATCTTCATACCTACGAATTGCTGGATACATCGTAATGCTTATAAACCACTAATTTTTTTTTTTCGTTCTGGATGCTCCTGAACTGTAAGTGCAGTTCAAGAGTGCAGCTGTTATAAATGCAGCCTTCCCTTCCCCTCACACTGCCTTCCCTTCAGTCCCCTCCCCTCATGCTGCCTTCCTTCCTTCTCACCTCATGCTGCCTTCCCTTCCCCTCCCCTCATGCTGCCTTACCTTCCCCTCCTCTCACGCTGCCTTCCCTCCTCCTCCCCTCATGCTGCCTTCCCTCCTCCTCCCCTCATACTGCCTTCCCTTCCCTTACCCTCATGCAACCTTCCCTTCCCCTCATGCTGCCTTCCCTTCCCCTCCCCTCACGCTGCCTTCCCTTCCCTTTCCCTCATGCAGCCTTCCCTTCCCCTCCCCTCATGCTGCGTTCCCTTCCCCTCCCCTCATGCAGCCTTCCCTTCCCCTCATGCAGCCTTCCCTTCCCCTCATGCTGCCTTCCCTTCCCCTCCCCTCATGCGGCCTTTCCTTCCCCTCCCCTCATGCGGCCTTCCCTTCCCCTCCCCTCATGCAGCCATCCCTTCCCCTCCCCTCATGCAGCCTTCCCTTCCCCTCCCCTCATGCTGCGTTCCCTTCCCCTCATGCTGCCTTCCCTAAATATAGTTATATTAATATACCTATCATAACAAAAAAACTTCCAACGTCGAATCTACCTTCGTGTTAAGAACTCCGCCAAGGAGGAAATTGGGACACATGCGGGGGAGAATGCGTGCAGAACACACATGACCTCACAGGAGAGCACATTCGTGCAGCAGGAGCTGAGGTATAGTTGACAGCTGCTGCTAGCACGAAGATGTACAAAGCACACATGGACGTGTTACAGATGTGTAGATTGAGGTTTGTAAAGGGGTGTGTGCGTGCCTGCATGCTTGGTTACATGTGTGCAGTGCACGAGTTCCACGGGTGTGTGGACCAAACTTGCACCCAGGCACATGGTGTGTGGCGTCATTGTGGAGGTTACTCCGCTGTCTCGTGAACCATGTGCTTCGGTATGCAGAGAGCGGACATGCTGCAACACCAAAGCCACATGGGAAGTGCCATGCAGTTTGGGTGTGGGAACTGGCGTACTGAGAGGGGTACGGGGAGAGGGCGGTCCGCCCTGGGTGACAGCCGGGGGGGAGGGGGGTGCCATTTGGAGAGTTGAAATACTAGTATGATGACATAACGATGGTTTTAGTTGCAAGTAACATTATAATATTATTATTTATCTCATAATAAAGACAGTAACTCGGAACTAAAACCATCGTTATCTATCTATAATTCCAGCAATGTGTGTGTGTGTGTGTGTGTGTGTGTGTGTGTGTGTGTGTGTGTGTGTGTGTGTGTGTGTGTGTGTGTGTGTGTGTGTGTGTGTGTGTGTGTGTGTGTGTGTGTGAGTGACCGCTGTTTCTCGACAAGTACTGGTCCGATCTAATTGAAACTTGCTAGCAATATTGCTGGGGACCTGAATATGTGCCTTTTCAAGGTTTGATATTAATCTGATAAGTGTTTCCCAAGTTATGGCCTTTTATTTACCAAACCAATGACAGGACACGTTGCTGCGGCTATTTATTTACCAAACCAATGACAGGACACGTTGCTGCGGCCTTTTATTTACCAAACCAATGACAAGACACGTTTCTGCGGCTATTTATTTACCAAACCAATGACAGGACACGTTGCTGCGGCCATTTATTTAACAAACCAATGACAAGACATGTTGATGCATAGCGTGGCTGCGTAGGCCGGTGAGCGACCGGCCGACGATGAGGTCACGGGCCGTGCCGGTTATGATAGGGAAAGTGCGCCTTCGTTCCCGTGGCGTAGGAGTGGCAATGGTCAATGGCAGCGAATGTCATGGCAAGCAAAGACAGGGAGGTAAACTTGATTTTAATTAACTCTGTGTGTAAGTATCACAGCAGTTGTTACTTCAATGCAAGTGATAATTCGTGGAATGCATGTGAACATTCCGTACGGGCACGCACTACTTCCGGATAGTGATGACTTACTGTATTCTAATAATTTCTCGATTTCTTATGCGCATTTATGGATAAACACAATGCTCCAATGCAGTCATTTACGAGAGCGAAGGAACGGCCTGTGTGGTTGTTTGAAAGTTTTTTTTTAGGGGGGGGGGGGGTTACACGTACGGGCATGCACGTACTGCCATAAGAGAGCGAAGGAACGGCACGGCCCGTATGGTTGTTGTTTCTGGCTCGCGGTTTGAAAGTTTTTTTTTTTTGCACGTACGGCCACGCACGTACGGGCACGAACTAGTATTTTTAATTTCTCCTCAAGAGTCCTCATATAAAGCATGTAGCAGTGGATAATATAAACAGCAATTCACATAACTGGTATGTAGGTACTCATGCGTGGTAAAAATAAGAATAATAATAATAATAATAATAATTCAATGCGTACTTCAAAGATGCTCAGAAAGCTCAAAAGTGTACTCACGCAGCAGATGCTTTTGATGGAAGGTTTTCTCATCGAGTGCAGATAACATTCTTCCATAATAATTCTGATATACTGTGATTTCAAAATTTAAATATACAAAATTAAGTTTATATATTCTAAGAATATAATTTATATTATAACTTGTAACTTATAAGATTAAAAAAAAAATTTAAGGGGAACACGCGAGCGAAGAGAAACAAGAGGCTCAGGAGCGTTCAGATCGAAAAAAAAAGAGGGGTTTGTGAGCATCTCGTCAGGAGGTACGTTCTGAGAGAGCGCTTACAGAGGAGTGAGATACATACAAAGCTGAGTGGCGATTGGGAAAGCAGACGAGCATGCTCGAAACTGACAATTGTTTTTTTCTTTTCTGTGTGAGTACCAAACTATTTCTGCCGGTACTCATTGGAGAACCAAATTTAAAAATTGTGTGTACCCCTGAATATAAAGCACACAATCCCAGAAATGCTTTTTTGTCATCGGCTTTCTCCACCAATTCGAAGCGAGCTTCTATAAGTTCCGAGGGCATTATGCATTGTAGGAAAGGTCATGATTCGTTCTTTGGTTTGACGTCAGTTTAAACTCATTTGCATAAACATCTCGCCACGATGGTAGCTCGGCGCGTTTTATGGGTTAACCCTCTCATCCTGAAAAGTTAAATCTCATCCGTTAAATAGTTAATGGACAGGAAAAACATCACCACGGAAATGACGTCATACAATCGCCGGGTGTTCCTTCACACTGGATTAATGTCCTGAATTTTTCTTATTTCCAATTTACTTACGACAGGTACAGCACTAATCCGCTTGAAATTTTACTTGCGAACATGTTTTCTGTGCATTTAATTTTGACAATTATTCATCCCAGTGGTTGCCAAAGGAAGGGTCCACCCCAGGTGCCAAATATTCTAGTTATGCCCTGGGGCGTGGGGAATGTTGAGTGTACCGGTGAGAATCCATGTGCATGTGCGAGTGAAAGGATAAAAGGATGAGGTGCGTGTGTATGGTTAGCACGGACTGCGAGGAAGTTGGAGGAATGCTTATTAGGGGGGCTGTGAAGGACCGACGGTTTAGTGTTGAATTTAAAATGGCTTGCCCAAAGTGTAGCATGTACGAATCCGATTTGGAGTGAGCCGAACGGAGTGGTGCAAAGTTCACTGCATGTGCAAGCATGCATGCATGTAGGCAGGCCTTCGCCAGGTAGATAGTCGGCTTTAAATGCTCCCGCCCAGTTTTATATAGAACCCGGCAGTTAGAAAGACAACGTGGCTGTTTTGGGGGTATTTATCGCCCCAGTACGCCACCCTCCCTTGCCCTCACACTGCCTTCCCATCCCCTCTCTTCGTGGCAACTTGCTCCCAAACCCTCTCCACCACCATGCAACTCTCCGGAGGTCGAGGAGAGGAAGGGGTGTCAATGAATGTGCAAATTGGACAAATGAACACTTTTTTTTAGCAGTTGGAACTGCTGCAAAGATCAATTCCACAGTTTAAATTTTGAAATTTGTTTTGAGATTCTTGAGCTCATTGCATTTTAGTTATAAAATGTGTGCGGGTATTAAATAAAGGCACAAACACTGGCGTAGATTTTTTGATGAATGAAGGAAAACCTTCTTTTTCTTTCCCTCCTCTCACACTTACCTCCTCCCAAAGCCCCTTCTCCTCCACCCCACCATGGATGTTTCCGAACAGCTCTGTTTAGTATGACCCATTTGAATGTTGTATTTTAACGTACCCCATTCCATTGAATCTTGTACTAATGCCGGCAGACAGGACCATCCTTCACCCCCCACCCCACCCCTTCCCCTCAACTCCACCGATCAACGCAAGTCAAAACTTCCCCCCTCCTTCGCCTCAAGTCACTTACCCCCCCACCCTCTTACCCCTCAAGTCCCCCTGCCAAACACACATCCAGAACACTCCCTTCCCCTTCCCCACTTTCCCTCCCCTACTCTCACCAGAATCCTCCTCGCTCCCACACCCCTCCCAGAGTGTATAGCAATATGTGGCGACACCACACTCCCCCTTCCTCACCCACTCCCCACCCCTCCTCGCTCCCCCTCCCCTTTCTCCCCACTCCTCCTCGCTCCCCTCCCCTTGATCCCCAATCCTCCTCGCTCCCCTCCCCTTGATCCCCAATCCTCCTCGTTTCCCCTCCCCTTGCTCCCCACTCCTTGCTACCTCTCCCCTTGCTCCCCACTCCTCGCTACCCCTCCCCTTGCTCCCCACTCCTCCTCGTTCCCCCTCCCCTTGCTCCCCACTCCTCGCTAACCCTCCCCTTGCTCCCCACTCCTCCTCGCTCCCCCTCCCCTTGCTCCCCACCCCTCCTCGCTCCCCTCCCCTTGCTCCCTGCCCCTCTCTATCCCCCTTTGCACCCTCTTCTTAATAGTCCGATCAGTGAAGCGATGGGTTGTATTTGTTCGTCTATATTAATGCAGTCAGTGTGTGTGCGTGCGTGCGTGCGTGCGTGCGTGCGTGCGTGCGTGCGTGTGTGTGTGTCAGTGTGTCTCCTCCATAACTCCAAAACCATGAAACCTATCAGCCTGAAACTTTGCATGCATACTAAGAGAACTTTAAGGGAGTGCATGAATTGGGTGTTTGAGTTAATTTAAACACCCCTTTTGAAGAAATTTAACGGCCTTATTTAATTATCCTATCCCCATCCATCAGGAGCATACTCTGTTCAGAGGGTTGGTGCTGTTGAAGCAGTCTCCTGGGCTATTGAGCACAATCCTGGACAGGTCACCACTCCGACACAGGATACTCAAATGGCTCAGTCAGCCCAGCAAGCTGGTACTCATTTTGCTGACGTCAGAAGGATGACAGGCTGAGTCAACCCCACCTGATATTAATTCAATGGTAATGCAGGATTTGAACTCAGGACCCTTCGATCCCCAGCCCACCAACCGAACCATTAAGCCAACACCAGGCATTTAATTATCCTATATCAAGGATCAATCTTGGTCACTTTGCTGTCCCTCGCAAGGGTCTTAATTTTCCAATTTTTTTTGGCCTGCTCAACAATGCCGTGACGTGGAAAGGCCGCAATAGTTTCTTAGGATAAAGTTTTGTTTTTTCACTTTCCTCACTCATATCGTCAAATATCTGTTCATCATAGCTACGAATCACGGAGTACATCGCAATGTACTGTAAATGGATGGGTTGTGTGCATGTGCGTGTATTTGTGTGAGGCATACTTTTTGAGGCCATTAATTACATGAAGTACATCTCCCTCCTCTCTCTCTCTCTCCCTCCCCTCCCTCCTCTCTCTTTCCCCTCCCTCCTCTCTCTTTCCCCTCCCTCCTCTCTCTCCCTCCCATCCCTCCTCTCTCTCTCCCATCCCTCCTCTCTCTTTCCCCTCCCTCCTCTCTCTCTCTCCCTCCCATCCCTCCTCTCTCTTTCCCCTCCCTCCTCTCTCTCTCTCCCTCCCATCCCTCCTCTCTCTCTCCCTCCCATCCCTCCTCTCTCTCCCTCCCCTCCCTCCTCTCTCCCTCCCCTCCCTCCTCTCTCTCCCTCCCCTCCCTCCTCTCTCCCTCCCCTCCCTCCTCTCTCTCTCCCCTTCCTCCTCTCTCTCTCCCTCCCCTCCCTCCTCTCTCTCCCTCCCCTCTTTGCCTTCCCCTCCCTCCTCTCTCTCCCTCCCCTCCCTCCTCTCTCCCTCCCCTCCCTCCTCTCTCTCTCCCCTTCCTCCTCTCTCTCTCCCTCCCCTCCCTCCTCTCTCTCCCTCCCCTCTTTGCCTTCCCCTCCCTCCTCTCTCTCTTCCTCTTTATCCCCCCCTCCCCCTTTATACTTAATTCAGTAAATGAACAGGTTGCGTTTGCTCGTACCAAATAAAGGAAACAACCTTGGTGAATCGCAATCCTTATGGAGTCGTCAGGGTATTATTGGAGCAGTGGAAGCCTAAGTGGTTCATCACCGGATGAAGATTTTTTTGCCATCAGAGAGTTTTGTGAATCATTCCATTGAAGTGCACAAGCTAATATGTGGTTGTAGTTAAGTATGCATCACCGTATTTGAGTGAAGTGCATTCGTGCGTTTTTTGTAAGAGGCACTAATGTAAAGGTAAGTGGACAAGGGTAGGAGAGATTTTTTGAAAACATCTTCTTAAATTGAGGTGCCATCTGTTTCCTTAAGTCGTGGGGCAACTTAGCTAAATATAGCATAACAATTGTGTATTTTGTGACGAAAGCACCAAATTTGGCACACTAGTAGCCTAACATATTATGAACAGATGTGGATATTGGGCCATCTCAAAATTTTTGATGGCAGTGGAAAATGGCTGCCACAGCCATCATCAGCCGAATTTGAGATGGCCCAATATCCAAATATGTTCATAACATGTTAGGCTACTTGTGTGCCAAATTTGGTGCTTTCGTCACAAAATGCACAATTGTTATGCTAAGTTGCCCCACTATAGCAAACAGAGACTATTCTTGGTGTGAGTTTGAATAGGCATCACTGCACTGTACAATATATGATGAAGAATTAAGCAGTATTGTAGCAGAGTAGTCAATCATATAAGAAAAGAGCCCTCTAGAGCCTGTTCTGATGAATGAAATCATTTTAACTCACCTGGATTTTAGTCAGGTGAGGTTGTGCAATTGAGCAGTCAGTCAGTGAGTCTGTAAACACTTCAGTCATCATCGCTTGAACCAAACACGGGATTTTGATGAAACTTGACAACAGCCTTCATCACCCATAATGTACCAAACTGCGAGGGGGGGGGTTGAGTGACTGTTGCTCCTGATCGTGGTGAGCTTCAGGATTCTCAGTCCTATTTTTGTTTATTGAGAGCTTCTATCTCATGATAGAACTGTCACACAAATCACAAACAAGCATGCAGAAAGAGATGCCGAACAACTGACCGACTGATGTAGCAAACTCTGTCACAGAGCGTTAGTTCCGCAGAAGCAGTTTCTTGGCAAGGGTTCCCGTGCTTGGCGGTTTGCCATCCCTCTCCCAGCAGTAGTTGGGACATGGATTTGGAATTGAGCCATGATGCCGGCGATAGCTCACCTCCTCTTCGTGAAGGACACCATGGGATCTTTAACGTCCACCAATTAATGCTGTAGACGAGACACATTGATGAATCGCTCTGCCTGCTGAAACACTGGGATGACAGTTTATAGCTGGGTCAGAATTTGAAACCCAGGCTACACAGCTCGGAGTCGAGCGTGCATATACCTTTCAGCAATCTTGCCAGCCCATATATCATGATTTTGAGATATAAGTTGTTAAAGTTACATTAATTGACAGAAGAAATAAGTTTTATGATCTGCTCCTTAACTCCAGCTTTGGTATATGATAGACCGGTGTAGGGTTCCTTCCTGACTTGTGTCGGGTTTCTGAAACCAGGTGGCAGAAGCTTTGATAAAATCCGATCGGATAGTTGATCTGCTTGTGGTAAGGAGGTAATTATGTTGCAAGATTGTTTTATTATGGACCGTAGTTTACAATTGGTGAACGTGTTGGTGTTTTCATTATTTTTCTTGACTGGGAAGAAAAATGGCCACTTGTCAAAGCGAACTTAGGTGCAAGAGGAAGTTATGTGGCCCAGCATACCTCTGCTTTATCCACACCTCATGAACATGGTCTGTTACTTGTCATAATGTGACACCAACCCCATTTTTACCATTCACAAAATTTAAATCAACTTCTACAGGCAGGGAAATTGTCCGTGGTATTGAGACACTGGCCTATTTCAGTTGAATCCTTAACTTCCACGTTCAGGGCAGTCGACATTGCATCACCATCTGAAGGATGGCTTATTTCAAAATATGGGACCCCCTGCTGGCACTGTATCAAGACAGTAGTTTGTAGTTTGATCCATTGGTGGTGGATCCCAGACTAGACCGTTTCATAGCAAGCACGGTACTAAATAAGCTATACCTTTTTCAAAGATGGCCTGTGCTATGATGGAGCTCTTACGAAGGGGCGTTTAACAAGATTGCAGAATGACATGCTAACCAAAAAGCACAATTTTTTTCTTATTTCTCCATCTATAAGCAATTATCACTACCCCCCAATGTACTGTATCTTCCTTCTCTCTCCCTTTTATGTCCAATATTCCAACTTTCACTTACTTCGCTAAAAATTGTTTTTTCCTGACGCAACCCTTGCCTGCTCCGCACGATATGCAAGCGTCCCCTCATCACACGAACAGTGTTTCCCACACTCACTCCAGTGCAGTCGGAGAAGCCGCA
Source organism: Eptatretus burgeri (assembly GCF_056783735.1). Classification (NCBI taxonomy): domain Eukaryota; kingdom Metazoa; phylum Chordata; class Myxini; order Myxiniformes; family Myxinidae; genus Eptatretus; species Eptatretus burgeri. Next base: position 67,051,466 of record NC_140961.1, read on the forward strand.
GTTGTGCAGCAACTTAGCATTTCAGCTAGATTAACCACAGCCACCAGAGGAGTGCCCGTTGCTTGAACTTTTTCGACTTAACATGCAATTTGTGAACATTGTCAAAAGTTGATGCCCAGTCTCGACATGATCGATGAATGTGCCTTGCTGGATTTAGTTGCCATCGTCTTCTGTACTTGCTAATCTCAATACTTCTAAAACTCCTTATGCACACTCATTCCCATTTCTTCAATCCTTCCCATAATAGGTTTTCCATATCTGAATGAACCTCAAATGCACACCTCTCTTTTGTCTCACACTTGCACAGCATGACCTGGAGAACTCAGCTGGCGAAGGTTTGTCAAGGCATGGAAAGACTGGTATTGAACGGCATTTACTGACACGAGTGATTGAACTTGAACATGGGAAATCGCAGCTGCAGAATGAGACCATGACGCATCAAAAGCATGTGGATTCTGCGCTCACGGTACTACAGCAGCGTGTCGATGAGCTAGAGCATGGTGAGACATGGTTCCCTTGATGTTGCCATTTGTATGTTGAAAGAATTTTTTTTTTTACAGAATATGAGGGTCTAGGTCTAGGAATACACTATTGTATTTATCAGGCTAATCTATTTATTACAATAGAACAAGTAACATGAACTCAACATCTTGGGATGTGGTCAATAAAGTATTTTCCTTTCTGAAAGTAGGGTAGGATTACCGATTGCTGAAGATGGGGTACGCCTTCTAAGCGAGTGTATTCAACCTTTGCGCAAGATGACTTGGATTCCGTAGTTGCATTCACTGAACCTATTCTCAACATTGCTCATCAAATTTTGATGGAAAGGAGAGACGATAACAAGCAGGCATGAGTAATCTTGGGGAGACCATGGGAAACTGAAATTTGGTCAAGGTCATCTGCGCCGAATGACTACCCTTTTCAAAAACTGCCATGGGTTTAATTTTTTTTTAACGTTCTCATGTGAGTATTCGTAGATGGGACAGCAAGCTTAATGGAAAGCACAGTATTCTGAAATGCCGAGTACAGTGGTGTATTCTATGGTACAACTGTTTCCACACAGAGAATCAGGACAATTTATACGAGGGACAGTCAAGAAGTAACCTTAAAATGGTGATATATATTCGAAGATGTAATGTGTGTAGTTGTAGACGACATATGTTATATCTATGAGTAAGAGTCATCTTTTACCTGTTTTAGATCTAGCAACGTTAAGCGTATGACGTCAGTAAAGCAGTTCCAAGATGGCGGCTCCCTTGGAAGCAGTCCCTGTCCCAGTCGTACACCTGCTGCAGCAATAAACACGCGTCACCATATTGCATTTTCATTCTGTAATGGATTTCGCTGGGATTCACACTCTCACTTCCCAAGAAACGATGACAGAATGTTGCTCCTCCCTGGTACATACTTCTAAGGGAGCCGCCATCTTGGAACTGCTTTACCGACATCATCTGTTAATGTTGCCAGATCCAAAACAGGCAAAACATGACTCTTACCCATAGATACAACACATGTCATCTGCAACTACAACCATTACATTCTCGAATTTATATCGCCATTTTAAGGTTACTAATTGACTGCCCCTCATTGTTAGACCGTATTTGACCCTTTGCAATAGAAACAATGAAATACGTTTTGCACAGTGTTCTGCTTTACCCCCATATGTACCTCAAGCGTTCTTCACTACAGGTACGAACTTGTTTAAAACTGCAGATTCCTTCAAAGCATCCTTCCTCCTGCGCACGGACTACATGTATGCTCGTGTCCAGACAAGGCTGCCAGAGATGTATGCGTTCACCGTAAGCATGTGGCTGCGATCGAGTGCCACACCCGGCGTGGGCACACCTTTCTCATATGCCGTGCCAGGCGAGGCAAATGAATTGGCTCTTGTTGAATGGGGAGGAAATCCTATGGAGCTGCTCATCAATGACAAGGTGCTCCTGCTCGTACGAAAATTTTAGGATTGGGGCACTGATGTATATAATCATTAATTAGCTGTTATCTCAGTATCCAAGTTATCCTCACATGTTCTTAAGTGTGTTTGCCCACACCTCCGGTGGTTTTTGTTTTGGCTTCAGGTGGATCCTATAACCATCACCTCGATCCCAGCTCTCTCTTTTATGCCAATGAAGGGTTAATGTCTGAAACATCAGCTTCTCCTTACTTCCCACTGCGGTTAGCATGCTTCGATCAAACTTTGGTTTATTCCATCCATTGTTCTACCTGTCTGCCAATGTAGAACAATGCCATATAGCTTTCACGATTAAGATCAAGACTAGTTTTCCATTTGACCCTCATCTATATGCCTGGTGTTGGCTTAATGGTTCGGGTGGTGGGCTTTGGATCCGAGGGTCCTGAGTTCAAATCTCGCTCAGTTGTTGAATTAATACCAGGTGGGGTTAACTCGGCCTGTCATCCTTCCGAGGTCGGCAAGATGAGTGCCAGCATGCTGGTATACTGTGTCGGAGTGGCAACCTGTCCAGGATTGTGCCCAATAGCCAAGGAGACTGCTTCGGCAGCACCAATGCTCTGCACAGAGTATGGTCCCAATCTCCTTTCCTCATCTATATTATGAGGTGTGTGTGTGTGTGTGTGTGTGTGTGTGTGTGTGTGTGTGTGTGTGTGTGTGTGTGTGTGTGTGTGTGTGTGTGTGTGTGTGTGTGTGTGTGTGTGTGTGTGTGTGTGTGTGTGTGTGTGTGTGTGGCCATTTTTCTCAGAGATGGCCAAACGGATCTTCATCAAACTTTCAGGTTCATCAGTGAGTGCCGGGAATGTTTTAGACAAAACAAGTTGGATTAAAAAAAAAAAATAGCTCTATTGTGCCTCAGCCTTTGTAGTTAGCAGTGTCAAAGATAACATTAAATGATCCCCGACCCCATTCCTTCGTGTGTGTAGGGAAGTGTTTTGGACCCTCACAAAAAAAAAAACAGACCAAAAAACATCGGGTACACCTGCTAGTATTCAATTAAAAGACCAAATACTGCGTTGGAGTCATCAGGAAGAACCGAATAAGCAAAGATAGACTTTGGGGGAATGTGGATGGGATTTGGGTTTCAACTGCTTCTCCTCTACCCTCAAACCCATCTAGGCACAGTCAAGTTAGTCTTATAAAAACAACTTGTAAGAATCACCTCTCCGTAGACAGATAGTTGGAGAAAGAGAGAGATTGAGAGCAAGATATGTAGTTTGGGCGAAGTGAGGTTTTACTGTACTTGCATGCTCGAAAACTAAAGGACCATGTTGTTCCGGGCTATCGTAGGTGTCTCATTCCTTTTTATATCGCCTTTTGATGGCCCACGTACAATTCACGTTCTTACCATCGAGTCACGTGCTTGTGCTCTTTTCCAGACTTCAATATATCAAATTTAACATGCTAAGAAGGGTTTTTTTTTTCTCTCTCTGTGATTCCCTAAATATTTATACACTTTATCTTTCCAGCAACATCATGAAGCTGGAGATTTGCTGAATGCTTTGCGGGGTGATTTAGCGGTTAAGCTCAATATGCCGAACATGCACAAAGAAGAAGGTTTTCCATTTTAAAATATGAGGAAAATTGCACTACATAATATGCTGTTTCACTCTATTCAAAGAAGAAAAGCTTATGTCGCCATTTTTTTCAATCAAATCTCTTACTACTCTTACCAACAAACCACCAAGAAATGTCTTTCATGTACAAACTAATAACTTGTCAAGTCTGTCTGTGCCATATGCTCCCCCTAAATCCCCCTGCTCATAATTTCAAATAGCCTCATCTCAGACCCTGCTCGAGATAAGGAGGAATTTCTCAACTCAGTGCGAGCCTCAAACTCGCACTGTCCCTACCTTACCCTCTTGTACCCACTGTCTTTTCGACTTTGTCTTTCACACCATGAAGATGGACAAAGATATGTCCAGCCTTGATTCTTCGTCGGTAATGGTCCCGGATGGCATCGTGAGCAAAGTTCTCAAATGACACTCTTCTGCTCTTACTTATCCACTGTCCGCTCTGTTCAGCCTGCCCTTCTCCTTTGGCTGCCTCTCAACTGCCTGGAAGTCAGCAAACACCACTCGCATTCACAAGAAGGGTGCAAAAACAGATCCTCTCAATTGCAGGCCAGTTGAAGTGAGCAAGGGAATGGAGGGGAGGCATTACTTCCAATTATAAACAAAAGTTATGTAATCCATCACTGCTGACGTGAAATCTTTCCTATTTTAAAACAACCTGATCTCTGACCATCAGTTTGCATTCCAACCCAATCACTCAATTTTGTACATGCTGCTGTATCTCTCTAGGCAATGGTCAGAGGCCCTAAATCTCACTCAATATGTCAGGACCATCTCCCGAGGCATATCTAAGGAATTGGATGCAGTCTGGCATTCTGCTCACTGCTTATGGCATAGAGGCCACCTTCATAACTGGATCCATCAATTCGTGCAGTGAATGCATTGCCTCACTCTTATCATCATCTTCTCTCTTAGAGAAAGCTGCAATGCCCCAACGCCCAGTCTTGTTCCTCATCTACATAAACGATATCTCCGATGCTGTGAAAATGCTCTTTTCATTCATGCAGATGACTCCACATTGTGCCTTACAGATTACTGCACCCCCATCCCACTGGCAGGCAGGTGGCAGCTGCGTCACTCTCTGCTGATCTGGAGTAGATTAGATGCTGGTTTGACAAATGGAACATAGTTTTCAATTCCGGCAAATCTTTGTCTCACCATCACTCCGCAGCGATCGTGAAAATAACCCATGTATATAAATATTCCATGGTGAACCAATGGAAGATATTTCGTCTTTTGAACTTTCCTCATTTCGATTTGCACCACCTTCATCACAATCTCATTTAAACCCTCTATACCACCATTCCAATTTGAACCACCTACACGACGATGTCAATGAAATCCCCCATCTCTACCTGTGGTCTTCTCTGGCCCCATTAACCCGAAATAACCCAACCATATTGCATGTTTTCTCTCCTCCTTTCTTCCCATTCCCTTGCTTGTTATATCCACCTGTTGCCCCACTGTCTGGAAGATGATTGATGAACCTAGATTTTGCGTTAATCAAAGTATCTCATCATTGGTGGATCCCAGGCCTAAGCCTGTTTAGCTCCCCAAGCTCAGGTCAACACCTCCCCATTTATTTGTTTATTTCTTCAATTTGCAATGGGGGATATTTGTTGAAATCATCGCATTTGGCAAAACTAAACAAAATTCCTTCAGCTGCATCTCAGGTTGATATAATGTCGGAAAATCATGCTTTATCAACAATTGCAATATTCTGAATATTTAGTACTTGACACATCGGAGTTGTCCATCGACAGATGGAGTACTTTGTATTTTGGTGAGGAAATTCAAAAATGCACTTTGCAAAAAGAAGAAGAATAAAGGATCTCTTCATTTGTGTGAATTATTTGATGAACATGCACATGTAAGATCACCTATTAAGGATTCCATTTTTTCAGTTTAGGTATTCCAGTGCAGGACTGATAGGATGGCCTAGAGGTATGCATACTCACCTCAAAGCTGTCAAGCCTGGGTTTGAATCCCGACCCAGCTATAAACTGTCATCCTGGTATTTCACTGGCTTGGTGATTCATCAATGCATGTGCCGTCCCTCGGATGGACGTTGAACTGGCGTCCCATCTGCCGACATTAGTTGGTGGACGTTAAAGATCCCACGGTGTCCTTTGCAAAGAGTCGCCGGCACCATGGGCATATTCCAAATTCCTGCCCTAACTACTTCTGGGAAAGCAATGGCAACCCACCCATATAAGTGTTGCCAAGAAACTGCTTCAGCAATACTGAACCTGCCTTCGGGCACAAAGTATACACCAAATATCCCAGCACAAAGTCCTCAGAGAAGGCGCAATCATATTAAAGGGATGCCAATTCTGATGCACGCAATAATTTCACATTCTGCCCAACAATTTTCAAGCTGCCTGACCAATGAAATAGTCCGTTCACCTGCTTGCTAACACAAGATAACCATGGCACCCAACCACGTGGTTACCTAATATAAGAAGAAGAAGGGAAAAAACACTCCTTCGTGTCTTCAAATGCATCAGACTGCTGAAGAAGTTTTCCTTGGCAAGGGGGCACAATCCTGGATGAGTCGCCACTTTGATGCAGGGTACTCAAATGGTTACCTAGAAATAAAGAAATAAATGGCATTCATGATTAAGACGCGGCAGAAAATTTGTCAAACAATGAACCAGTTTTAAAGCAGGTCAAAAATTACTTTAAGCATTGTTACAGTGCGGTTGCCTGATTCGTCAGTCCGGTTGCCTGGTCCGAATCCGGCCAGTAACATAGCAACCACATCTGTCCCCCACCGCAGAGATTCCAGGTCGGGTCCCCGTGCCCAATGTCACATTACCGTGCCAATTGGAATCTCTATGCTGGGCGAGTGACGTGTCAAGGTGAATACTGGGCAGATCTTATAGTCTGGCCGAGTAATCAGTGTATGATTGATGAGTAGATTACAATGGCTAGCTTTTCCACGATCAAAATTAACCCAATGACTATTCCTGGAATGATCAAGTCTTAACATTACCCATTCAGCATTGCGTTCTTCTAAGCTGTTGTCAACAGACAAAAGGGATTAATTAGTGTAACCGATACCCTTGCAGTTGCACTCTCCACAAGCAGCTGAACAGTCCAGTTCGTGTTTCTTGCAGACACACCTTGGAGTATCACAGTCTTTCTTGCAGTTGCACCTGATTACCCTCAGCAGATCTTTTGGAGCCGGCGGTAAGTCTGTCATTCGTGGCTCAAGGCAATTCCGTACATGACACCTCCCCCACTCCTCTGGATCCAAATGTTTAGATGCCCCCATCCACTGCTGAACTTGATAATATACCCGAGCACTGTGATAGGAGGCAGCCTCTGCTAATAGGGGTAGAGTATGCATCTGTACACTGGTAGAACTTGTTGCCACCTTCTCAGTAAAATGTCTGAAATGTAAGAGCATCCAAGCCCTCACCTGGACAGCCTCCGTACAAGGGAGCAATGGCCTTCTCTCCAGCATAGATGATTTCCTCCTGAGATGCGTCACTGCAAAATACTTCAGCTTGTTCTTTGAAATCTGGATCACTGGTTAATTTCCAGAATGTGACGCCCTTCCCAATGCCAAACATATGGGATGTTTTATCGTATCCAGTAATTCCATGTACCAATGGCAACAAGTGGCACATTTGTTGACCGAATATATTTTGTAGCCAATGTATATTCAATGTCTGCAGTGAATTTGTGTTCTTCTTCCCTTCAGACCTGAAGAACAAATCAGTTGAGTTGGGATTCACATGGGCACAGAGCAACATTAAGATATCCGTATCTTCTCCAATGAGAGTAGCAAGAGATTTTGCAGCAGAGTCTGCTGCTGTCTGTGCGATAAGTCAGCATCGCCTTCTGCATGTATTGTCTCCATTCCATTTTTAGCCAACTTCTCACTCAGCATGCGGATGAATTTCTGATTGTTACAACAGTTTGTCAGGAAGTGTTCTTTCTTCACTTTTAGTGGCATGCTCGCAACAAAGTGAATTTGGACTCCAACAGCACCTTTTGATCTTCGGAGATATTCTTCTTCTTATTCTTCTTCTTCTTTCGTGTTGCTACACTTTTCCCAGCCACTGCAAAACACAGGCTCTGGCACAGGAGTCGAGAGCCTTCACCTTTCAGGAGATGCTTCATTGTTTGAGGAGCCTCTCCACAGTCACAATCGATAGGGCTATTTTGATTATATCCCAACTTCTGCATTAGGACTCTGCAGCATCCAACTCCAGTCCTGAGGTGGTGGAGACATAGCCAGTTGGCCATGTCTCCCTGGCTCCTTTTGGCATTGACTTCTTAGGGTTGAGTAACAGCTTGTGAGGTCTTGATCGCAGGTGCATTGACCAGGTGTCTATCATGCTGCTGTGGGGGTTACCATTCAGGGGCTGCACAACATGATGGAAACTATTTCTGGATTTCAATCTCTTGGGTACTGACTCGTGTTGAAAGAGTGGGTGGTGAGAGTCACGTTCATGCTGGGTTATTAGCATCCAACAGGGGACTAAGCCAAAGAGGGGCTTATGGATTTGGTCTCAATTTCCTTGTCCATGCGTGTGCGTCCGCAACCATATCTCGGATATGTATGGAGCAATTTTATTTGTACTTGGCACAAAGCCAACACATAATGGTATACATATGCACTTCATTTTTTTTCTGACATCAGATCCAAGATGGCCGACTGGTGGCCATTTTCGTTATCATAAAAACACTGGTGTCGAACACATCCTCAACCATTTCTCGGACATGCATTTACCGATGTTGTTCAAACTTGGCACACAAATAATGAACGATGGCTTGCATATGCATGTCGTGTTTTTTCGAGATCAGATCCAAGATGACCGACTGGCGGGCATTTTCGTTGTAAAAAAAACCCCGATGAACACATCCTCAACCATTTCTCAGACTTCCTGGTCCTATTTTGTTCATACTTGGCACAAGCAAAGTACATGATGGCGTACACGTGCCTCTTACTTTATTTTGTGATCTGATCAAAGATGGCCGACTGGTAGACTGGTGGCCATTTTAGTTGTACATAAATATTTGCAAGCCATTTAACTCCCTACAGTAAAGTTACAACAACAACTGGGGCTGTTACATTTTATGTCTTTTTTACTTGTTTCTATTTGTGAAGAAATTGCTCTTCTGATTGAATAGAAGTTGGAACAATACCACATCGTAAATAGAGGTTGTCCACAGCCCAGAATAGGACAAGAATATTCCACTGCTGAATTGCAGAAAGCAAGTGCAGTGCTTCAAATAGTCCCTGGGTCTGTTCCCCATTTAGAGTTGGACAACTTCTTCAAGTTGTTGTTTTTGGCTCCCACCTTCACCTTTGTCTTAAGAACATGATCATTGTAGCTGAGGGGACAGTCCAGGGTAACTCCAAGGTATATTAGCCTGGGGTTGTGAGTCGGCCTTCTCCCATCCCAGCAGAAATTCAGCTTTCAGTTTGCATCCATGTTCTTAAGATGAAAAGCACTGAGTTGCGTCTTCTCTGGATTAGCCCACACTTTCATATTTTCATTCCACTCAAAGAGCGAATCAATGAATATTTGTCCATGTTCTACTTTGGGGAATAACTTAATTTTCCTCTTACATTCATCACCAGAGTATATTCCCAAAGATTACTTTGGAACTTAGTTTTTGGTTTAAATGTCTTTGTTGAGCAGAAATGAAATGATAAACTTATCTTAATGCTCTTGTCCAGCCACATATTTTGAGATTGTAGCAAATTGTTTTTCCATTGATTAATTGATAACCATCAAAGTTTTCAGTCCTTTCAAGATATTAATTTTTTTCTTTACATCATCCAACTTATTTGTAATTAAATTTATCCGCTTATTTGTTTTATCTACTTTTACCTGGGTTATTTCTTCAATAAGACTTGTATGATATTTCTCACATTCTCTATGTTTTCCATTTAAATACCAAGGCTGATTACATCTCCACTCTTTGGTTTGGTTATTGCTTGATTCTATAATTTATAAATCAGGAAAAAAGACGGCGGTCGCCCGTTAAAATTCCCAACCCAATATCTTAACACTTATACTTATAACCATAAGGGAGACGATTGATTCCATTCTCTAAAATATATATTTTATCATCAAAAGCTCCTAATGCTTTCTTATATATCTCTTCTGTGTATAATTGATGTTTATAACTTCTTATTGTATTCATTTTTCTGAAGTCTTCCTTCTTTAAGGTTAAACAGTTGTAATAATGTTTAAAGTTTATTGTTTCCATGATTATATTGTTGCGGATTCGCGCCCGCCGGCGTGCGAGCGGCCACGTAACTCGAATCGCGGCACGTCGCCCACTGGACGGACAATCCCGTCGTGACCCTCTCGGACTAACGCCGGGAACTAGTCACGGGTGGACCTTTCGGCCTCACCACAATCGTGCCAACTGGCCCCCCGCGTGGGATAGGGTTGCTCGCCAAATTCGACCTACCTAAGTACCCACACGGAGGGTAGACCGGGCGATCGCACCTCGCCGCAGGTCGACTTCGGACACGGGCCACTTTAAGCGACCCGTTCCGTACTATCGGGATAACCGAGCGGTGTTTTCGTCGGCCTCGACGGTTCGATTAATTATCGAGCGTTTTAGCCCACGACCAACCCTTTACGTGAAGTAAGATGGAGATTCAATAAAGGAAAAGACGAAGCGAAACGGGAAAACAGTTCAACATGAAGCACATTTATTTCGCGATGAACGGAAAGCACACATATACAATTACACCAAAAGCAAATGTAAAAGAAGAAGAAACACAATAATACACAAAAAGCAAATGCAACAATGCAGATCCAACCGACTACCGAGCACACGGCAACACTTATACAGTTTTACTTCACAGACGGCGCCGACAACACATATACCCAAAGCAAAAGAAAAGGACCACCCTCAAGGATGAGGGGGGCAGGCGGGCCTGGGGCCGAGACCGCATCGGGCCTACCCGTCTGGTGATGAGCCGCAAAATGGCGCTGGCGCCCCGACTCCGCGGGCCTCGCTGGGACTGCCTGGTATGGGGTGGGAACGGGGCCCCCTTCTCGCACTATCTCAGCGCGGGGGGAAACAGGAGGGGGTTGTTGATGCTCGGGGGAAGGAGGATATCTCCCTGTCTCGGGTCCCGCGACGAGCGTCTCCACCACGACCTTGGTCGCGTTGCTGGCCTCTCCCCTCCGCAGCTCCCCGACTCTGACACGAGCACCCCCTCGACCGCCTTCGCCGCCGCCACCTCTCCACAGCTCCGTCCAACCGCCCTCTCCGACTCCTCTCTTGACTCGTCCCAACTCTTCACTGACTCTCCGAACTCTTAACTGACTCCGAACTCTTTACTCCGAACTCTTAACTGCCTTGACTGACGAACGCGGCCCCTTATATGCCCCGTGGCTTCGCTCCTTCACCTTCGACCCTTTACCTCCGACCCTTCACCTCTAACTGGCTCCCCATTGGACCGAGGAAAAGTGGGCGTGAATGCTTTTTGATCCATGAATTTGCATATAGCGATATTACTCCAACGCACCTGGAGGCGGGGCCAAATCGCCCCACGCTCGCCGATAGGACGGAACAGAAGTGGGCGTGAGTCGTTTTTGATCCGTTTTCTTCGGAAAGGCTGTGCCTCTGCACCCGCTGCTCGGTGCGCACCCTGCACGAGTCCAGTATCGGTGCCCACAAGTGGCGTGGGAATGGTGGTGATGCGATGGTTGCGAGGGCGAGTTGTGACGGTAAAGGTCGTGGCTGTTGTTGTGAAGCAGCGTTGCGGTTGGTGGTTGTTGTGTGATGGCTGTTGAAACGTGGTTGGTGGTGGTAGTAATGGCGGCTGGTCCAAAATAAAGATAGTAAAAGAAAAACGGCTATCTAGAGGGGTCGCAGCCCGAATGAATGACATTTATTCCCTCTAAACAACGGGTTTGGGCCTAACTACACATATACTTACAGAGATATCTCACCTAAGGGACCTGAATGGTGGTTTGCGAATTTCGTCAACCACAACAATATTTTTCTTTATTCCCTTAGGTTATTATCACACCTTTCAATGTTATTATTATCAATGTACGTAAAAGCATAAGACTTTGATCTCAATCTGATAAATTCACTCATGATCTTCCAACCCAATTCATCTTTAAACTTACCAAAAACCTTTTTATTCTTTGATGAAAACAACACATCACCTGACTTATAATTGCTTGTATCATAGATATCAATATTATCAATCATATCCTCATATACATCACTTGTCTTAATTTCTAATATAAAACTATTTGTATCCACTTATAACAACGACACATTATCCTTATACTTTGATTTTAAATTATTATAGTAACAGTAATACATTAACGACTTTGACAAGTCCAGAATTGATGTTCCTATATAATAGGTTTATCCATTTCAATACTCTCTTTTTTCAAATGAATAGCACAAAAGTTCTCCGAAAACACCTCCGCTCGTTCAAAACTTGGTCTATTGATTAACTTTGAAGCCTGTTTCCAAGATGTAGCAAGTCTTATGTTTTGTCGATTCCTAACATTTTCCAGTCTTTCCAAATACAGCATTATTCATTAATTTATAAAAGTCCTTCTCAAAATCTGTTTTTGCTTCTGTTCTCCTTTTTGTATGAAAATCAATATACTTATTGGATTTGCTATATATGCTAGATATCCCTTATCATCGGGTTTTCCGTCTGTCTGTCTGTGTGTGTGTGTCTGCAACGCGAGGCTCCACAGCACAAACCAGCGAACCGATTTCGATGAAACTTTGCCAACGTGTGCATTATTTGTTGGGAATGTGCGCGTCTGAATTTCATTGCCACCAACAACAACCACCAGTTGCTGTGCAGCGGCCAAAAAACCGCGTACAGTATTTTCAATACTTGTCCTTCAGTTTTGAATGTAGAGAAGCGAGACTTCGGAATTAAACACTTCGAGATATTTAGAAAATTTCACTTGAGCCGATTTTTGATTGAGGATTTATTTTTCAAATGATAGTCCTTCAAACATCGGGTGTCTATTCACCGTCATTTTTTATGAGGGGCTTAGGAAAGCGGGTGGAGCTTAGGGAAAGTGGACGTGGTTGATTAAAAGTGGGAGTGGCGTCGGAAAGTGGGCGTGGCTTATGGAAAGTGGGCATGGCTTATGAAAAATAGTGTGGCTCAGGAGGTGTGGTCAAACAAGAGCGTTGAGAGAAGTTTATCAGGTTTTCCGTGTGTGTGTGTGTGTGTGTGTGTGTGTGTGTGTGTGTCTGCCACGCGAGGCTCCACAGCACAAACCAGCAAACCGATAATTTATTTACCGAAAACGATTTCCCCAGCCACACACCACCTCCAATTATTTATTTATTTACCGAAAACGATTCCATGACCAACACACCACCTTTAATTATTTACTGAAAATGATTCCCCCACCCACACACCACCTCCAATTATTTATTTATTTACCATTTTGGATTCTCCTCCACACACCACCTTCAATTATTTATTTATTTACCGTAAACGATTCCACGACCCACACACCACCTTATTTATTTATTTACCGAAAACGATTCCATGACCAACACACCACCTTTAATTATTTACCGTAAATGATTCCCCCAATCACACACCACCTTCAATTATTTATTTATTTACCGTAAACGATTCCACGACCCACACACCACCTTATTTATTTATTTACCGTAAACGATTCCATGACCCACACACCACCTTTAATTATGTATTTATTTACCGAAAACGATTCCCCACCAACACACCACCTTATTTATTTATTTACCGTACACGATTCCACGACCCACACACTACCTCCAATTATTTATTGATTTACCAAACGATTCCACGATCCACACCACCTTTAATTATTTATTTATTTTCCGTAAACAATTCCACGACCCACACTCCGCCACCAATTATTAATTTATTTTCCGTAAACGATTCCACGATCCACACACCACCTTCAATTATTTATTTATTTACCGAAAACGATTCCACGACCCACACACCACCTCCAATTATTTATTTACCGAAAATGATTCCCCACCCACACACCACCTCCAATTATTTATTTATTTACCGAAAACGATTCCCCACCCACACACCACCTTCAATCATTTATTTATTTAACAAAAACGATTCCACGACCCACACACCACCTCCAATTATTTATTTAAAGTGGGCGTGGCTTATGAAAAATATTGTGTGGCTCAGGAGGTGTGGTCAAACAAGAGCATTGAGAAAAGTTTATCAGGTTTTCCGTGTGTGTGTGTGTGTGTGTGTGTGTGTGTGTGTGTGTGTGTGTGTGTGTGTGTGTGTGTGTGTGTGTATGTGTATGTGTGTGTGTCTGCAATGCGAGGCTTCACAGCACAAACCAGCAAACCGATTATTTTTCAAATGGTAGTCCTTCAAAAATAGGGTGTTCATTTACCGTCATTTTTTTATGAGGAGTGCCAGTTGGCAAAATACGCAATAGGAAAAATCTTGCCAGGCAGAGGAACAATTGTATGTGAACCAATACGTCTTGGCAATGAATCTTCGTCGGTGGATCAGTCAGAATGAAAAGCATCATTTCCAGCGCTTTAATCCTTGCGAATCCCTCGTCACCTACCGGCTTGTTTAACCAAAGACTTTGTTTGAATTTCAAAATCCGATGAATTTTCCTCACTCTCAACCCAGCAGATAAATATTGTCTCAAGTTCCTTTGATGCAAAACATAACTTTCTTTATCATTTAATGTAGTAAGTAGTTTTTCTGGAGATTTACCTTTTATACTAAATGACTGTTGGTAATCACTTAACCATTCTTTTCTTGGACTTTCTTTATCAGGGGCATAAGGAAGGTCTTTATGTTTGTGATGAAGTTCTTCTGGATATTTTAAATCAACCTCAAAATCATATCCAACTTCAGCTTCATCCAATTCTTTTTGAGAGGAGACAACAATGTCTTGTGAAACGTTTTCATAATGTTTTTCTTTAACCCATTTAGGCCATGGGCGAGATAGGGCCACCGTGCACCCCCCCCCCCCCACAACCTCCCAACAAAACGATGTTTTTTTGAAGTGCCTGGATATGCTGAATACGAATTTGAATGTTAACATTGAAAACATTGGGATGCACTACCTGTTTTAGCCTCATGAAAAGGGGTACCCTCAAAAATTAATTTTTGTCATTTGTGCCAAAAGCGATTTCCATACCCAATCAGAATGGCTTCCAGACGACCCATTACACTGTCAGACTACACATATTATGGCTTATATGAAACATAATCTCATGCTGGTTCTATGTACGTGTCTAAAATTAACATATCCAAGAGCTTATTAAACATGTTGAGAACATGTACTGTATCGTCTTATTAACCGTTCATTACTGTGTTGTTGAACTTTCAATAAAGCTTATTTTTAAGACATTTTTTTCTTCTGCCAAATAGTCGAGAATAAGAATCTGACTTAATTTGTGATCCATATATATATAGTATCCAAATACAATTTAATCCAGATAACATGAACACACATGACGTTATCACACTATAAACAACAGAACGGTATTCACAAAATCAAAAGCAGGGTTGGGTTTTAAAAATAAAATAAATTGCTGAGAACATTATTCATGTTAATATTGCTGGTATGTTCTTTCCCACTCTAAATAATATATTAATGTATTTTACAAGACATATAAATGTGCTACATTCATACTTATTTCCCAAATTCTGATTACAACCAGATATGGCAACTTCAACCACATATGCAGCAAGGTGTTTGACATGATGCCAAAGACAGGCAATGTTGTTTTCAGCACAGACAGCTACCTGCCCAACTCTGTGAAGGCGATGGAAAAACAGAGGAGAGGATGTGGAGAAAAGTTGATTATAAAGGGAGAAAACACCTCATGTATATTCTGTGATTATCTTCTAATTAATGATCATAAAATATATAAAAAGGAATATAATTCTTTTAGATTTACACCAAAAATGAATTACTTTACAAGATTGATTGGAGAAATGAATGTAAAGTATGAGGGTAGTAACACACCTTTCCTTACAAGGGATGAAACTGAACATATTCGAGAAATGTTCAAAGGATTGTTGTTATATATTATTCACGATTGTCATTTTCAGGGAAATATCAACACAACATATTGTATAAATAAAATAATGGATTATCTTGAAATTAAACCCGAACTTAGGATAAAAGAGAGTTTCTAAAAAAAGCCAATAATAAATTAAATAACCTGTTTTCCAAATATATAAATGAATGATTTTTTACCCATTTGGGAAAATAAGATAAAATTTAACAACCATAAAAATCTTCCAAATTCATTAAGATGTCTCATTGTTGGTTCAAGAGGGTATGGAAAAACCTGCTTACTTTTAAAGATGCTCCTTACTCCCAACTTTTTGGATTATGATAATTTAATAATTTTCACAAAGTCGAGTTTTCAACCTGAGTATCAACTACTCTCACAAGGTTTTAATGCTGGTCTTCAAAAAGAAGATATAATCGGTTTATTTAAACTTCAAAACAAACGAAATGATTACAACATTGAAGATATAATACAACCATTTTGTGATACACAGAGATATAAAAAGAAATCAAAAGCGATAACTTGTATTCTTCGTGATAATACAGATGATATACCTTCTCCCCAAGATTTGGATAAATCAAAAAAGAACCTCGTTATCTTTGAGTTAATGAGAGAAACCAAATGGTAATGGATAGTGACTACACAAGAGGGAGACATTCTTCTTGTAATTGTATTTATCTTGGTCAATCATACTTTCAACTCCCTCGTTGCTCAATAAGAAACAATGCTCATACTTTTATTTTATAAAGTTAAATTCAACAGATATAAACAATTTTTGGAGAAATAATTGTTCTACATTATGCAGTAAAAAGTAATTTGGGGATTATATGAAGCACATGACTGAAAAATATAAATATGTTGTTGTGAAACAAGATGAGATATTAAGGGATATATTTTTTATTTTATAAACAATTGCATATATAAATGAAAACTATTATTATAAATCTTGTGGGTAAATCTGCTTCTGGAAAAAACTTTCATAAATCAAGGTTCTTGTAAAGTACAAATGAGAATATTGTAAATTTGCTTAAAAAGCACCATGTAGTTTGTATTGTATCAACAACAACTGGAGCAATAAGACCTGGAGAAGTAGAAGGTGAAGATTATTACTATATTTCAGTCGAGGAACATATGCGATTGAGGAATGAAGGTAAAATATTTGAGGAGGTTTCTCTTGGTACAACAAAATATTCACATTGTAAGAGTTAAAGAAACTAAAATCTGGTGGTCTGGGTATATTAGAAACTAATCCAGAAGGAATGAGACAAATTATTAAACATCGAAGTGGTAATGGGGTTAAGATTTTATCATTCGGTTTTGATGTTGATGAAGAAACTCAACGCAAACGTATGAAAAGCAGAGATGCAAGTATTAGTGAAGAAGAAATTTCAACTCGTATTAATGTTAATAAAGAATTTAATGAAATATTTAAAGAAAAGGATTTATTTGAACACGTCTACTTTAATGATGAAGAAAAGGAAAATTCCCTGTTGACCTTTATAATTCAGTGAATAATATTTTCCAATAAATAAATGGATGCGAAAGAAATAGCAAGAAGATTTAAGGAGCATCAAGAGTTGGTTTCAAAAGTTGTAAAACAACAGGAAGACATAAAGAAGAAACGCAGACAGAAACTAACGGGTGAAGAAGCATTTGAAAGAAAACGAGAATTTTTTATCCACTTTTAAAAACTTCCCAAGAAAAAAATTATAGATGTTTCCACAGTTCCCACAATAGAATATACTCCTAAAAAAAAAAAAAAAACTTTAAATGTTAAAATATTTCAGTCAAATGACGGAGGAAGAATTAGAGCATCCAGGAGAATTAGAATATAATGATGAAGGTTTATTTCAACAACTGGAAGAGATTAATAAACCCCCTGATTATATTGTGAATGCTCTTCAAAACGATGAATATTCAGCGGATTCAAAAACCATAGCAGGACTCATTCCAACAGAATAACCAGCAATATTTCATCTTGTTCAAGAAAAGGTATTGATATTTAATGATGAATTAAGGTTCTTGAGTTCTGCTCAACCCCCTATTGAATCAACCCCCAGATTAATGTTTCTTCTCACAAAAGATGGAAGACAAGGTTGAACTGTGAGGGATGAATCAAAGTATTTTGATAAACCATTGGATATGAAAAATAATGATGACAGAGTATACATTGATCTGCTGGACTCTCTTAATTATAGGGTTCGTCTATCTGGTAAAAGTAGGAAGAATGAGGAGAAACACATTATTCAGGCTTTAAGTATCATTGGTTCAGGTGTTAGTTTTCTTCCAAATGACCCATCAGATTAAGTTAATAGACTGTTATTGCTGTTAGGTAGTAAGAAGGCTGGAAATAACAATTGTTTTAATGAAGCATCAGCCATTTTAGGCCAGTTGATGAACATGAAAATAATTAATAAATGTCAATACAAATACATTTTATCTCATCTTATTTAATATGATATCTCAAGATATCTTTAATATCTCAAGTATGTTACAAGAGATATGATAAAGCAAATAACAAATATCTTCCTGATTATAATAAGAATGAGGACAACTCTTACCTGATGTATTATGATGCTTACAATTTGTATGGGTGGGCTATGTCTCAATCTTTACCTTATGGAAAACTTAAATTAGGCCATGGGTTAGATAGGGCCACCGTGCACCCCCCCCACCCCCACCCCCACCTCCCAACAAAACGATGTTTTTTTGAAGTGTCTGGATATGCTGAATACGAATTTGAATGTTAACATTGAAAATATTGGGATGCACTACCTGTTTTAGCCTCATGAAAAGGAGTACCCTCAAAAATGAATTTTCGTCATTTGTGCCAAAAGCGATTTCCGTACCCAATCAGAATGGCTTCTAGATGACCCATTACACTGTCAGACTACACATATTATGGCTTATATGAAACATAATCTCATGCTGGTTCTATGTATGTGTCTAAAATTAATATATCCAAGAGCTTATACAACATGTTGAGTACATGTACTGTATCGTCTTATTAACCGTTCATTACTGTGTTGTTGAAGTTTCAATAAAGCTTATCTTTCAGGCATTTTTTTTTTCTTCTGCCAAATAGTCCAGAATAAGAATCTGAATTAATTTGTTATCCATATGTATAGTATCCAAATACAATTTAATCCAGATAACATGAACACACATGATGTTATCACAATATAAACAACAGAACGGTATTCACAAAATCAAAAGCAGGGTTGGGTTTTAAAAATAAAATAAATTGCTGAGAACATTATTCATGTTAATATCGCTGGTATATTCTTTCCCACTCTAAATAATATAGTAATGTATTTTACAATACATATAAATGTGCTACATTCATACTTATTTCCCAAATTCTGATTTCAACCAGATATGCAGCAAGGTGTTTGACATGATGCCAAAGACAGGCAATGTTGTGTTCAGCACAGACAGCTACCTGCCCAACACTGTAAAAGCGATGGAAAGACAGAGGAGAGGATGTGGAGAAAAGTTGCTTATAAAGGGAGAAAACACCAAAAGGCCTGCAGATTGGAAACAGTTCCAAGCCAATGATTAAAACAAGCAGCAGTTTATTGAACTGCTTACTCGATTCTGGAGCCAAGATTCGTATGCCAGAAAGCTGCACGGGAGACAAGTGATCATGACGTGTGAAGGATCAGCATATATGCTGACATCTGAAGATGGCCGCTCAACATGCAGAAGAGAAGTTTTGAGTCTCAAGTCTGCTCAAGAGGAAACAGATTCCAGAGTCATTCTCTACTGTGAATATGCCAGGAGCAATCATTACAACAATGTTATGGTGAAGAGTCCAGACAGAGACATATTTTTCATCTTGCTGCACTATGCTCTGACTATGACAGACCGAAAGATCATGTTCAGCACAGGCACAGGAAACGAGAAGAGGTTCATTGATATCAGTGAAATATCTCGTGGCTATTCCCAACAGCATTTGACAGCATTGATGACAATTCATGCCTACAGTTGTTGTGATACCACGAGTGCTTTCAAGGGGTTAGGCAAAGTGAAGCCATTGAAAACCCTCTCAAGGATGCCAAAGTTTGTGGAAGTTCTTGCCAGGCTGGGAGACACGTGAGATGTTTCGAGGGACCTCATGGATAATCTCAATGAGTTCACTTGTGCTTTGTATGGAAGATCTCGTGTTCAAAGTGTAAATGAGTTGCGATTCTTGAGAATGAGTGAGCTGTGTGCCAAAGATGATGATCATCTCACCCACTCAAGTAATGTTGACCTGGTTACTCATCCTCCATGTAGAAAGAGTCTGGAGCAGCACATCAAGAGAGTGAACTACCAGGTTGGGATATGGAAGAAGGCCCATATTGCCAACCCTGATATCCCTGATGCTGGTGAGGGACACGGTTGGGCACTCGTCAAACAAAAACTGGAGCCTCTCTGGTATGAGGGGTGTGTTCTCCAACAGCAGTTGACAGATATTGCTGAATCAGTGAACACCAGTGATGATGGAGATGATGAATCAGATGACGATGCAAGCATACCAGAGGAACAAGAGTACTTACCTGGTGACAGCTCGGAGTCTGACCAAGATTGAAGAACATAGCTGAACCATCAGCTGTTGACATTGATTGAAATGGATGACAGTAAAATCTCGTGATATTGTTACTTACCTCATGAATACAATGAAACTGTGTGATCATGATAATATATCAACAGAAATATCTTGAAATCTGTGTATGAAAGATATAATGTGTTATCGCTTGGTAAAAGGAACAATGTTACAGACTGTTATTACCTACTATATGTAAATATAATGTTGGTTTCAATCATTGTTTGTACTCAGAATTTGGGAAATAAGTATGAATGTAGCACATTTATATGTATTGCAAAATACATTACCATATTATTTAGCGTGGGAAAGAATATACCAGCGATATTAACATGAATAATGTTCTCAGCAATTTATTTTATTTTTTAAAACCCAACCCTGCTTTTGATTTTGTGAATACCGTTCTGTTGTTTACAGTGTGATAACATCATGTGTGTTCATGTTATCTGGATTAAATTGTATTTGGATACTATATATATGAATAACAAATAAATCAGATTCTTATTCTGGACTATTTGGCAGAAGAAAAAAAAGTCTTAAAAATAAGCTTCATTGAAACTTCTACAACACAGTAATGAACGGTTAATAAGACGATACAGTACATGTACTCAACATGTTAAATAAGCTCTTGGATATATTAATTTTAGAAACATACATAGAACCAGCATGAGATTATGTTTCATATAAGCCATAATATGTGTAGTCTGACAGTGAAATGGGTCGTCTGGAAGCCATTCTGATTGGGTACGGAAATCGCTTTTGGCACAAATGACGAAAATTCATTTTTGAGGGTACCCCTTTTCATGAGTCTAAAACAGGCAGTGCATCCCAATATTTTCAATGTTAACATTCAAATTCGTACTCAGCATACCCAGACACTTCAAAAAAACATAGTTTTGTTGGGAGGTGTGTGTGTGGGGAGGGGGGGTGCACGGTGGCCCTTTCTAGCCCATGGCCGACATTGTTTATAGGCTTTTGACTCTGTGTTTAATCCCACTCTATCACATGCAGGACAATTCTCAAATTTGGCATATGGAGAATCAGGGAATTCAAGGGGCTCAAGATCTTGTATACTATTCATATTTATAAAGTAAAACTTTACTTCACATAAAATTCATCTTCAGTATCATCTTCGGCACTTTCACAATCATCGATAAAACTACTTTCATAACTATCGTTTGAACACAAACTCTTGGTATCATAACTGTCTTCTGTTCCAACAAAGATACTATCATCACTCTCATAATCTTCAAAATCTTCAGTTGAATAATGACTCATATTGAGTTAGTTGAAAAAAACATTACCATCAATATCTATATACTTTTTTTCATTGACAGATTCAACTACTACATTTTTATATTAAAAGTAATTTTAAAATGATCCTTAACTACAATTGAACAAAATGTCATTTCACCTGATATATTAACATCCTTTATTTCATCAAGATTTACATATTTAGGGTTGTTGAAAAAAATACAAATTTCTCCTTGCATATTACAGATGGTCTTATCTTTCTTTCTAAAGCTTCATCCATGAGGTTTTTCTTTTTTGATACTTTTTTTTTTGTTTCATTGCTTTTTCTAGTTTTGAATATATTGCCATAAGGAGAGGAGAAACTTTTGTTAGAGCTACTTTAATTGATGTTCTTCCAGATATACTAAAAGCCCTTCCACTGAAGGAAATTGAAGAACTCATATTATTCACCATAATTGTTTTTATCCAATTGTTGTTATATTTTTCTTTATTCAATTTTACATCCTCAACCTATTTCTCAGTATCTTTTACAAATGAAGAGATTGATTGAAACTTGTCTTTTGTGTCTTGATACATTATATTCATGAAGTGAAAAAAAGTTGGAGGATAAAATCGTTTTAAGCACAGATTAACCTATAAATTAAATGAAATTTTCATCATGAAAATTTTATTTTAAGAAAAGTTTTATTATATAAATATGGTGAATACAATGTACTGTGGTGTTTGTAATCATGAATATTAATGTTATAAAAAAAAACACCTTCAAACCAACAAACACACATTCAATCTTTCCAGACAAATATCTCCACTTGACCAAGATGTGATATTGTGATAGATGTGATAATGATATTCTTAAATTTTTTTTATAATAAACACCTTCAATCACGCAAACACAAGAACAATGAAGAAAGGGAAGGTGCCTCTAAATTCTCCATTGAAAACACTGATGGGCATTTAAAGGACATATAAAAATAAGATTGTTTTGCTTTCAAGAGCCTGGACCATCTACAATCATGGAAGCTGTTGATGTGGGAAAACAAAGTATTGAAACTATAATTAAAAAGACATTCAGCGAAAGGAAAACTTTTAACTTTTATATGGGAGTAAAATTGAATATGGTAAGACAAGGCGATGAAACTACTCCCTCTCCGAGGACAAACCCTCACTTTATCTCATCATTTCAAGATTTTGTAAGATGTGATGTTTACGATGAAGTCCAGAGACAAGAGCAAGATGTTGATAACACTGTAGTAGGTAGTGGATTTAGTATTACAAAAATAATCATTTTAGATATACACATCTTAAAATCAGATCCTCTTCAAGCTTCTTCTTATATTGATTTACTAAAAGAGATAAAACTTAAGAAAGCGGTTGTTAATATTCAAAACAAAGATAATAAATGTTTTCAATGGTCTTTTCTTGCTCACCTACATCCTCCACAGTGGAATCCTGAAAGGGTTGAACATTATAAGAAATATGAGAATACATTAAATGTTAAAGATTTAAAGTTTCCAATGTCATTGAGAGATATTTCAAAATTTGAGAAAATGAACAATCTATCTGTCAATGTATATGGATTAACGGATACAAACAAAGTTCAGATATTAAAAATTTCAAACAACTATAAAAACGATGAAACACACACTGACCTTCTCTACTTTACTTCAAAGGAAAAATCACATTATGCTTTCATCAAAAATTTATCAAGATTAACTGATTCACAACTAGATAAGAGAAAATGTGAAACGTATCCTTGTAAGAGATGTCTCAACTCCTTTCACACAAAAGAACGATTAAATCAACATTCAAAATATTGTAGTAATCATAAATCAACAATAATCAATTTACCAAAAGCAGGTTCAACTAGAGGGGGAGCACTCAGTAGAGTGCAAAACCTCCGCCGCCAAAACTGCTAGGTCACTCAAGTAAACTTCATATGCTATTCATTCAATTTGACGTCAACAGTGCTCACAGAGTTATAGTTTGCAACTTTCCCTTTTACTTTTAACTTTTACATACTCAATTCATTCGTCATAACTGGATTCCTTGAAACAGAAATTGATTTTATGTGGGTATATCCACCTGAAGTTCCAAAATCAGCCGCAATTATAATTTTGGCATGTTTTTTTTGTTGGAAATCACTTATAACATGTAGAAATGCAAAAAAAAAAATCGAAATTTTGTTGAAAAAAAAAGTTGCAAAATTTTTTTTTCTCTAACAAATTTTTTTTTGGGGGGGGGTGGGGGTTGGAAATCACTTAAAACATGAAGAAATGCAAAAAAAAAAATTCAAATATTTTTTCAAAATGGCTGCCATAGCGGCCATATTGGATTTTGGACCAAGTCCAAAATCTAATGGCATGATCCTTGGACCATACCTAACCCCCCCACCAAGTTTCGTCGAAATCCGTCGAGGAGTTTTTCCATAATACTGTTCACAAACAAACAAAGAAACAAAAATAAAAAATGACCGTTTTTACAGCCATTTTTCCCTGCTGTGCAGGGGTTAGGCTTTTTCTTGAGGCAATGTTTTATGGCCGGATGCCCTTCCTGACGCCAACCCTGGTCGCCTCTTACGACACACAGGGATATGGTACACCTATTCTAACCGGGGCATACACCGGAACCAGTACACTGGTACTCACTTCGCCAACCTCAGATGGATGACAGGCTGAGTCAACCCCCTAGTGTTAATTCAGCAGCCAACGGGGCTTGAACTCAGGACCCTGGGATCCCAAGCAGCCACCCTAACCACTAAGCCAACACCAGGCTTAAACAAAGAAACAGAAAGGGGTGAAAACAGTAACCTCCGATCTTTGATGGCGGAGGTCAAACATATCATTCAAAGATTTTAACAAATCTAGAAAACATCCGTTTGTGATTTTGAATTTTTTAATGCTGATATTCGGAATGCTGATTTTGAAAGTATCCTTGAAAAGACAGATACTGTTTCTCCAAATCCAAATAAATCATACACAAATAAACATAAAAAAAACATACTCCTTGTGGTTTCTGTTATGATATCAAATCATCTGTTGGTGATGAATACAATAAGTT
>NC_140961.1:67080961-67335961 GCF_056783735.1 Eptatretus burgeri
CTGTGATGCGTGACATCCCCACAATATAGAGCAGTGTTGCTTGGTTTATAAAGAGACCAAGTGATGGTAAATGGTGATGAATGCGACATGATGATCTTGACAAATCTTGATGATAAAACTTTGAGTGAT
Organism: Eptatretus burgeri; assembly: GCF_056783735.1. Lineage (NCBI taxonomy): Eukaryota > Metazoa > Chordata > Myxini > Myxiniformes > Myxinidae > Eptatretus > Eptatretus burgeri. The sequence goes on from NC_140961.1 coordinate 67,081,091, forward strand.
GTTTGTTCATTCACAAGCATCAAACACATTTCATTCATGTTTTTTTTTATTACGGTTTGACTTTGGAACGGTAATTTCTGGACGCCCTGTATATGAATTAAAACAATCCGAATCGAATAGTTCCATTCAAAATACTCGAAAGTACCTGCAAATATCACAGTGAGAAGTCAAAGAGCGAATTGGAAAGCAAATAGGACTACCGATTAATTCAGGGTGAGGACAGATGGTAGACGGGAGGAAGTGAAGATGCATAAGGGTGGGAATTAAAGGAACTGATCCGTTTGGTAAGGCTCATGACATCACCCGGCCAACAGAGTCAGACTCGAGCGGTAGCTTGCATGTCCGATCGAGATCGCTACAGATCCCTCACTCTGTCTGTGAATCCATGTGAGGGGAATGGAAGCTAAACGTTGCGTTTTTGAAATTGTTCGAACTTTTTATCCAATACGGCTTTTAATGATACTAAAACGGATCCATGGGTTGAAAGAAAGAAAACGCGTCAAACCCACAAAATACGGGTCATTTGCCATGTCAGGTGTGCTACGTAATTAATAACAGACGTAACTACAACTGTCACTTTATAACTTCTGGCAGTGATGACCGGGTACCAATACGTCCCACTTTGATGCAACCTCGCTTTGATCGGACACCTAAACTATCGGAGTTATTTTTTAATTTTCTTTTTTTAAGTTTTAGGGTAAATCCAATGACTACCAAGCCATGTGACCTATGACATCATATGTGTGAATGTTTTGTTCCTCAATGATGGGCAGTTATGAGTTATACCTGTAAAGTTTCGTCTCGATCTGTTCAGCCGTTTCAGAGAAGAAGATTTTTGAAGGCAAAAAAAAAACAAGATGGCTGCCAAACCACATGACCAATGATGTCATCTTTTTTTTTTTTCTCTGGACCAATTTATCCCAAGATGACCCTCAACAATTTTCATACTGATCGGATATAGCGTTCTATGTATGCAATTATGACGTCCTAACAAAGGCACCTATGACATCCTGAGAAAATTACATTTATTCCCCATGAGGAGTACTTGCCATGTGCCAAGTTTACATTTTTTCCTTGGTGCGGTTTTGGAGGTACAGATGTCCAAAGGTTTTCCTTTTTTCCAACCATGGCTGCCACATCACATGACCTATGATGTCATAATTATAATTAAAACATTTAAGATGAGTAGTCGCTCCTAAGTTGAAAATTTCATCTCGATCTGACAAGCAGTTGCAGAGAAAAACGCATGTTCTGTGCGGACAAACAAACGGACCCAAATGCAATACCCTCTCCTCTGGCGAGGGTAATAAGAGGAGAGGAAGGTGAGCAGGAAACAAAGATAGAGGTTAGGAAATAGGTGAAAGGAAGCAACCACAAGAACCTGAATGAGTGACCAACCACATCAGCATCACAGAAATGCGCAAAGATGTTTAGGGATGGAAATGGAACACAGTATTGGAAACTGGAAACAATAGATATTTACAATGTTTAAACCAATGAGAAGGGGAAAGTGGAGGTGGGGACAGTAGAACCAAATAAGCAAGAACCATGAACCACCGTTTTCCACTTTGTACACAGCCTCGAGCTGCTGGTTGCGTCATTGCTGGGAGTGTCTATGTCACTGATGTAATTCCCCCTGTAGGTTAGAGGAGGAATTTGGAATTTGGTCAGGGTACACTGGCTGTCCCAAAAGTAGTGTGGTGATCTGTCTGTAGGCTCGCTGTGTTTGAACAACTGATTTTCCATTTGTAAAGTACAGTTCAACAATTGCAGCATGTTCTTGATCTGTCCATCTATTCATGGTAAATCTCCAGGGTTAGAGTATCAATGTGGGGGAAAAAAAAATCTCATTTTTAGTCATTAGTATAAACAAAATATACTTTTGAGACACCCTGTGTATTGTGAATTTCCTTCCAAGGAACTTCGACACAGAGGGTGGCCGTTAGTCCCATCAACGCCTGCACTATGATTGCCAACATATTGTTGTTTGTCCATGTTCTATCATTTTAAATGCTGAGCATCAAGCAAGGAAGCAGCACGGACTTTTAAAGTCTGTGGTATAGACTCGGTCAGGATTCAAACCATTGATCTCCTATACTCGCAGTCGGCGCTCAAACTATTAAACCACCGATTCTGATCCAGAGGTTACTGATGATAGCTTGCCTACTCTTCATGAAGGACACATGGGATCTTTATTATCCACCAACTAATGCTATCAGATGGGTCGCTCAGTTCAACATCCATCCGAGGGACGGCGCACATATGCATTGAGGTCTCATCCTATTTACAAGACACCAAGATGACAGTTTATAACTGGGCTGAGATTCGAACCCAAGCTGGATGGCTCACAGCACCATGCAAAGAGATGCTCACGGCACCATGCGGGTGTGGCACGAACACATGATGCTCACGGTACGATGCAGGTGTAGCATGACACCATGCCTGTGTGGCACAAAGCTTACGACACCATGCAGGGAGATGCTCACGGCACCATGCAGGTGTGGCACCAACATGCTCATTGAGAAGCAGCCTTCATCTTAAGCTGGCCAGACATGAAGGCAATTCATCCATGCAAATATTTTCAATTTGACCGAGGTTTCAACCAACATCCACTTTGGGTTTACTTTGCGTTCGAGAGCACCTCACATGGCATTCACCAAAAATATATTATTTTACCCAGATATTGCCCCTTAATTGGCACTAAAGTACAACACAATCTACTCGTTGAGCAAATTACCAACACTTTGCCAAAAGCGTTTGTTACATCTATGTTTTTCACAATATCCACAAGGTTTCATTTTGCACGAGATATGCCCTCTGAAATCCAGGTGAGTCAGTTGGTTTTATAGAGTTGGCCAACAAAAGAGCAAATTTGGTGCACAAGACTTTGAATTTAATTTTCAACATTAGAATTCAAAATGCATGAAATGATATTGATGCGTCGCCTGGAAAAATGCAATTGTATGTTCATATTGCTGAAGAATGTCACTTGGATGTGCTATTCACCTGTGAATCATTGTCTGTAATTCGCACTGAAATATCGCCTAGGGGGTTATGGTCGGCTTTAAGGAGAGAGACATTGAGTATGCACGTTGATGAACACATTTCATTAAGTCTGGTGAGGTTTCATTAAGTGTCACTTCCTTGAAGAGCATGGCTCTGGTCCAATGTGCTGGGAGGTCTACTTCATGACACTGCACATATCTGACATCTAATCTTCTATACTAATAAATGTCAGTGTGTGTCTACTCCATAACTCCAAAACCATGAAACCTAGCAACCTGAAACTTTGCATGCATACCAAGGGAACTCCATTGGAGTGCATGAATGAAAACTGGCTGTTTGGGTAAAGTTAAACACCCCTTTTGAAAATAAGTTATGGCCTTATTTAATTATCCCTCATCAAGGATTCATCCGTGGTCAACCCCTTGGGTGAACCTGCTCTCCCTCACTGGGGTCTTAATTTGCCTTTTTTTTTGTTGGCCTGCTCAACAATGCCTGAACTTGGAACAGGCCGCAAAGGTTTCTTAACAATAAGGTGCGCAAATAATTTTTTAACTCTCCTAACTCATATCATTGAATGTCGGATCTTCATACCTGTATACATCACATACAAATCTGTATATGAATCGCTGTATACATTGCAATGCTTAAAACGATAGGGGACACCAGTGTTCATGGCATTATTTCATTTCTGCACATGCGAGTAGCTCTAGAATCTCTGAGCCAAATTACAAAATTTAAACTGCAGAATTGGCCTCAGCAACAGTTCCACCTGCTAAAAAAATTAAAGTGGTTATTTGTCCAATTCAGACATTGTTTGACATTCCAGGTGTCTCCAGATGGTTTTTGTTATAACCAATTGTTAATTACTTGCCAAACCAGCACTGTCTATAAAACAATGTCCAGGGACAACCAGAATATCAAACATTGTGCTAATTGGAAAAATGAACACTTTTTTTAGCAGTCAGAACTGATGCCAAGTTCAATTCTGAAGTTTAAATTTTGTAATTAGGTTCAGGTTAAGAGATTCTAGAGCTTATCACATTTCAGCTTTAATGCTTACTAGACAGCCCGTGAACCCGTTGGGTTCCTGTTGTGACAGCAGTTGATGAAAAAAAAAAAAGACACAAAATTTTAATATTATTTAGTGGTCAAATTTTAACTTGAAGAAAATTTGAGCATTTACCTCAGGAGTCATCGTTCAACGAAGCATGCGTCTAAACACAATTTTATTTATTAATGAACAAGGAAGTATTAGATCAAAATGGCGATGTTTATTTTATGCTTACAAATAAATCGTTCTTTGTCTGTACTACTTGTTTGAGATTTTTTAATAAATCGTTTCAAGAAAAAAAAAAAAAAGATAGCTCCAGCGAACTATCCCGCTGAGGTTGTTTGCATTGATCAAATTCTCCTGAAGAGTACTTGACTGAATCGGGAATTCATTTAAAAATAATTTTTTCGTTGCCCGATTTGAACCAAACTTGATACTGCACGCCGCAGGCGAATGGTGAGTAAGGTGGGCTGAAAATTTTTGCACTATCGTTTACCGTTTTGGCTGTATTTAGGGAACATATATACATACATACGTACATACAAAGATGAAAGTTTTAGTAATATATAGATAAATGTCCAGAGTTGTATTTGCACATTATTTGATACTCTGGACGTGTCCATATGGTGTTTGGCTCCGGACGCGTCTGGGCGGTGGTTATATCCGGGTGGTATTTATAGTATGACCAGTAGAAAATGGATTTCAGACATTATTTTGTTTCTATTTTCACTGTTATTCTATGCAGACTCATTTTAGTGAGACGGTATGAATCGTAATTAACGTCTGCCTTCCCTTCCCCTCATCTTATGCTTACCTTCTCCAAAAAATCCTCCCTCCTCCATCCCCATAAAACTCTGGACATTTATAAGCATTACAAATGTGATCATCTCGAGAGTCTAGAGCCCTAGACCGATCGTCATGAAACTTTACCAAGTTGTCGAGGTAGTCTCAACTGAGAAGCCTATTAATTTTGAGGTCAAAGGTCATCTTGAGATCTAATTTCTAAAATAGTCATTCTTCATCCGATTGACTTGAAAGTTGAACATGATTTTCATATCAGCTTACTGAATTCAACCATTAATAACTTTTAAGGTCAACATAGACCGGTCAATATAGGCCAAAGGTCAGCAACTTAGGTGAGAATTCTAAAATCCTCAATTTTCATCCCATTGACTTCAAATTTTAAGAGGATTTGCATATCAGTTCACTGAATTCAACCACCAATTATGTTTGATGTCAAATTTGTTGCATGGATTTTGCAAGTATTGTGCTATGCACGAGATCTTTCTTGTTACTTGCAAAATCGAAGATTTTTCAAGTATATTGGTCAATCGATTTTGTTATTCTGTCTGTCTGTCTGTCTGTCAATCGCCTGCAGGTCACAATTTAAAACCGATCTTCAAGAAAATTCACCACGTAGTGGAGTTTGTCAAAAGCAAAAAGCGTATTGTTTGAGGTCAAAAGGTCAAAAAATATCTCAAATTTCTAAAATCCTCAATTTTCATTTGATTGACTTGAAATTCGAAGAGGATTTATATTTCAGGTCACTGAATTCAACTGGCTAATTATTTTTGCGGTCTCCATCGACCAAAAGGTAAACATTGGCCAAAGCTCAACAACTTAGGTGGAATTTCTAAAATCCTCATTTTTCATCCGATTGATTTGAAATTTGAAGCGGATTTACATTTCAGGTCACTGAATTCAACCAGACAATTATTTTTGAGGTCAAATTTGTTTTATGGATTTTGCAAGTATCATGCTCTGCATGAAGTCGTTTTCTTGTTATTTGCAAAATCAAAGATATTTCAAGTGGATTGGACAGTCGATTTTGTGATGAATATCACTGCCAATATTCATGTATATTCACGTCTCTGCTGGCTGTCAGCCAGAGGTCAACAGACATCTGGGTCGGGCCCGTGGAGTCATGGATTCACTGGATCATGGGGTGTGGCGCTGTTGGTACCTCTGCAGGAGGACAAAAGTCTGAGTCTTCAGGTCCTTGGTGCTTTCAGTCTTGCTCCATAGATGTGAGACTTGGACTCTGACTAGGGATCTGAGATGGAGACTTAATTCCTTTGGTACCAGGTCTCTTCGGAGAATCCTTGGCTATCGCAGGTCGGACTTTGTGTCCAACGAGCGGTTGCTGAGAGAGACTTAAATGAGATTTGTTACCTGCATAGTCCGTGAGCGTCAGCTGCGGCTGTATCGACATGTGGCTCGTTTTCCTGATGCCGATCCTGCTCACCAGATTCTCTCAGCGAGGGAGCCTCGTGAGTGGAGGAAGCCAATGGGCCGATCACATGCCTCATGGTTGCAGCAGGTTCATCAGCATCTCAAGGAGATGGGGATGGGCCAGGTATCTGCCTGGGGGATGGCCAAACAGAGGCCTCTGGAGTACCAGTGGAAAGTGGACTCAGCGAAGCGCTGCTCCGGCGCATGCTCCCATACCTGACCTGACCTGACCTGATTTTGTTATTCTGTCTGTCTGTCCGTCTATCACCTACAGGTCACAATTCTAAACCGATCATCATGAAACTTTACCAAGCTGTAGAGGTAGTCTCAACTGAAAAGCCTATTGATTTTGAGATCAAAGGTCATCTTGAGGTCAAAATTCTAGAATCGTCATTTTTCATCCGATTGACTTGAGATTTTAACAAGATTTGCATATTGCGTAACTGAATTGGGAAACCAACTATTTTTGAGGTCCAAATGTCAAAGGTCAACTCAAGGTCACACTTCTAAAATTGACAATTTTCATCCGATTGACTTGAAAATTAAACAGCAATTTCACAGTACGAGTTCACTCCGGGCTCTTCATCACGCTTGATCATCGGTCCATTCTTTCCTTTCGTTTTTCAGTCTGATCAGGCTTTACCGATACATTGCTTCGATCAATGAATGGATGGAAAAGAACATGTGCATGAAGAATACCTCTTATATTGACACATTGAAATGTAAACGTTATGGTGATGTCATTAATGCGACCAAGCACATGATAAACCTGTCTAATATTGCGCTCTCCCCGACATCGAGGAGTCTGTCCTTGCCCTTGGCTCTGGTTTCGATATTCCCAAAGCCAGTATCAAAAGAGAGGAGGTGTATGCCGAGTTTTATGCCCAATTGTCCTGTCATATTTCAAATGACTAATCGAATTTCTGTTGGGCACGACTGACCGATATTGCATATGCTTATTGTGGAACCCCTAACGACACATCAGACTTCCATCTGGAACGTGATTATCTGGCCGCTGTTCGAGGCCTGAAGACCAACCTAGACTTATTTATCTGTAAACTTGATAAAGGTTCTGGAGTAGTTGTTATGAACAAATGCAATTCTCGTAGAAAAGATGCTTGGGGTTCTGATCGACGAAACAAAGTTCAAATTATTAGGCAATGTGGCTCCTTATGACTGCACAGTTGCACTTGAATGGAAATTGCAAACATGTTTTACTGCAATTGTGCAAAAGCAAAGAACTCCCACACGAGGTATATGAGCAGATCCGTCCACATGGTTCACAGCGTCCTCGGATGTATGGGTTACCAAGGATATATAACAAAGGCATCCCACTACATCCGATACCATCTATGATTGGTTCTGCTCAACATAAACTCTCCAAGTGGTTGAGTGAATTATTGCAACCTGTTCTTGAGGAATTCTCTGAGTACGCAATCAAAGATTCATTCACGTTTGCCAAAACCATGCGTGAATTGGAGCGGGACCAGAATGCTGTGACCACGTGCTCCTTTGACATATCCAGCCTCTTCATGAACATTCCTCTCCAAGAAACCATCGATATATGTATGACATCGCTGTTTCATAGCAACCTTGAACCACTCTGTATCTCTGAAGCGGTCTTTGTAGAACTCATGAATGCGGCAAGACGAGCAGTGGAGTTCAGCTTCAACAACAACATGTATATGCAAGTAGACGGAGTAGCGATGGGATCACCATTAGGTCCACCTCTCGCAAACATTTTCGTTGGCTTTCATGAGAAGCGTGTGTTTCATGAATTGAACATGAACGTTAGACCTATGGTACACTACCGATATGTGGACGACGCGTTTGCAATCTTCAATACTCCTCCTGCCTGCACTGACTTCCTCGTACGTCTCAATGCTCTCCATCCTGCATTAAAGTTTATGTGTGAGATCGAGCAGTCAAATGTACTTCCCTTTCTAGATGTGTTAGTCGAGAAGACTGAGGATGGATTATTGACGACGATCTACCTCCAGGCTATATCTACAATCTACACCAGGCCTTCACTGGACAGTACACACGGTGTGACTCCTTTAGCTCAACACGCTACAAGATTGTCCTCGTGAATACCCTTGTTAATAGTGAGTGGGCCATATGTTCACCCTGTCTACTTGCTGCTGAAATTGAGCGCATTCAAAACATTCTCCGGGACAATGGCTACCCTGAGCAACTCATCTGTGGGTTCATACAGCGCAAAACTGCCAATCATTCTGAGGACATTATATTTGGACCAGAAAAGTCTCCAGTTTACCTTAAGCTGCCATGGAGAGGTAAAATCTCTCAAAAGTTTGAACAACTGGTGAAACGGTCAGTTTCACAATGTTACAACTCTCTTGCAATGAGAGTGATTTTTACCACCTGCAAACTGCTCCCCTCAGTCCAGAAAGATGTGCTCGCTACCATAAAACTGAACAAGGGTATTTCTGAATTTCAGTACCTGTGTGATGCCAGGTACGTAGGTCGTACATCACTCAGACTAGAGGATCAGATCAAGCAGCACGTTCCACTGGCAATCCGGAACAACTTGGAGACTGGTCGTACACAACCATCCCGTACTTGTAAGAACCCATCAAGAATGCCTGCTCAAAGTGATTCTGCCATTGGTCAGCACCTCCTGAACAATTCTGAAAGTACCCAGGACGATCACGCTGAACGGTTCCAGGTTGTGGCACGTGCGCACACTGAAGCACATTTACGTGTTCTTGAAGCCACGTTTATACAAACACAAGCTCCTGTTCTTTGCAAACAAAAAGAGCATGTGCAAACACTGCACATGTTCTGAACTGAATCCAGAGAAAAATGGGAGGTCACGGGTTCCCGCAGTGCCTCGAGGCCATAATGTGTATGTTTGTGTCAGCAACATTCCAAAGAAGCAATCCCGAATGGTCTGAACAAATAAATTGTTTCATTTCGTGTCTGCATTTCCAGTATTCTTGCGTGTGTCCTGATGAGCTGCAAGACGAAAAGCTTCGACAATGTCTGTTTTTTTTTTCTGCTGTTTTGAAATTTTGTACCACCAAACATTTATTTATATATATATATATATATATATATATATATATATATATATTATTGAGTTTTCACTGAAATGTAAGCTGTTCAAGTTCAGTGAATAACCTGAAATGGTACAAAGCTAAGCGGTAAACCGCCAGAGGTTAAAAAAAAGTTTAGGTTACCAAAAACTGAAAAATAATGTAAATTTCAGAGTTTTGTTTTTTTTGTATACCTTGTCAAGGCTCATATGAGAGCGAACACACAACGCACAGCAAGGGGGGGCATGAGACAAGAGGAGTGGGAGGAGGAAGGACAAAACAGTGGGGAACAGAGACACCAGGAGATCTGTGGAAAGGAGAGGGATGGGGTGGGGAACATGAGGAATACAAGATGGACATTACAGGGACTTTCAGGAAGGAAAGCAGAGAATTTGAAGGAGGTGGGCTTGGAGTAGATTAACGGGGGAAGAAAATATCGAGGATTTGGATGGGGGATGACAAGAGGTGGTGGTGAACAGCTGTTTTGAAGGCCTGGAGAGAAGCATACAATTGAATAGAGTGAGGGAGTTTATTCCAAAGGCGGGAAAAAAATAGGAATGAAAGAGTGAAGGTGAGCAGTGATTCTTGATTTTGGTAGTTTTACCAGAAGGGGGGGGGTGTTGGCAAACCTTGAGCACCCTGGCAAAAAATGGTGGGGACAAATTGCAGACAGAGCAGTGGGGGGGGGGGGCGAGACTGGAGAGGAGACTGTAGGAGACAGAAAGACCACAGACCTGCCTGTGCTGAAAGAGTGAGGGGCCCAAAGACTCAGCCTCATCGCGGGAGATGCCAATGATCCGAAATGCCTTGGTTTCCACAGCGTGAAGCTGAGAAAGGTGAGAGGCAGGATCACCACCCCAAAGGGGAGAGCAGTACTCCATCAGGCTGCGGAGGAAAACTTTGTAAGTGGTCAGGAGCTCAGGTGGGCCGAGGAAGGACTTTGCACGACGGAGGATTCCCAGTCGGCAACTGGCTTTGGAGGCCAGGTTGGAAATGTGGCTTTCCCAGGAAAGATCACGGCAGATCGTGAGAGCCAGAAGCTTGAAAGAAAGGACTTCTTCCAGAGGATGGGGGGGGGGGGTTGTAAACGGTCCTTTTAGAGTGGCATCGTGAGAGTGTGAGATTTGTCCGGATTGAAAGACATGTTCCATGTGTTGGACCAGTTTGTGATTTTATCCAGATCTGCAGTGAGCGAAGAAGCTGCAGCTTGTCGGTGTGAGGGATGACAGATGGTATGACAGAGGGTGGAGTCATCAGCAAAGAGATATAGAGGATTTTCCAGAGAGTCAGAGAGATCATTGATGAAAACCAGAAAAAGAACAGGGCCTAGAACGCTGCTCTGAGGAACTCCAACCTGGACAGGAAGAGGGGATGAAAGAACTCCATTTAGGGCCACACGTTGACTGCGACAGGAGAGGAAGTCTGCAAGCCATGAGTGGAGATGGCCTTGAATACCATGGGAAGAGAGTTTGCTGAGCAGTGCAGGGTGCCAGACCATGTCAAAAGCACACGATATGTCTAGGGATACGGCTCGGATTTCCTGTCTGGCATTGAGGACCTCCATCCATTGATGGGAGGGCAGAAGCAGCATATCCAGGGTAGAGTGACCTGGTCTCAAACGAAATTGATGTTTGAAAATCAAGCATTGGAGAAGAGCAAGGATTTAATGTCTGAAGCGATGATGGATTCCATAACCTTGCTGATGATTGGGGGAAGGCTGATTGGTCTGTAGTTGCAGAGTTCTGTTTTTGCACCTTTTTGTGCAGGGCGGTAATGTTTGCTGATTTCCAAGCAGATGGCAGATGACCTTGAGCAAATGAGAGGGTGAATAGAACAGAGAGAGGGTGAGCAATAGCAGAGGAGCAGGTTTTTCGGACATGTGGGCTGATGCCGTCTGGACCGGTTGCAGAATCTGAGTCGAGGTTTGAAAGCAAGCTCTCCACCTTGTCAGAGGAAAAGGACACAGAGTCCAGGGACAGTTGGGTACGACTGGGTAAGGTGGGTTGGGAAACCAATGGGTTTCGGACACAAGATTTCGATGCAAACACCGAGTTTCGGCATTCAGCCTTTTCACGTGCGGTATCAGCAGTGCGGCCATTTGAGGTAAGGGAGGGGATGGAGGGGGAGCATACACCAGAAATAGATTTGATTAAACGCTGCCAGGATTTGGAGGAGGGAGAGAGGTTTGAGAGTTCAGACTTGAGATGAGAAAGATGTTGTTTTCTGGCTCTCCTGAGGGTAGATACACACTTGTTCTGAGCTTTATGGAAGGAACCGAGATTACCCTCAGTTGGGTTTGCTTTCCATGAGGCAAAGCCAAGTTGTTTCAGGACAAATGCCTCACAACAAGCTTCAGTGAACCGAGGGCGGGAGGAAGGGGGGGACAACTGAAGACGAGAGGGGATAAATCTGTGCATGAGGGAGAGCAAGTTTCTTTTAAAGAATTCCCAGGATGAGTTGATGTTGGAGAAAGTAGCGATGGGAGACCAGTCTATAAGTTTGATGGCTGCTTGGAGACCCTACCAGTCAGCTTGAGTGAAATGCCAGACTCGATGGTGCTGAGGTGGTTCTCTGATAACAACCAGAGAGATGTCCACTTTGACAAGCAAGTGGTCAGAAGAACCGATTTGAGCGGAGGAAGAACAGCAGACATTTTCAGGGAAATTTGTCAAAATCAGATCCAGAAGAGATGGAGTACCATTGGTTGAGATCCGGGTCGGGAAAGTGATCGATTGAGTCAGTCCCAATGAGTCGCAGAAAGCTTTTGCTGAAGTGCCATGACAGGTGAGAGTGATACCCACACCTAGCCAACTGGCATGTTGAGAATTGAAGTCACCACAAAGAGGAAGAGAGAGTTTGGTCCATGTTTTCGGATAGTGAGGTGTAAATGGAGTCACCACTTTTAGGTGGATGGTACAGTTCACATATAAACATGAGGTGGGAGTGGAGGGAAGCCGTAGCCAGAGGTATTCTGGGGGTGTGGGGGAGTGAGGGCAGTGCATGGAGAGTGAGGAATTGAGTCTTTTATGAGAAAAACTCCTCCACCAGGACGAGGCTTCGCTCTGTCATATCTGAGAAAGGAGTAACCAGGGAGAGATACTTGGGAGACAGAGACGTCTTGTTGTTAAAAAAGGCCCTTTTCAAGGAACAAGTAATGGGTTAGCAACTGCAGCTGTTCTGCAGCAATGGAAATACAGTCATGCGCCGCTTAACGACGTTCCGGGCAACGACGGATCGCATATACGACGGATCTGCCAGCTATGGAAAAAAAAAAACGTAACTGAAAAATTCCTATCGCCGAGTGATGTAGCCTCGTATAAAAATAGCACATACAATTATTTACACTGCACAGTACATAATACACGACAGTGTGGCCCTGTTATAATGCGATCGTTGAGGTCCATAAAATGTCATCGCGAAAAAAACAGGGTCGTGCTAAATCGGGATTCAAGGAAATCGGCTTTCAAACTGAACCAATGTTTGCACGTTTACCTTCCAGCAAGTATATTACCTTTGAGTTGAAGAATTCCACGAATAAGTCGTTGTTCTTTGTCGAAATTAAAACACATTTATTTTTAGTGAAGCTTTTCATGTTGTTAAAACAATCGCACTGTTCCGAAAAAAAAAAAATATATATATATATATATATATATATATATATATATATATATATATATATATATATATATATATATATATATATATATATATATATATATATATATATATATTGTTGTGGTTACCAAATTCGCAAACCACCATTCAGGTCCCTTAGGTGAGGTATCTCTGTAAGTATATGTGTAGTTAGGCCCAAACCCGTTGTCTAGTGGGAATACATGTCATTTATGCGTGCTGCGACTCTTCAGGATAGCCGTTTTTCTTTTACTATCTTTAATTTGGACCAAGCGCCATGATTACCACCACAATCACATCAACCACCAACCACAACGCCGCTTCACCACAACCGCCACGACCTTCCCGTCACACCTCGCAACCGTAGCATCGCCACCGTTCTTGCCCCGCTGTGGGTACCGGTATTGGACTCGTGCAGGGCGCGCGTCGAACAGCGTGTACAAAATCACGGATTTTGTGCTTCAAAAACGGATCAAAAACGACACACGCCCACTTTTTGCCGTCCAATCGGTGAGCGAGGGGCGAATTGGCCCCGCCCCCAGGGCGATCGATATATGCAAATTTATGGATCAAAAAGCCTTCACGCCCACTTTTTCTCGGGCCAATGGGGAGCGAGGTGAAAGGTCGAAGGGAGGGGGTCAAAGATGAGAGGGCGAAGCTACAGGGCGGATAAAAGGACCGTGTTCGTCAGTAGACGAGGAGAGTCGGGGAGTAGGAGAGTAGGAGAGTCCAGAGGCGGAGAGTAGGAGAGTAGGAGAGTCGGAAACAGAGAGTCAAGACTTCGCGGGCGGTGGAGCTGCTCGTCGTGTGCGTTGGAGTCGGAACGGAGGGGACGGAGCTGTGGAAAGGCGGCGACACCAGACGAGGGGGTGCTCGCGTCGTGCAGGGAGCTGCACCCGAGGGAGGCCGACAGCGCGACCTGGCCGAGGTGGAGACGCTCGTCGCGGGATAATAAAGATCCTCTATACCCCGAGCATCAGCAACCCCCTCCTGTTTCCCCCCGCGCTGAGATAGTGCGACCAAGGGGGCCCCTTTCCCACCCCCTACCAGACACCGTCCGCGAGGCCCGCGGAGTTGAGGCGCCATCGCCGCTCCGCGTCTCATCACCAGACGGGTAGGCCGACCCGGTCTCGGCCTCAGGCCCGCCTCATCCTTGAGGGTATTTCTTTTCCTTGGTTTTGGGTATGTGTTGTCGGCGCCGTCTGTGAAGTAAAATTGTATAAGTGTTGCCGTGTGCTCGGTAGTCGGTATTAGCTCTGCATTGTGTTTTCGCTTTTACATTTGCTTTTTGTGTAAATGGAATTGTGTTTTTCTTTTCTGTGTGCTTTTGGTGGAATTGTATATGTGTGCTTCCCGTGTGCCGCGAATAAATGTGCTTTGTGTTTAACTGTTTCCCGCTTCGCTTCGTCATTTCTCCCATTGAATCCTCATCTTGCTTCACGTAAAGGGTTGGTAGTGGGCTGAATACGCCCGATAATTAATCGAACCGTCGAGGTCGACGATAACACCGCTCGGTTATTCTGATAGTACGGAACGGGTCGCTTAAGTGGCCCGTGTCTGAAGTCGACCTGCGGCGAGGTGCGATCGCCCGGTCTACCCTCCGCGTGGGTACTTAGGTCGGTCGAATTTGGCGAGCAACCCTATCCCACGCGGGGGCTGATTGGCTCGATCGCGGTGAGACCGAAAGGTCCACCCGTGACTGGTTCCCGGCGTTAGTCCGAGAGGGTCACGACTGGATTGTCCGTCCGGTGGGCGACGTGCCGCGATTCGAGTTACGTGGCCGTCGCACGCCGGCGGGCGCGAATCCGCAACAATATATATATATATATATATATATATATATATATATATATATATATATATATATATATATATATATATATATATATATTACAATTGACAGGAGCTCGTTTATTCATTTGTAAATTATAACATCGATGCAATGATTATGTATTTATAAAATCCAAACGCTATTTATTCACCTTTCTATAATTGATGTGAGAGGAGATTGTAAGCTGCTGCTAACAACACTGGTGGCCGTCATGAACAGGACAAAGGTAAAACTAGCCAACTGGCATGTTGACACATGCCATTGCTAAGATGGCAAAATAAGCAAAAGAGGCTTGCCTGGGCCATGCACCGCCAGTGGACTACAGAAAACTGGAAGAAGGTCTTATGGACCGATGAATCAAAATTTGAAATCTTCGCTTCATCATGCATGGTTTTTGTACGCCGTAGAGTAGGCGAAAGGATGGTTCCTCAATGTGTGACACCAACCGTCAAACATGGAGGAGGAAGCATGATGAGCTGGGGCCCTTTTGCTGGAGGCAGAGTCAGTGACTTGCACAAAGTGATTGGCACCCTGAACCAAAAGAGCTCCCACAGCATTTTGCAGTGCTATGCAATACCCTCTGGTCTATGCCTAGTTGGTCAGGGGTTCATCCTACAGCAAGATAACGACCCAAAATATACCTCCAGGCTATGTCAGAACTACCTCAGAAGAAAAGCACAAGACGGTATCTTCAAATCATGGAATGGCCAGCATCGTCTCCAGACTTAAACCCCATCGAGCTGGTTTGGGATGAGCTGGACAGAAGGGTGAAAGCAAAGCAACCAACAAGTGCAACAGTGTTGGGAAGAACTTTCTGAACAATATTTGATTTCCATTGTAGAAAGAATGCCACGAGCATGTTCAGCTGTTATATCTGCAAAAGGTGGCTGCTTTGATGAGTCAAATTTTTAGATTGAATTTTGTTCAACAAAACGATTCCATGATTTCTTTTTTATGTGCAATTGTTTACTTGTTCTCTGTTTTAATTTCAGAGTACATTGAAACATTAAACTGCTTAAATTTCAGTAAAAACTGGAAAAACGGGGGTGTTCTAAAACGTTTGACCCGTAGTGTGTATATATTGTTGTGGGCCAGGGGGTAGGGTGAGAAGACCACTCGGTGGGGGAAGCTATGTCGCTTCCCACCAGACTCCCCGGAATTGTAGGCTGTCGCACACGGATAATTCCGTGACGCGGCAGGTCGCTTAACTGACCGTGGACGCCAATAACTCAACCACGTGACCTGGGGTCCTCCCGTCTATGGGTTAATCGGGTTACCTAATTAATCATGTGGTTTAATTACTGGGAAAACACACCCTCGGTACGCCTTGTCCAAACCGGATCACTCTACCGGATTGGATGCAGCCGAGCGACACTGCTAAGGACGTACCGGCTAAAAGGAACGGATCGTTGGGAACAAAGTCCCAGCTAATCTTGGATTCGGACCATGCTGGATCAATGGAAGAAAAGACAAAAACGAGCAGGGAACATTCCTAATAATAACTAGCATCCATTGAAGACAAAGTCTTGGTATCCCCCGCCATAGTAAATGAGGACTAACAAACTTATATTCCCTAAGCGTGTGCAATATGTATGTGAAGTTTCCCCTTGATCTGACCAGCCATTTTGGAGAAGATGTTTGGAGGTTTTAGGGTAAATTCAATATGGCCGCCAAACCATGTGACCTATCAATTAGAAATTAACAAACTTCTGAAAGGATGTCTTGGGGAAAGTGTATGTGACATTTTGCCTCAATCTGTCCAGCCGTTCTGGAGAAGAAGATTTTTAAACTTTATTAATTTTCAATCCAAGATGGCTGACGAACCATTTGACCTATGACATCATAAATTTACATTCTGCCTCCAATCCTCCAGTGGAATACGTGTGTGAAGTTTCATGTTAATCGGATGAGGTGTGTTTTTCTATCCAAGATGGCCGCCAAACCATGTGACTTGTGATGTCATAATTTTTACTATGTATGCAGACATGATGGAAGATGATAGTTGCAAATTTTTGCTTCGCTAGGTTATGTGATTCCAGAGAAAACATTATTTAATATTTTTCTTGAATCCAACATGGTGCCAAACCATGTGACCTATCAATTAGAAAATATCAAAAGGCACCAGCTCACCACTTGCTTGATATGTGTACCAAATTTCGTAAATATATCTTGAGGGGATTTGTAGTTAAGCTCCGGAAACGAAATGTGATGGACGGACGGATGGACGGAACCCATTTCTATATCCCCCGCCAACTTCGTTGGTTGGCGGGGGATAATAATTTATTTACAAGCAGGCGAGGAAAAATATGTGGCACAGTGACGTTTTATTGGGGTGTGTTGTGCAGAGATAGAAAGAAGCATGGTGGTGCGACAATAAACAGGCAACTTACAAAAGGGGACACAAAGCAGACTTAATGTGGAAAATAATAACAATAACAACTAGCCGAAACCTCGTCACAGACGGATTCCGTTCCATGAGCCCAATATAACAACCAGTGGCGGCTCTTGTAAGAGCCGGATCCCAGTCGATGTACTCCATGGCCTTACCTTATGAGGCCTACAAAAAGTCCTTGTACACGACATTTTTGGTGTACACTACTCCTTGTGAAGAAGTCCCCTGATTTGTGCACGTGTCTACTTTGACATACAAACACCGTGTCAAAACTTCTCAGGTCACAGTACTGAGAAAAACGTGACGCGACCGCTAGGAGGAGCACAAAATTGGTCCTTCAGTATTAATATATCGATGCTTCAGAGTTGAAGGTTGACTATTGCCACTATGTGCGATGCACTCTTACAGGTACGAAGTTTCTTTCAGTCAGGTCACAGTACCAAGAAAAACGTGACGCGACCGCGAGGAGCACAAAATTGGTCCTTCAGTATTAATATATAGATGATAACAATCTTCTACAGTCTTACTTAAGCAGACAGGCACCAGCACACGCACACACGCACACGCACACACACACCCCGATGAAGAGGGAGTTTTGCAACCGGCGGGGGGGGGGGGGGGGGGTGAGGCGGTAATGTTGTACCTGTGCATGCGCCCAATAGCACGATGTGCCACCAATACGTTTCGGGGGGGATGCTCCGTGGTGCGGTACCCGACAGTGGGCGCATTGTCGCTGGCCCAAGCCGCACGTGTGGAGACTGTGCTCGTGAAGGAGGAGCTTGAGTGGAGAAGGGGCAGAGTCCGGAGGGCGAGGGTGGAGTAGTAGGCGGGATCAAGTAGGTGGGTGGGGTCGACGTGGTATGGGCGGAGACGAGGAGGTGGAGACGAGAAGCAGGAAACACAGACCAACTGGGCCAGAGGAACTGCCCTGACCTTTATAGGGCTAGCAGCTGGGGTGGAGAGGCCATGCTGAATCCAAACGTCATCACCCGAATCGGGCGCTCTGATTGGCCTCGGCCCCTCACGTGGCCCGCCAGCTTGGGCCGGAAACCGCCTCACTTCGTGTCCGGCAAAGCCATTCCAAACAGCGGGAATATTGCGCTCTGACCCCATGAGATGACATGAATCGCCCACACCGAAATTGACACGCGAATCATCCTGCAGAAATCCCAGGGCGAGCGGTCGAGGGTCCCACACGCCCGCTCGGGCGTCCGACCAGCGCCGATCAACACGTTCATTCTGCGCGTGCCAACATAGCCCACACTGTACATTCCCTGGTTCGATCGCAGGCTCGCTGGCCGCAGAGACGAGAAGACGTTCACCATCCATGGAGAATCCACCGCTGCCAGCGAGAACCGAAGGTACATCGCCATGGATAAATGCATGCACTTTTCACGAGAGGCCTACGTGTCTGCTTTCGAGCACATTCCATGCAGTGCGTGCGGTTCCGCCATTACACACGTGGCCAGCGCTCGCGTTCACACGACTCTGCTAGCGTGTGCGCGTGGCAAACACCAACATGCGTCGGGTATTGAGGTTAAAAAAGAACAAGACACTTCTACCCGTACACTCGTATCCTGCCCAACATGGCGTGGAGTCGGATTTATTGGCCTCCGTACGCATCTCGTGGAGCATGGGCATCGTGCTGGCCGTGTTTCCCATGCCGTGAAGAACACCATTCGTGCAGCCTCTTAAGAGGTATTTATTTGCATGCCTTTCTAATGCAATCAGCAATTCTCCCCAGACCATTGGAAGCTCGAGCCAACAGTCCAGCACCAACTAGCACACCACACGACTCGCTGCAGTTTCCCCACCGCAGCGCCACACGCGCTGCAGTTTCCCCACCGCAGCGCCACACGCGCTGGCCTCCAAGGCGCACGTGGCTGATTTACCTCAGGAATAATCAGAAAAGAAGAAGAGTGGGGATGAATGGAGAAGAAAATGATTTAAGCAACCCAAGCGATTAGATAATCGCAACTCACTCCCTTGTTGTCCCGCTAAACAAAAGGAAGGGGACTATCTACACGCATAACAATGGAATAACTGTCCTGGGACACCTATCTGTTGTATGCATGCGGTTCCGAGAACCGCAACAACATATATATGTATGTGTGTGTGTATATATATACATACATACACACACACACACACACACACACACACACACACACACACACACACACACACACACACACACACACACACACACACACCATGTATTTAGGTGTATTTATGTATACTAGTACATGCCCGTAAAAAAAAATAATAATAAGAATAATAAGATAATAAATAAATAAACCACACAGGCCGTTTCTTCGCTCTCGCGTGCCCGTACGTGCGTGACCCGGAAGTTCGATATTATTCGCAGTTACTATTATTTGCAATTTTTTTTAATACCCAATTATTCAATTAGCGCCAACGTATTTTACCTTTTCGCAATGTCGTGGCAAGGAAAAACAAAAAGAGAAGAGAAGAGAGAGAAAAAATTTACTTCCTGGTTCGGAGCATACCAGCACTCTGATGTTCCCGAAATTTATACACCGTCTAATATGAAAACGATCATAACTTGGGCTATTGTGTTTATCTATAAATGCGCATAAGAAATCGAGAAATTATTAGAATACACGAAGTCATCACTCTCCGGAAGCCCGTACGTTGTAACCCGTAATGGGGAACGTGGCTGAGCTTCCCGTCCTCATCGGCCATGCCCACGCAACAACGTGTCTTCCCATTGGTTTGGTAAATAAATGGCCATAACTTGGGAACCACTTGTCCGATTAATATCAAACCTTGAAAAGGCACATCCGCAGGTCCCCAGCAATATACCTGGCAAGTTTCAATTAGATCGGACCAGTGGTTTTCGAGAAACAGCGGTCACACACACACACACACACACACACACACACACACACACACACACACACACACACACACACACACACACACACACACACACACACACACACACACACACACACACACACACACACACACTGCTGGAATTATAGATAGATGTATATACATACATATATATATATATATATATATATATATATATATATATATATATATATATATATATATATGTACACACTGTATTGTGAACCATGGTGTCTGTCTGTGCATTCATCTGTCTCCCCTTTACAGCAGCCGTTTCCTGCATTGCGTTTAAAAAGTTGCTGATTGATTATTTTGCATTTTCATTTCACTTTCCTTGATGCAATGTCAATCACTTCAGTAATCTTTAAAATCAAAATAAACATCTGGATGAAAGCAGATTTAATACAGATATTCATGGAGTAACATACAATTTAAAATAGCTATATTTGCTCCCTTTTTTGACAAATTCAAACACTGCCAGCCAATGTGTTGCACATCCATTTCACAGTGGGTGGTATAAGCTCAGAGCTTTGACTGATCGAAACCAAGAGTGCAACACAATTTAAAGTCCATGAAATAATTTAAATTGATCAATTAACTGAAACTTTCCCCGTCAATGGGGGGACATTTGCTTGTGATCGATAAGATCATTTCTCCACTTCCTCTTCTGTATCAGTAATTTTTTTTTGTTATATCCTTTTGGTGGTCGACTCGATCTATTTGTCTTTGAATTAATGATTTCACAAATCAAGTTCCTTCCTACCTGACTCTTGCACCAATTAGGTGGCTCAGATGCCTTTGACTGTCAACGATGGACGCTGGCACCACCTAGCGATTACGTGGACAACGCGTGACGGCATGTGGAGTGCCTACCAAGATGGGCAGGCACGTGGTTCTGGTGAAGACCTGGCCGCATGGCACCCCATCAAACCAGGAGGCATGCTCATCCTTGGACAGGAGCAGGTAAAAACTTGAACCAAAAACCTTTTGGTACCGTCATTACAAAATCAAATGTTATTCTCTTTCTTTCTCTCTTTTTGTCTGTCTCTGTCTCTGTCGTGCAATACCTTCCACCTCACAATCATTGCTGGTGTAGCAAGTTTTCAAGTGACATGGAGGTCATGTACAGTGGATCACAAGTCTTTTGATTTCTCCACGGGCTGATAAGCTTTTAAAGATACCTTTAAATAATGTATCAGCTTTTGTTTACCTGTTTATATTGATGCTTGCCCTTGTGTTGGTGAAAGTAGTTGGAGCTTTAATGGCTATTCATAAAAGCTCTTCTTTCCCTTAGGACCACATTGGTGGACAATTTGATGCCATTCAGGCATTTGTGGGTGAACTTGCCGATTTTCAGCTGTGGGATCGTGTGCTTCCGCACAGTGACTTGATATCCATCGCTAACTGTTCAACCACACTCTCGGGCAATGTCGTGGCTTGGGCCACAGCCACCATAGAGTTAAGAGGTGGTGCTGTGCAATGGCCGCTCGAGAGCTGTGCAGTGCGGAGGAGACCTTGATGAACACTGCAGAGTTGGAGGATGCAGCACATAGAGAGTTGAAATTTTCCTGCAAGATATTATGATACTCAGGAGTACAAGGAAGGAGGAGAGAATGTCAGTCGAGTGGTTCGAGAGTAGAGATTGTGCTTGTGGAGATGGGTGGTGAGGTGAAAGGCATGTCAGAATGCATTTCCATCATGCTGTGTACAGTCAAAATGGGCTCGTATTGATTTATTTAAGTGAACATCCATTTTACATCACGTTTCTCCTTGCAAACCACGCCATTGCAAGTTTGTGCCATGACTGGGCACGAACACGGCATAAAGTGTGCTTTGTACTTAAGATTTGTCCTTCATGCTAAAAGACACCACCACACAATCCTAAGCCCAAGCCGACATGCAAATGTTTCTCCTAATTAAACTAGATGACAGGCAACATGATGATGCAACAAAACTGGATGAAGTTTTAAATCCGGCCAAAAACTTGCCTCAAAACCATGGTCACTTCATGAGCATGGTGTGATCTGCTTCGTACTTCGGTCGCACATGAAACAAGTCCGTAAATTAACAAATAAATTCTCAGCACGAGTTCCACTTAGAAATTTGCCACCAATTCCATGAAATAAACTCGAAGGTCTTATTTTGTTATGTGGAAGGTATGAGCATGGCTTAAACATTTCTTCAATCCCTCGATCGATTGATTTCTCAGTCATGCAGTTGAAAATCGTGAGCAATGCAGGAGAAGTGAAAGATTTGCATCTAAATCTCAGGGATGCTAAATTTCTTGCCATCACCCCTTTCCTACACGTATTATAAAACTGGCGTGCCATTAGTTGAATGATCTACACGAATTTGCAAAATGTGCACAAAGGTATTTCTCATGAGAAGCTTCTGCTATATCACATCATGCTCCTTGCCTTTAAATTTTCCATACTAACGAAGGTTCCATCAATATGGAAGTGTTAATTCTCCTGGAATTACGAACAGGTTAATTCCCACATAATTATTAACTGGTTAATTCCCCCAGAATTACAGAAGGGTTTATTCCCCCAAAATTACGGACGGTTTAATTCCCCCAGACTTACGGACGGTTCAATTTCCCCCAAATTATGGATGGTTTAATTGCCCCCAGAATTATGGACTGGTTGAGTCCCCCATATTTACAGACGGGTTAATTCCTCCAAAAGTAGGGACGGGTTAATTCCTCCAAAAGTAGGGACGGGTTAATTCAGGGTGAAGTGGGGTGAAGCATAACTAGCAGTTTTCAACTCATTCCATACAGTGGTTCAAGAGTGCATACAAGTCAAACCTTTTAAGGGGTTAAAAAAAAATAGGTCTTGGGGGTTCAGAGAATGACTTTTTGCAGATTGTGGGTTTAATTGGTAAGATCTTATCATGTGAGCTTTTTCAAACTGGTGTCAAATCAGAGGTGGTGGGGGATGAGGGTGTGGTGTTACATTGTCCGAGATGTCCCCAAGGTGTCACATTGTCCGAGATAGCAGGTTGTCAGTCGAAGTAATTTTTTTATCCCCAAGTGAAACGATTAAACTGCCCGTCAGAACCATATCAAAGCAAAGCCTGTGAATTTACTCAACAGGATTTTGTTCCTAAGTCTGTTTAAAAGCATGAAGGAGTCAGAACCGTTTCTGCTTGAACCATTCCTTTTGTACAGACTGTTGAAGAGATGGGATTTTGCATGAGCTGCACTGAAGAGAAAATACACTTTCCACTTTTACAGTGAAACTGTCTCCAATTTCTGTGCTTGTGTTCAAATCATTCACCACCACCTGCCGCCGGCCGGTATGTTGATGAGCATAAATATACTTGGAGAACATCTTTAATACTTGTGAAATCAAAGATTCGCAAGTATATTGGTTTGTCCTGGTCTGTTATTACCCCGTGCGAACTGAAAACCGGGTGAAGCAATTGGTTCACTTTGTCTGTCTATATATCTGTCTGCAGACATCAGTCTATGATCAAGGAACAAGTTGATTTCAATTGAATGTTATATTTTGAACATTCTAGAACACAAATCAAAACCAGAATCGGAATACGGACGAACCTGCAGTTTAGCAGTGCTTTGGTTCTGAATTTGGCAAATTATACGGAATCTCGTCCCGAGCACGCACGCACATTGTGCTCGGTAAAGCAATTGCTTCAGTCTGTCTGCCTGGCAGTCAAATAAAATTGAAAATCATTCCAAACAGAAAACTTACTGTTTTTAGACGTCATAAAGGGCACAAACAACAAATTTAACGAATTAAATAAGGTGGTGGCTAAGAAGTTGCGTCAATTGTGACAAACTTCCGATTAAATGGTTTGTTTTCTTTTCTTTTCCAGCCTTTAAAACTCTTATTTTATTTCATTTGATTTATATACTTGAACACTACAGAACACAAATCGTCTCCTTGCCAATTTATAAAACCTCCAGTTTAGCAGTACTAGGACAAAATATAACAACATTTTACATCATCTTGACCAATGAAATTTGCCGCTTGTGTTCTCAGTGTTGGGGATTATCGAGATTCAAACAAAATCGTGGCATGTTGGAAATATAGATCATGTTCGGAAATGCAAAGCGAGAGTTGAAAAGAACCTACCCATGTCCTTTTTTTCAATACTGCACAAGGTAAGGTGTTATAAAATTTTTTTTTTTAAAAATCGAGTCATCGACTTCTACTCACCATTAAAGGTTGATGACTTTGTCCAGTCTGAGCGGTGTCCCAAAAGCTGTTGAAGCTTGAGTGCAGGTGAATAAAGTTACAAGTTCCAAAGGAAGCAAGAAATGGCGTATCACCAGTGGGCCAATACGGCATCATGTCCATGAAGTGATATGATCCATTTGAAGATGCGGGTGTCATAAATGTCCAGTGCCTGTGGGAATAAACTGCTCCCCAAAAGGGATATGATAGAAGTCCTGCAGTTAAAAGGAGAGAAAACCCACTGGAGATAGCGATCTACGATGCGGCACATGGTACAAAGCTCCATTAGTCAAGAGAGGAAATGCATCACTGACGATAGGACTGCAAATGTGTTTTAACTCCAGTGAACTCCAGAAAACCTCTGTTTAACTCCAGTGAAACTCAACTTTGTGAATCCTTTCCATGCCGGTGTAAAGTGGCGAGCTGCCAGGCAAGAAGAATGAGTCACCCTTCCGTTGAGGCTTTTCTCCCCGCTCGTCACCCTGAGGGGGAGGTCCTCGAGCCCAGTAGTAGTGTGGGGCAAAACAATTGGTTAGAAACACGTTAAAAACAACGCCTATGCTAATACTATTGGTTGGATAAGCAAATGGAACAAAGATCCTGTTGTAAAAGTACTAACAAATTGGCACAGATGAAAAGTACACTAGTGTTGTCTGAACTCTCCAGTTCTGTCAATTTGTTTGTCATCGCTTACTTTTTTGTTACTTTCAAAATCAAAGATGTGCCAGTATATTGGTTGATCTGGTCTGTTATTCTGTCTGTCCATCTCTATGTCAATTGCCTATAGTTCACAATTTTACTCCGATCTTCACAAACTTAAGCACCTGGTATGGGCAAGCACAAGCTGGGTTGCCTATTGTTTTTGAGGTCAAATTTCATCCCACTCACTTGATATCAATACCATCATACCTCTTATAACACTCAGGATGTGTTCCAGAGGAGTGAGTGCTATGTGAAAATAGCACTTTTTAAGATCGTTATAACATTGTGCTTTTGGAGTTGGCCACATCTTCCCCCCCCCCCCCCGTCACCCCATGAAATCATGACAGACCTCTGATTATACCTTCTGCCACGAGCTGTTTCTGACAATGTTGTTGACATTCTCTCAAGCTCCATCAATGATTTAAATTGCTTTCCTGGTGTTGAAATTCCTCCAGAACTCCTTGATGGACTCCTAACTCGAACCATCATTTTCATGGAAGAGCTGCCTTAACGTACATCACAGGTGATATGCCTTGAAGTTGGCGATTATCCCCTGGTCCATGGGCTGGAGGAGAGCATGTGCTGGGAGCAAGAACATGATTTCAACAGGTTGGGGAGTCCGGAGGCTGTCGAAGTGCTGTGGGTGGCCAAGAGTACTGTCCAGTAGCAACAATGCTTTTGCTTCACATTTTTTGTTCTTTGAAGTAATGCTTCACAGCAGGGAAAAATATGAAGTGTACCACTGCTGAAACAATTCCCTTGTCACCCAGGCCTTCTTGTTTGACCTCCAGATGACAGCAGTTGGTCATTTGACAGCACCTTTATCGCTCGTGGTCAACGGTGTACTGTATTTATAAAACCGGTAATTTCGAAAATGTATTTTTCGGTATACACACTTAAACCGAAAAACACAGATGGACACTGAATCCACAGAGATGAAGCCTCGTCAAAGTGAAGCCCCATCAAGGTGAAGCCTCTGTAGACCCAAGTGAGTGTCTTAGTTACATACTGGTTGAACCAAGTAAGACCGTAAATACATCTATTAATG
The DNA here is from genome assembly GCF_056783735.1 of Eptatretus burgeri. Taxonomy (NCBI): domain Eukaryota; kingdom Metazoa; phylum Chordata; class Myxini; order Myxiniformes; family Myxinidae; genus Eptatretus; species Eptatretus burgeri. The sequence continues at coordinate 67,107,124 of NC_140961.1, forward strand.
GACCATGACTACCTCGATTAATTACATACTATTGGAATGTACCCCTTCAACACTTTGGCACCCCTTTAGACTCATTCGAACCTTTACACTGAATAGACCCGATAGTATAGACCACAACTTTGATTGGAAGATACCCTTTAGATGTTTTAGATATTTTAAGACCATTTCGACCCCTTGACCCTTTCTATCCTATCTACTCTTGGAACAGTCCCTTTAGACACTTAACCCTCATAGACCCTTTATACTACAATGGACCCTTTACACCCATTAGAGCTTACACCCTTTAGATACCCATTAGACCAATTTAGGCACACACCACAGAAACATCTATGGAATCTTTTTGCAATATACAGACTATACTTTTTTCAGCAAGTAATGCACAAAGGCCACTCACCCAGTGGGTAGGTACTCGGCTGGTTTGAGCTTAATTAACATATCGGTTCACTGAATTGGTTCATCAATCAAAAGGTCGAAGCCTGTTGTTTTTGAAGTCAAAGCGTAAGGTCAAATAAGTCGTTAATTTGCATCCAATTGACTTGAAATTGGAATAGGGTTTGCATATTGGATCAGCGAAGCGTATTGGTTTTGGGGTCAAAGGTCAAGGTCAGATAAAATCGTCAATTTTCATCTGATCAACTTGAAATGTGAACATAATTTGCATACTGGGTCACTGAATTAGTTCAATCAAAAGCTAGAATCCCATTGCTTTTGAGTTCAAAGGTCGAAGTTGCACAAAATAATCAATTTTCATCCAATTGACTTGCAATTTGAACAGGTTGTGCATATATTGGGTCACTGGATTGGTTCACCAAAAAACAGAATGAACAACAAAAAGAGCAAGCATACCCTCACCAAGATGTCTTGTGTGGTGTTTGTGTAGTTTTGCAAGGTGTATTTTGTGTGGCGTTTGTGTACTGGTGTGTTATGTAATTACGAGACATAATTAGAACTGCCACTTTATAACTGCTGGCAGTGATGACCGGGTACCAAGACGTCCCACTTTGATGCAACCCCACTTTGATCGGACACCTGACCCTGACCCATGACGTTTTTTAAAAATCATTCAATTGAATTTAAAATGGCATTAAAATAAATTCAATTCAGATCAATTGGAAGACCAAAGTCTTGCATTGGAGTAATCAGAAGGAACCCAAACAAGCAAAAAGAAAAGATGAAGTCATCAGGAGGAACTTGGATAGGATGCACATTTCAGCAGATACTCCTCTACCCTCAAACCAATCCAGGCACAGTCAAGTGAGCTTTATTACAATATATATATATATATATATATATATATATATATATATATATATATATATATATATATATATATATAAACCCACATCAAAAAAATTCAATAATTCTGGCTGCCAGACCATGTGGCCGATCAAGTTGATTTTAAAACGTATTCCCCATCACGACGAGATATCAATTGTGAAGTTTCATGTCTATTGATTCAGTGGTTCCAGAGAAAACATTATTTAATATTTTTGGTAAATCCAATATGGCTGCCAAACCATGTGACATAAATTATTCTTTAACAACCTTGTACACGCATGCCTTGGAGAACATTTATGTGAAGTTTCCCCTCGATCTGTCCAGCTGTTCTGGAGAAGATTTTTAAAATATATTTATGGTAAATCCAATATGGCTGCCAAACCATGTGACCTTCGACATCATATGTGTGAACCTTTTGTTCCTTATAGATAGACGGTCATATGTATGGTCCTTATAGATAGACGGTCACAAGTTTCACCTCAATCTGTTCAGCCATTTCAGAGATTTTTGAAGGTTAAAAAAAAAAAAAGATGGCTGCCAAATCACATGACTGATGACATCAAAAAAAAATTGCGACCATTTTATCCCGAGACAACCCTCAAAAAGTTTCACACTGAACACATGTGGCGTTCTACATATGCAATTATGATGTCATAATGAAGGCACCTATGACATCATAAAAATATCACAATCATTCCCCATGAGTACTTGCTATGCGCCAAGTTTCAATTTTTTCCGTAGTACGGTTTCAGAGACACAGAGGTCCAACGTTTTTCCAATACGGCTGGCACACCACTTGACCTATGACATCATAATTATCATCAATACATTCTACATGAGTAGTTGCAGCTATGGTGAAAATTTCCTCTCAATACGACAAGCGGTTGTGGAGAAAAACACAAAAGTTCTGTACAGACAAAGAAAGACAGACAGACAAACAAACAAACAAACAAACAAACAAACAAACACACCCAAATGCAATACCCTCTCCTTCGGAAAGGGTAATTATTTAGCCGTTTTAACATATCATTGGATTCTATGACAACAACTTCACCCCATTATAATAAAACGGAACTTTTTGTGATTTTATTATTCCATCCATCGTTATCATACTCTGTGCAGAGTGTTGGTGCTGCCTAAGCAGTCTCCTTGGTTATTGGGCACAATCCTGGACGGATCGCCACTCCGACACAGGGTACCAGCAAGCTGGCACTCATTTTACTGACCTCGAAAGGATGACAGGCAGAGTCAACCCCACCTGGTATTCATTCAACAGCCAAGGGGGATTTGAGCTCAGGATCCTAGGATCCCAAGCCCACCACCTGAACAATTAAGCCAACACCAGGCATGAGGTAACCCCCACGCCACCATTTTCCTTGTTCTTCCCTTGGGTGTTTGTTTCATATATTTCCTCTTGTATACATCAGTCTCGGTTTTGATTTATGAAGCGGAGACCCAATAATTTTGCCGCTGATGGTTGCAGGTAGGTCACGGGTATGTTTCTCAGGTTGGTTTTATGGATATGAACAACATGGTGGCTTGGAGTTTTGTGAATATAAATCCAATTGCTGCTTTCTCATGTGGTCTCCCGTCTCCAGAGTCCAAGGTGTCAGTGAGAGGGTTGCGACAGGTTCACCACTCAAAACCAATCCTCACGTGCACACCAAACTAAACTGTAATTTATCATTGAGCTTCTTGGTGCTCATCGATTTTATTATTGGCATACCTCAATCATTTTTCAACATGCCAAACTGAATCTTACACAGCCTGTTTTATGCAAGGAATGTGTGTGTAAAATTTGGTCAAAATTAGTCAAAGGTCAAGGCTATCCGAAAAATGCAAAACAACCATTAGGCCACGATTAGAAAATTTATCATCCAAAATTGTTACGTATATCATCTAGTAATGTGAAACAATTGAGAGGTCAAATTTTAGAAATTGCCAAATTGCTATTTCCATGGAAACTTTTATTTATTTGAATTTCGCAAGTATCGTGCTGTGCACGACATCTTTCTTGAATTGTTACCTCCACCACTGAAGGTGAAGGAGGTCATGTTTTAGAATTTTAAAAGTGATTTTTCAACATTGAGAGATGGGGCCAAAAATGATATGTAGCACGATATCTCAAAAAGTTGCGTACGGATTCGGATGAAACTTGGTGGACATGTTGGGTGTGTGACCATGACAAACTGATTCGGTTTTGGTGAAGATCTGAATCCGGATCTGGATACGATAATTTTTTTTTTTTTAGTGATTCTTCACCATTGAGGGATAGGGCCAAAAACGATGCATCGCATGATATTTCAAAAATGTATTGGGCCTGATATGTTCTCATGGATCAGGTATCAAGTGGTGAAGCTATGCGCTCTACTGAGTGTCCCCGTTACGTTTGTAAATATATGGCAGAACTTTTGAGTCACCCTTTCCCTCATGCACAGACCATCAATGTTTCAGTCTGGATCCCTCCGCCTCTTCACGAAGTATGCATTGGAACTTTTTCTTTACTATTCTATGTCACACTGTCAGAGCATCTTCTGCAATATTAAATATTTTGCCAAACAATGTATTGTTGGTTCCTGAAGACAGTAATTCCTTCCACCTTCAGGTCATCAATTGAATGGGAGGTTTGGTCTTTCACAAAACAATTGGCAAGGCCTGATGTTCAACTGAAGGTGGTAGGAATATATTTGCATCAGGGTGTCAGTCAGCGATAAGTCATCTGGTCTTTGTGCAAGAAACTGTGCAATCATTAACATCCACCAACAACCAGTGCTGGTAGACAGATAACCCAGCTTGTCGTCCTTCTGAGAGATGGTGAACACACTGATGAATCTCCCTGAATGCGAACCACCAGGATGACAGTTTATCGCTGGGACTGAGATTCCAACCAAGGATAGACAGCTCAAAGTAGATGAGTCGTGCAAATGTATCTGTCCTGAGCAGGAGTCATCCTGGGACATCCACTTCTTGGCATATTTTTGTTGATCCAGTGGCTTGATAACGCCTTCAGGGGTCATAAACAGTTCCTCTCCTCACGTTATAGAGCATTGCAACATGGCTAATGGAATACGCTGCTTGAAGGTGTCCAATTATTTGATTCCTTTCATTTTGCTGACAAACATGGCTTTGTAATGGATTGCTAAAGAATATAATTGTTGATCCATACAATGGTGTGTTGGATGGACCAAATTTGTGAGACTTTCAAAGACTCTCTGAAAGACTAACAAATTTTCTCAGAATACCTCATGTCACCTCTACAAACTGAAGAATACATGAGTTGCACATGATGAACAATTATTGCATGAAGAAATTACATAAGTGGAAACTTGCAATCAAGTGTTCTACACATCCCTTGTGCCAAAAAGGTACTTGGAATGAACGCTGGAACAGTTCTTCAACAATTACATTATCAATTCAACTACCTTTGCTCTTTATGGCAGGGTGTGTGTGTGTGTGTGTGTGTGTGTGTGTGTGTGTGTGTGTGTGTGTGTGTGTGTGTGTGTGTGTGTGTGTGTGTGTGTGTGTATATGTGTGTGTGTATGTATATGTGTGTGTGTATGTATATATATATATATATATATATATATATATATATATATATATATATATATATATATATATATATGTCTGACGAGAAAGCGTTTAAAAGCAGAAAGTTTTAATCATAAGCATCCATTAACGATCACCAAACTTGACAATTCAAGGCATTTAAGTAATCTTACAGAATGCTATCTATTGATTTCAAGCCAAAGTGGATGCTCAGTTTCATCAGAATCATTCACTTAATTGCTGATTGATCTGGAATTGTAAAAATGGAGATCTCGACTGGTGGGAGGAGGGGGTTGGAACAAGGTTGAAAAGACTGAGGAAAAGAGAGAGAGAGGACTGGAAGGTTCGGAGCATATTGTGGGTATGGTGGGAAGGGGGGAGGGGAGAGGGGGAGGATGAAGGGTGGGGAGTGGGGAATGGAAGGTAAATGAGAGTGTTTAAAATTTACCTTCATGGATATATGTTATGGTGGATACCTCACAAGCGGTATGCAATCTGACTCTGGAACGCGAATGTAGACAAAATGACCAGCACAATGTCTTCTTTACCTTATCATTATCTGTGCTGCATTACCAATCTTGACTTGAAAACACAATAGGAACTTTCAATCACAATTAAACCCACAAACATCAAACATGATTTTTAAAAATGATCCCATTAAAACCCCCAACATAAACTATTATAATCAAGACACAATCACATCATTTTCTCCTTTGATTGGCATGCAGTTTGCCTAGTACTGCATCACATAATTTGAAAATCTGTTAGAGATTCATAAAAGATAATCTTAGAAGTTTATCAGGTGGACCAACAGATTTCCTCACATTCTGACAGAGTCGAGCAGAACTGGAATCAATTGTTTTTTGATGCAATCACACTGTCTCCACTAGCAAATGCATACCATGCCTCCATGGGGCCCTGCAGCATCTCGACTCAATACAAATCACACTCAAATTGGTTCCAATCCAGGGATAATCTCTGCGACGAACCTTCCGGATAAGTTGGGTTTCATTTTGCCTTTGACGTTACGAATGTAATAATTGCGTGAACATGTCAAATATCATCATGTGCACGTCTCAAATTGCGTGGAGATAATGGCCTTGTTGTTTGGCCAAAGAAAAGGCTAACATAATACGGATGTTATCCATGAGTGCTACGTACAGATAGTATTTGTGAGTGCTACATGCAAACAGGGCTGACACAATAACCTACATGTATGTGCAATCACCTCGAGCTTTTTCGGCTGGGTTGGAATATCGATCCCGCCATAAACTGTCATCCGGACGTTTAACATGCAGGGCAATTCATCAATGTGTGTGCCGTTCGGGGGGGGGGGGGGAGGAAGTTAAGCCAGAGGGCCCGTCTGCCAGCACTAACCATTGGTGGATGTTAAGGATGAACAAATGACAAATTCCTGCCAAAACTGCGCGTATCAAGTGGGCTTGTCTTCTCGGATGTCCCTTGACATCAGCTTGCGCCTTGCACACCTTGCTATCTCAAAGTGATGATGATGACAAGCTAGCGAGTTCTCAGTGTTTCTGAAATTAGCCTGAAGAGTGAGAAACCCCTGAAAGAAACTTTTTAGACTCATCAATGTCCACAAATGTGGCCTGGGCTGTGGCAGTCAGAGTTCCTTCCCTGATTCACAAACTCACTTAACTAAGTAACCAAAAACAGAACGGTAGTTCCAGTTTTCATCCAATAATTTATCGACCAAAACAAATGTCGAAATTCCCCATCCAGCTCTGAGCAAATGTGTATTTTTTAAAATTGCTTTACACACCGTTTTGTTTCCATTATCACAGCATTTTATGTCTCCAGTAGTCGCCTTCTTCATGATTTTCAAAAGCATCGCATAATCGTGCAACAAAATCTGATCAGTGAATAACAGAAATTTTTCTTCATTCCAAACAGTTTCTGAATTTCGTAATCTATACAAACAATGGAATATGATTCTACATGCATTATAGTACGACATTGTTGATTTTTTTTTGCGGTCGGAAGATGGATGTAAACTGGATCAAATTCTCCCGAGAGTGGTGCGTTGTACAGTTGTGTACGACGCAATGGTTTAGGTTTCTTGTGATGCTATAATGGGGACAGAAAACCTGATTACTGCCCAATATGGTGCCGGCATGAATACGTTCCAAAATTGCTAGTGAAGATGAGGAATTGGAACCATCTTATATTTGTGTTCAAAAATGATCGAATCTCAACTTCCCACCTTTCCTCAACACATCGACCTCACATCTCCTTCGCTTTGCTCCTCTCACCGCCACATATTATCGACAGTTTATACTCCATCACTTCATTAACCTCGAAGCTCACTTCTTTCCTTCATCGTTTTCCTCCTTCTCTTCCTTTTCTCATTGTTATTTTTCCACATTATATAGAGATACAATATATAGATGGATCCTTCTTGCCACAGCATTCACCAGACATGCTTGTCAACCACATGAACCTTAATCACCTGAAATATATAGATAAATATATATATAGATATATATCATCACAAAAAACAAAAGTACTTCATTAGTGCATGACCAAGTGTCACAAATCAAAAACAATCAAGCACATACAACATTCAGACCAGAATTCAAGCTCTGGTAGCCGTAAGAAACAATGAATGCCCCAGAAAGTAAAAGACACCTTATGTCATAAAACATGATGATATAACTTCAAGCATGATTATTTCACCCGACCCATTACATTTTCAAGCATATTTCTCCCCGTCTCCCCACCACTCCTTTTCAAATAAAGAAGAAACCAGTTTCAAGCACATGAGTTTTCAACTCAAGAACAACTTTTCCAGCTGCTTCCTAGTGTCTTCTGGTGAGGTCACCGTGTGGCCAGTTGTACGCTCATCTTCAAATATCTCATGATCATTTCCTCCCTAGATACACACCAGTCAGCAAAATGAGCGGTCTGGTGCAGTCTATAGACGACCTTCAGTATATTTTATTGTGAACCGTCATTATTTACAATGAGCAACATTGCAATCACATGAAAATTTTTAAAAGCAAAGGGTGTTCATTTCTCCAATACAAAATACCCTTTTATAGTCAATTCTATTCAAACCCTACTTTGAAGTCACCTGAAAAACATAGCCGAACATTGATGAGTTCATGATTTTGTGTATAGCACATGGTTGCTGGTTTACATAATCGCTGGGAGTGCGGCTACACTGCTGATGCAGGGCCCTTTTGTATGTTGGAGTAGGAATTTTTTTGTTTTTTTTCAGAATGCCGGCGAAAACTCAACTTGTCGTCACGAAAGACACCATGAGGATCTTTAACATCCACAACCATTTGTGAGGATCTTTAACATCCACCAACTAATGCTGGCAGATGGGACATCCAGTTTAATGTCCATCCGAGGGATGTCACACACATCGATATCCTGCCCTGCCTAGGAAACAATAGGTTGACAGTTTATAGCTGGGCCAAGATTTGAACCCAGGATGGACAGCTCAGAGGCGAATGCCCATACCTCTCAGCTATCACTGACTCTCGTGTATATATATATATATATATTGGTAAAAATCTGAGTCCTTCCTCCCACTCCTGACTGTTGCATTCTGTTGCACTCCTGCACGCAATGGCTTATGATGAATTACTGCGACCTTGTCACAGCCTGCACTCCGTGACATTCTCCCCAAAAACTTTTAAACGGCAGTTTTAGCAGCTCATGTCGAGGCTTGGGGGAAATCTTCATGGATTTTGGGAGGATTAAAGGCTCCACAAAAAGATGCTGCAGGAACAGTAATCGATTAGCATCATGAATAATAAAAAAAACAAAAGGCTCCCTGCAGAGAGAAATGGAACAAAACCCAAGTACACAGGAATTTTACATAGAACAAAAAGGTGGCTCATGACAAAATGACATTTTAAGAAAAGCAGCAATGGAATCTGCCCCCAATGTGACACGAAATACATATTTAACTATATTTTATTGAATCTCTGGTTATTGTGGAAGGTCGTACATAAAACCACGCATGCCAATAACAACAATATATATTTGTGTACTTCTTCGACGACGTTAAGCAAAAGGTCATTGTTGGCTTTTGGCGCAGCGTAACATTCTGGAAACAAACAATTTTTGTGACCCTTTTGCAATCCCAAAACTACATCCGACTAGGAACTACACAGTAAGCTTTCGGAAGGGGTTTAAAAATAAATAAATAAATAAATAAATAAATAAATAAATAAATAACACCGACACCGACTGATATATTTTGGAAGTACAAACATCCCAGACATTTCTCGTTTTTCAGGGTTTTTTCATCCTGGATATCATTACAAAATAAATATTTCTGCACAAAAAATTAATAAATTAAGCAACAATTTTTAAACCGCGAAATAAACTGGATTTCAAATTACAGAAACATATTGGTCATGTGTACACGGAAATTGATGGAGAGTTACACTAATAGTACATGATAAAATGTACCATACTCTTTACAGAGACTTTGGTTCTGCGAAAGCCTAAAGCAGTTTACTGGCAAGGGTTATACTGGGTGGTGGTTTGCCATTGCCTTCCCAATGTGGTTTGTCCATGCTCTATCCTTTTAAATGCTAAGCTGAGAGCAAGGAAGCAATACGTACTATTTTTAGCTCACCTGAACTTTAGTCCGGTGATCTTATGCAATCGAGCAGTGTCCGTAGGTACCAAACGCACGGTTTTGATGAGACTTGGCCACAAGCTTCATATCTGATGCCAAACGAAGGTGGACTGACCGCATTAAAATTTGCACTCATTAACGGGTTGAAATCAGGTCTAAAACGCTCAAAAAAAAAACAATCCTGCCCGAACCTACAAGGGGCGTTGCACCTGTAAACATGTATTGCTGTAATCAGCATCGAGAGGGTTTCCATTCAAGCAATCATGTGATCAGATGCTGTGCCTGAACAAAAGTTTGATATTTTATTTTGTCATTGACTGTTGCTCCTGATCCAGGTGAGCTTCAGGACCCTTGGTCCTATTTTTTTTAATCTTTGGTAAGACTTGGATGGGTTTGAACTGCTGATCTCCCCCAGAGATAGAGTGGAAGCTCAAAGCATTACACCACCGACGACTGAGTAATTCATAATATATGTCTAGAGCCTGGTGTTGGCTTAGTGGTTAGGGTAGCCGGTTGGGATCCGAGGGTCCTGCGTTCAAGCCCCGTTGGGCCGCTGAATTAATACACCAGGGGGTTGACTCAGCCTGTCATCCTTCCAAGGTCGGCGAAATGAGTACCAGTGTGTACTGGTGGAAGGGCACTGCATTAGCGACACAGTCATGCTTCCAAAAAAATGAAAGCTACCCCAGCAGCTGAGCTGCCATCTCTTCCCAGCTCAATTTTCATCGTGGTGCCATTTCTAGGGTAGTGACCCAAATTGACAGTTCATGGAGAGACCTCGTTCACCCAAGGCTTACAACAATTCGTGAAGATCATCGTCTTGCCAACCTTGTCTTGTTTTTGCAGAAAGCATGAATCACCATTATTTATAAACAAACAAACAAACAAACACAAATAAACCATCTTTATGGGAAAACGATGACACCCAAGCACAACCACCAACCATTAACAGATCATCTTAGTTGTTTTTGATGTTTACAAGATACCCATTACAAGTTGTTGATCTGCCTTCTTCGCTCATCCTTGGATATGTTGTTTGGCCATTTCCCCCCCCCCCCCCCAATAATCCTCTTCCAGCCTCAGAGATCAAAATGATCTCGTTTTTGTTTACTTGTCTGCATCAGAATCCAGCACTCGACTTCATTCAATACTACAGGAATGAACACGGTATCATCGATCCTGAATTTTGCTTTTAGACACGCGTCTTCATTTCAGTGTGCTGTAATGGAGTTCTTAAAGGCTACATCGCTTTCTGTGAACTTGCTTCTCAGATAGACAAGGTGGCTGACCTTTTTCTAGCTTGCCTGATCCCATGACTTGGCGAAAACAAAATAATTAATGTCTGTGATGAAAGCTAAAAAAAATAAATCGATAAAAGATTCAAACCAAGTACGAACTTTCAATCCCGAACCCCTTTATCCCCAAACACAACAGAATTCACCATATTTGATAACTGTTGGTAAAAATCGAGGTGTACACAAGGGTCATCCCAAGCAATCTGTCATCCCACCGACATAAGTGACAGTACAATTGACAAACTTTATTCACGTCCCATTATTCTTCATATTCTCGATCCTCTTCGACGCACTTATGCCTGGTGTTGGCTTAGGATCCTAAGTTCCTGAGTTCAAACCCCCCTTGACTGTTGAATTAATACCAGGTGGGGTTCACTCGGCCTGTCATCCTTCCGAGGTCGGCAAAATGAGTGCCAGCTTGCTGGTATACCGTGTCGGAGTGGCGACCCGTCCAGGATTGTACCCAATAGCCAAGGAGACCGTTTAGGCAGCACCAACGCTCTGCACAGAGTATGGTCCCAATCTCCTCCTCCTTCAACGCACTTGATGCAGAGGTCAGCCAACTTTTTGATCCCAGCACAGGAGCGATACGCGTGGCTGTGTTAACCCCTTCATCAGATGCAAAGCATATTATCCTTCGCTAGTTTTTCATTTTGAAGAAGTGTAATAAAATGCATGGACTAAAATCCCTGCATATGTGTGCGAGGCAAAATTTTCCACTGCCAGAACTCTTTGAATTATTTGGTTACAATCACTCACAAGAGGATTCAAATGGGGGAAAAGAGCACAGTGGATGCAAATTAAGGATTTACATTAACCATTGAATTACCTATTGTTGTTACGTTGGAGTGGGATGATAATTAGGTGTTAGAAAGATGATAATTAGGTGGACCGTGTGCTTGAGTATATTTAAACACTCTTGTGTAACAGGGACCTGTAAGAAGACGTTGTCTTGTTATTATGTCTGCTGTGAGAGGGGCAGTGTTGAAATACGCATCAGGTAGGAAAGCAGTACTTGTTTTGTCTTTTCTGTAAACCAGGTGAGGCACCAGGTGAGTTAAGAAGAAAAAGAGGTGAATTCATAGGTGACAGCAATTCGTGTTTGGGCTGATAAACCCCCCCTTCATGGCATGAGCTCTTGGTAATGGGCGTTTTGACGTGGTGCGGGCATTACAAGGACCATGGGGGGAGGGGATAAAAGACCCTGTGCACGTGCTGTTCATTCTCTTGGGTCTGGCAGCCTATCCAGAACTCTTGCGTCTGCCGGCTTCACCTCATTTGGGTTCCGTGTTCTCCCTCCCTACTTATGGCAAGTGAGATCTCGCTGGCCACCTCAATTCCACTTGGGTCCCTCGTGTGATTCCGTCCATTCTGTAGGAACTTAATTACTAACCTACTATCAACCGGGTCGACATTAAAAGACCTGTAGACGTGACAGTAATTATTATTACTATTATTTGCAAAAATATATGTTGGTAAGTGACTCCGTAACCACAAGACTAAACCATAGTCATTGGCAGTTCACTGCTACTAACGTGGTGCTCGAGTTATTTAGCATATAATGTGATTTGTGCCAAGGATAACGTATCTTTTGCAGTTTGGGGAGTCCAAATTATCAGTGTTCGACACTATTTTTCAGAGGGGAGCCGCTTTTTCCGATAAGACGTGTGAGAGCCATTACACCACCTGCAGGACTCCATAATGACTGCTATTAAGCCCTGCACCCACATACTCTTCTTCGTTGTGGTTAAGTGGGCTGCAAGCATAATTGTTTCTATACTGCCATCTACTGATGTCGTAGTGTTATTTTTATACTTTGCGTTGGAACACTTATTTGAAACCATTGGGTCAATTTGATAGCATTTATGGCAGATTATGATGGAGTGTTTTCTCATTTGTGTATTATCGGCAGCATGCTCAGGGCCGCACTTTAGGCCACCAGGAGCTGCCAGTGGCTCGCGGGCCATGCAATGAAGAACAGAGGTCTTCTAATGGTGTCAGCAATGTTTTTAACTTGTTTCGGTGAGCTCTTCTTCACCAAACATGTTGCACCGATAACTGATGGTATCATGACAGTCCGGATGTCACACATCCACTGAATTTCAGTCTCTAAGTCCATAAATTAGGACAGACATTTGGTGTCTTTTGCTGTTACATTCTTTCACTCTGATGGGACAGATGCATCTCTCAAAAGGCACTGTATTATTCTTCCTGTCCTTAATAACGACGATTGGGTTGTCGGGCTTGATTACTTTGTCGGTGTGAATCATGATGAGGTACAAGATTGTTGCTTCTTCATTGAACGTGGTGCTCGAGTTATTTGAACCATTGAACGTGGTGCTATTTCATGGTTGATGTTGGTATCATCTTTCTCGTACACCAACGTTGTAATCCTTACAGATGTGCCAGTGTATATACTGCACAACTCCATTGCGTCAATGCACGTACTTGATTGCCACAGAGCGGCACACATTGCCATAATGTGATCAAGAGGGTAAATGTGTTCGTGGAAAGCCCCATAGGTACTGTTGCCGCACATTTTTAGGATACTCCCGTGGATGTATTTCGTGCTTCGTGCCCAATCTTGCATTGACTGCAATCAAGATAGTCTCACCTTGCAGATCACAACTTTGCACCCATCAGAATGACGCCGATTAGTCTATGAAAGCATGCTGCGAGTTCCATGGGAATTGCCCGTGAAATGTTTTCTTCGTCCTATGAGGCTCCATGGTTCTCTTCTTCCTTCTCATTGCCTTTTTGTTCCTCTTCACTACTTATACTCCTGATCTATCATAAGTATGTACCTGTTCTGGGCCCACTTCCACTGTGCGACGGTTGACCAGTCTTAGAAAAGAATAGGCAGAGAGTCTTGCTGATATTTTGAATTGAACTCGTCAAATCATACAGCTGATAATCTCTCATATCATAAGAATTGTGCCAATTATGACTAAAGCATGAAATTTCTACCAGTGTTTGTACATGCCATAAGCTTCATTTTCAGATCGAGAGGTAAGGCAGATTTGATCTCTGAGGACCGTGAGAGGTCAATGACCTCAAAGTATCAAAATATTGATGTTTGGCGTCATTGGTTTAATGGTAAACATGTTTATGATGTACAAACCATGCATTTGTGTTCCAATAAAAGTGTCTACATATTCCACACAGCGTTGGTAATTATTTACAGGTGTCTAGCTTTGACCTCTGAGGACAGTGAGAGGTCAATGACCTAAAAATATCAAAATATTGATGTTTGGCTTCATTCGTTAATGGTAAACATGTTTATGATGTACAAACCATGCATTTGTGTTCCAACAGAAGTGTCTACATATTCCACACAGTGTTGGTAGTTATTTACAGATGTCTAGCTTTGACCTACTGGTCCTTGACACGAGAGACATCATGGACACCCCAGTGGCAGAAACTGTGAGGAGCAGTACACAAAGTTTGTTGAAGAAAGACTGCAACTATGCACGAAGCCAGTTACAGAAACACTGCCCTAGAACAAGTTGCCACTCTTCAGTCGGCCACAGACCAAGACGTAGTCAAAGCAGCAGATCCAACTCGCCGCAGTGAAGAGTGACTGTAGTCTCTTCTCGAGGCTGTATATTGCCTGCCAATCACATGATGGGGATCTGGACCAGTTCTTCTGCCACGAGAACCAGGCAGCCCCACCAGCATTATCAACAGGAGGAAAACTGCGCCTTGGAGTCAAAGCAGATCCACTACACTGCCTGAAATCAGACCAACCCGAAACCACAAGCGCACCTGGGGTTGATGCCACAATCCTTGACGGAGCAGCTCTTTTTCAAATGCTCAATCCTGTAACGGCAAAGACCTTTGAAGAGTATGTGAACACAGTCTTTGCACCTTACATCTCCACTCAACTCGAAAAGGTCAACAGACTCGACCTCATCTGGGATGTATATCTACCTGACAGCCTGAAAGGCATGACCAGACAGAAGAGGGGCAAGGGCGTCAGGAAGAGAGTGGCTCCCTCTACCGTCATGCCTAAGAACTGGAAGGACTTCCTTCATGTGGATCAAAACAAGACTGAGCTCTTTGGTTTCCTGTCACGAGAGGCCATTCGTCTTCCAATAGTAGATGGCAAGGAAATGTATGCAACATGTGGAACTGAGGTCCTGTGCTCTCCTGCCGAGTCCGACTTGACCAGCCTTGCCCCATGTTCACACAAGGAGGCGGACACTCGCCTGCTTCTACATGTGGCAGATGCTGTGCAGAAGGGGATCAGGAAGGTGGCCATACGCACTGTGGATACTGATGTCGTGGTGCTGGCTGTGGCTTCATTCGACAACATCAATCCTGACGAGCTGTGGATAGCTCTTGGTACTGGATACAGCTTCCGGTACATAGCTGTTCACCAACTGGCTGCCGCCATGAACCAAAGACAATGTGCTACTCTCCCCATCTTCCATGCCCTCACAGGGTGCGACATTGTGTCTTTTTTTCGCTGGCAGAGGGAAGAATACTGCCTGGGAGATTTGGAAAGTGTTCCCACAGGTGACTGTTGTCTTTGAAGAACTCTTACGCATGCCAAGTGATGTCAGTGAGGAGTCAATGTCACTGCTGGAGCGCTTCGTTGTGCTGATGTATGACCGCACCAGTGACACCATGGAAGTGAACGATGCTAGGAAACAGCTCTTCGCACACAAGTCTAGGGCTCAAGAAAACATTCCCCCAACGCAGGCAGCACTCCAGCAGCACATCAAGTGTGCATCTCTCCAGGGCAACTGCTGGAACCAAACTCTGGTCCTGAATCCAGAGTTACCAATCCAATCTGACTGGGGCTGGACAAAGGAGGCCTCTGGGTGGCAGCCTCTTTGGACGACACTGCCAGAGGCATCAAAATCTTGCCACGAACTGATCCACTGCGGCTGCGAGAAGGGATGTACCGGCCGCTGCAAGCGCACCAAGGCTGCACACAAGTGCACTGCATTATGTGCATGTTCGGGAGACTGTTCGGTGCAATCAGACACCTTTATATTTATGCGTCTATATGGATAATGTGCGTGTATTACATGTACCGGTATGTACTATACGTGTGTCTGAGGTAACTGACCTCACTGTACCTTAAGCTTATAGACTATGTTCAGTGCACATTGAAAATTAAGGTTGCACAGATGATCTTACAACACGATTTCATGCAAGCTGTTCTGGACACCACAATAACCTAAATGTGTATTTCAATAAATTTGTTTTCTGAGGTCACTGACCTCATTTAAAGCACTTGTTCAGTCATGGTTGCATCCTGTGATTATGTATAAAGGTTCTCCAGAAGATAAAGGGACCAACACATGGCAACATACCTTTTTAATGATTCCCAAAACAGACAAACTGCACCAGAATCGTGAAAAAAATGACAATTTCAATGTAATTGAGGTCATTGACCTCTCACTATCCTCAGACCTCAAATCCGACTTACCTCCCGATCTGAAAATGAAGCTTATGGTGTGTACTAAAACTGGTAAAAAATTTCAAGCTTTAGTCGTAATTTGCACAATTGTTATGATTATCGGCTGCACTAAAATGTATTCATCGTGAGAACATTACAGATATGTGGCGAGGCCACCATCAAAATTTTATTAACAACAATTTTTAAAATATTATTATTATTAACACAACTCTGCAGCATTTGAAACTTCTTCATTTCATGAGCACGAACTAGAATTCTGGAGATGCTCCAATTAGCTGTAAACAGGCATTTTTGAAAGCAGGAAAGAGGTTAAAAGATGTCATGACCACAGAGAGAATTAATGTTCCTACCGGAGATGTTCTGTCACCAAAGAAGTGGATGCAGGCAAGGCCCTCCTTGGCTAGAATGTCCAAGCAAAAGCGCTTGTCCCAGCCATCCGGGAACACATCAAAACTAATCTGTCCCCCTGGAAAACCAAGAAGAAGAAGAAATAGAAGAACAAGAAGAACAACAACATCAACAGCAACATGGAACTCACATTCACCACAGTTAAAAGTTCAGTTTGCATATTTCAGCCTGATTTTAAATGAACTCGCATCGAAATATGGTCTAAATTTAGACAACTTACGGCAAGCTTCATCCATCACCGGCAAAACAGCATGTAAACAGCGCAACACAAACGCCAGAATTTGGGCCCGGTGGTAAAAAAAAAAGCGTGATGTTTACACAAATTGCTTGGTGAGACGTCGAAAGTGCATCGAGAAGTGTGAAGAGTCATCAAGGGTGGCAAGATCACACAGTCGGAAACCTGTTCATCATATTGTTGTTCAATTTGGATTCAAATCCCAATGGGTCAGATTTAACCAGAAACATCTGTTATGAACTGCAGGCCCTTATATTAGCACAGAACTGGAATAAGGAGTTGCTTATTCACAAACTAGTTAATCTCTTGTAAACTTGGATTGGTGTGTATGTGTGTGTGTGTGTGTGTGTGTGCGCGCCAGACGTCACCATTTTACTCAGAGATGGCAGAACGGATGTTCAACAAACCTCCAGATGTTCATCAGTAAGTGTCATGGAGTGTTTCAGGTCAAAAAAAAAGGAAAAATTGAAAATTTTGAAAAAATAAAATAAAATAAATGAATACATTTTTTTTTTTTTTTTAAAGATAAGAAATTTAAAATATATATATATATATCGCTTCTTAGTGCCTCATCCTTTGTAGCTGTGTGAAAGGTAATATTAAATGATCCCCTATTAATATTTCATATTAAATTGTAGCATCGGGCAATGCCGGGAATTCCTGCTCGACATTTAAAATTACTATATTCTTAATTGTTTTGCATTGTTTATTCCATAAATATTATCATCACTTATATAGCACATCCCAACTAACGTTTCAACATCTGATAAGGTATCGTGAGGTTTCATGGAGAAATCGTTTTGCTCATAGTTCAGTCGCTTGCAACAGGAGTGATAACTTAAGGTAGGAATTCGTTGTTTGGCCGGAATGCTGGCAATAACTTGCTGACACTTAATCAGAAGACATCATCGGATGAAACTGACGTTGAGGTCCATCTTAGGGAAATCCATCCATCCATTAGGACCATACTCTGTGCAGAGCGTTGGTGCTGCCTAAGCAGTCTCCTTGGCTCTTGGACACAATCCTGGACGGGTCGCCACTCCGACATAGGATACCAGCGTGCTGGCACTCATTTTGACAACCTTGGAAGGATGACAGGCAGTCAACCCCACCTGGTATTAATTCAACACCCAGTGGGTGAGGATGCCAAGCCCACCACCCTAACCATTAAGCCAACACCAGGCATCATCTTTGGGACAGCAAACTTCATAATCTAATGCTCTGTCTATGAAACACCAATCTGAGGTTTATAGTTGTGCCGAGAATCAAACCCAGACTAGGCAGCTCAAAAGTGAGTACACTACCTCTGTACCATGAATATATCGTTTATTACAGCGCGGCGACATCGCGCTGTTATATAATTGGCTATTGTCCTGTGTCTTCTGTCACGTCTTCTGTCACATTTATGGCCGTGTACATCCCTTTGATCTGAGGGCTATAAATAGGAATTTGTCCAATGTCACAACTCAAGGGTGCAAATTGACGGCCGCCCGGTCGCCAATGGCGCCTAACTTTTGTGCTGGGCGGGTACACAATACTGCCTTTCCTGCCCGGCTGGCGAATCACCGGTGATTCCTGTTATTTTGTACGAGCTTCTCTACTAGTTTTCTCAACTAGAACTACTGTTTTTGTCCGCAGAAATCCGTAGAAATCACCGGTAATTCTGTGGCGGCCATTTTGTCTTTTTTCATCTCGTTCCAAATCGCGCGTGATTGTGCGAGATTTGACGGTTTGGCGCGGTTTGGACGCATTTTCTCATTCCCAGGTTGGTTAAATGAGTGAATTTGGGTGAATGAGTGAGTTTGATGGGTGAGGTTAGGTGAATGAGTTGGATGAGCCTTTTGGGTTAATGAGTGAGGTTAGATGAATGAGTGAGTTTGATGGGTGAGGTTAGGTGGATGAGTGAGTTTATATGTCATGTTCGATGGACGAGTAGTACCCCCACCATTATCCATCACCCACAACCCCCCCCCCATCATCCATCAGCCACAACCACCCCCACAACCACAAAAATGCCTCCCCCACCCAGCACTACTCACAACCCCCTTGCCCCCCCCATCACCCACACAAAAAAGGTCCCCCCCCATCACCCACAATCTTCTCATCCCTGCATCATCCCCCCACCCCCACCCCACTCATCAAACTCACTCATGTGAGTATATTAAAAGTGTTTGATATCAAACTTGTGACTTTTGTCTTTATTTTATCGGGCCGGTAGAAATTCTGCTGGGCCGGTAACTTTTTCTAGTCACCGGCCCAGGATAAAAATGTTAATTTGCACCCCTGCAACTCTTCCCATCATGCATGCTAATTCACCGCGTCTACATTTAAATTTAATCACTGCAAAATTGTTTCATCATCCTTAACCTAGACTTTTACTGCCCCCAGCCGCGCGATATCGAAGTATTCGCTTCTTGTTCTTTTTAAATTTGCCTGTTTCATATTTTGGACATTAAATTTAAATTTGAACATTTTATCACATTATTACACAAGCAGGAGTTGTGAGTGCTGGTGAAGTGACTCGAGTTAAAAAATAATAATAATAATAATAATAATAATAATAATAATAATAATAATAATAAATTAGTGGCAAGCAATCCAAAGGTGTGCCAGAGTTCGCTCAATCAAATGACGATGATGATCACATTATTCAGACCGATTACCAAATAAAGGGTAGGTCTCTTCATGCCATGAAGGATGCCACCAAGTCCTGGTAGGTGTTTTTCTGGAAGTTAATCAATACAACACATCATGTAATTTGGCAAAGGAGGTTGAAGATAATAACCATGATTACATCATTAAAATTTATCCAAAAGATGCTTATTTGCCTCAACATCTAACTTCGGTAGCTACGGATGATGTGTAAAATTAATCGTGTTCTACAAGCCTTTCTGGCAGAAAAGTGGCAAGGTAGATGGATGCATTGTCATGCTGAAAGCAGCCTTAACTATCAGAATACAAATGCAACATTGTTAAGAGATTCACAATTCACCCTTAAAGATTCAAAGGAAATAAGATGACAAAAAAAACAAACAAACAAGTTCAAGTCTTTATAAACGATGGCTGTGGCCTAATTGTGCATCAAATGTGGGAAGCATATAACATCTCATCACATTTTATAATCTTCTTTACTGCCTTTGAGAACAAGGGACTTGATAATTAATTGTCAAAGGGACAATACTATGATGACTGAAAACACAGGTGACAACACAATGTAACCACAGGACGTCGCAGCAGGAATTCCTCAAAGCAGTATCTTTGGCCCAATATCTTCAGTTGTTTTATTAATGACCTTCCCCCCATAATAATATTCAGTAGCTGTCTCACGTTATGCTGAGAAGATGTTGGTAGGCCTTCTCTTCAAACTGCTGAAGTACGTGTGGGATCGGTTTGCCTGTGATGATACATTTCAGGTTGTTTTTTTTTTTCCAGCTATGCTGAAGTGGTGATATATGTTCAAATCAGAATGTTATACGACTTAAAGTGGAACTTGGAAGTGATGTCGTGCCAAGCATGATGCCACTCTTGTTGTTCCTGATGATATAGGTTGAGGTGCTGAACATGAAGTGTGGGTTTCTGCAGTGCATTGTTTAGGTAGCATACCCTGCAACCACAGATTACCAATAAGACAGGGTTGCCAACAAAGTAAGCACAGCTCTGTCCAAGATGGAATCAAATTTCCTAAATGCTATTTTAGATGATCCCATCCCCAAGTAAAAGAGTATGCATTCTTTGACACTCCTGATTTGACTCTTTTATATGGTATAGAGGTCTTGAAGGGGTCAGGAGGTGTGTCACTCATTGCATAGTGCCAATCCTCTGCCCTACTGCGACTACAGTGTTGATGTGGATGGCCCAGTTGAGTTTCTGGCAATTTCACGACTTTGCATGATGTTGCCATTGGAGAATTATTGGACGGTGGTGCCAATGAAAGTCTCGGATATCAAGCTAGGGTCTTTCTTGTTATTATCCGTCAAGACGTTCCTGCAGGCTGCCACGTGCTGCTTCATTATGAATGATGATGAAAACTGTGAGATATTAGCAAACAGCCTCACACTTGATCGAGCTAGTAGGAAGTGCCGCCTACATCCACTAAAAGATTAACAAAAATAAATGCTCACGAGATACCATCAGCGATGGTAAAGTCCTCAAAGCAAGCAGAGCAGTCCTGAGGTCATAACCCATCAGATATGGTTTACAAGTCATGAGGATAAAATTAATGAACACACAAGAGGTGACACATAGACTACCAGGTAAACCAAATTATAGATTTCATTACTTAGTAGCATCAGATCTAGTGTGGACTGAGGATCACTGCAAAACAAAACGTCACTCAAATGGAAGAAGTAATGCAAGTCCAGAGAAAAACTTGCTGAAAATGGCTGCTGTAGGACAAAGGTGCAGGCTAGTTTTGCCTGCCATCAAGAGTGATCAGTGAGGGTTGATGAATACACATGAGGACATACCAATGCTGAACTGCAGGCCTTTACCAGCGAACTCCCTCTGCAGATCCTCAACAAATTGTTTCCGAATGCCTTCTTTCTGCGGATAATGAAGTAAGAAAAGAAATACACGCATACGATAACAGAGCTCTCCAACCTTTTGTTTGTTTTTTTAAATCTCCACCACCAAAGGTGGACGGAGGTTATGTTTTCACCCCTGTCTGTCTGTCTGTCTGTCTGTGAGCAGGATTATCTAAAAAATTTAAAGACAGATTTGGACGAAACTTGGTGGACAGGTTGAGTGTGTGACAGGGACAAATTGTTAGATTTTGGTAAAGATCCAGATAATATAATTTTTAAAGTGATCCTTCACCATTGAGAGATAGGGCCAAAAACGATATATGGAACAGTATCTCAAAAAGTTGTGGATGCATTTTGACAAAAACTTGGTGGGATGAGTTGGATACAAAACAAACTGTTCAGCCTGGTGGAAGTATGCACTCAACTGAGTGCTGTTCTAGTTTTACCATGTTATATACAAAACGTTTTGGCAATCTGCACAAAAAAAAAAAATGGTGCATTTTCATTTAAATGCGAACGTTAAAAACAATGCAATTCAAACAGGAAGTTGTGGACATCGTCCTTTGATGCCCTTGCTGAAGCACAATTTACATGGATGCTGTGAGTAATCAACAACTGCATTATTAAAGACCAGGAACAGACAATGAAATAAACACCAGAATATTTTCATCAGTAAAATGCGTAAAGTAACCATTCAATTTACATCGGAATAATAATAATAACAGGAATTATTTTCTTTACAATTAGAATCAAGCTTTAAGACCTGTAGATGATGGGATTTTATTTTGAACCCTTCTTCTGAATAGGAATGGTATTGGCTGTCTTTCAGGCATCCAGAAGGCAGCTGAAGGTGAAGGACCGGTTGAATAGAGCACACAGAGGAGAAGCAAAAGCACCAGAGCAGGATTTTAAAACACAGGCATTGACGGCACTGGGCCCATTGTGATGCAGGGTCAAGAATGGAAGGTACTTTCCCTACCTTTAGGATATTAAAGGTACGAGTTCAGTGGGGTTGAATATATGGGATGTGAAGACAAACACTGAGTTTTGTGAAGACAAACACTTTGGCTTGCCTTCAGCAGTCTGTGATGAGGCTATTTGAAGCATAGGACGGGATGGAGGGGAAGCGTACACGAGAGACAGACATGGCAAGGCACCACTACGACTTTGAGGAAGGAGACTGGATGGAGAGATCAGCCTTGATATTAGTAAGATGTCTTCTGCCTCTCTAAGGATGGACACGCACTTGTTACGAGCTTTATGCAGGAACCAAAGTTGTCCTCAGTCAAGTTTGGCCTTCCATTTGGAGGAAAATCAAGCTGCTTCACCGTAACTGCGTTGCTCCAGCATTCAGTGCATCATGGCAAAGATGACGGATTGGGCAACTGAAGATGGGACGGGATAATCAGGGCATGGGAGACAATAGGCTTTTGTGAAACTATTCCCTTGTGGAATGAATATCAGATGCAATGGAGATGGAAGCCCAATCGTTTTGCGAGAGTGCAAATTGCATCGCCTGCCAGGTGGCCTGTGCAAACAGCCAGATTCTGCAGTGTTGAGCTTGTTCTCTAACAATAGCTGGAGAGATTTGGGCTTTGACAAGAATATGATCAGAAGAGGCAAGAGCGGCAGAGGAGGAATTGGAGTGGTTCGCTGGAAGGTTCATCATTCCCAGGTCTAGAAGGACATACTGGTAGCAAAAATTCAGGTTGGAAAATTCAGATTGGATTTGACCCATACAATTGATAAAGGTCTTTGTAGCAATGCAGCTGCTGTTGTTGCATTAACAATTCCTAGCCAACTGATATGATGGCAGTTGAATACCCAACATATGAGCAAGAGTGTGTTAGGATAGTTGGTTACTCGTGGATCCATGTTCGAAAAAAAAGAAAATAAAAAAGATGATAGAATATGGAGTCATCATTATTCGGTGTGGGGTGCACCATACCGACAGACATATCAGGTTGTTGCAGAGAGGAATGCACAAGCAGAAGTATTGTAGTGGGCTTGGACAAGTTAGCATGTCAATGTGCAGTGAAGAACGGAATTCTCAATAGAGCAACACAATTATTATGATGGTGGAAGGACCTATCAAAACAGAAGAGAGAATAGCTCAGGAGAGCAAAGGGAACATTGGCAGACATCCTGTTGGAACAAAGTTTGAGTTGAACAATGTCCATAGCTGCAGTGAAAGCTGAAGCGAAATGGAGAGATCAGTGGCATTAGAATAAAGATCTCAAATATTTCTGGACCACACCGTTAAAGGTCAGTGTGGGGGGGGGGGGAGAGGTGGAGGGGAGATAAGAGCTGAGGGGGCAAGGGGATGAGTTTTTTGTGAAGATCCACATCCGTATGCAGATACTGGAATTTCATTATTTTTAAAGTGATTCTTTACCATTGAGAGACAGGGCCAAAAACAATATATAACACGATGTATCAAAAGATTATGGAGGTTTTTGGACGAAACTTGGTGGTCGAGTTGGTTAGGTGATGAGAACAAGTCGATTCGATTTTGGCTCAGGTCCGGATCCAGATCCGGTCTACTGGTGGGAGACAAAACGTAAACAGTTCAGCCCATCAGAGGTATGTGCCATTCGAGTTTAAAGGACGTTTTGAATGGGAAGAAAGTGCTGTAAGTAAGAAAGGAGTAAGAAAGAAGTAAGTATTAAAAAGGAGAAGGATGAAGAAAGGATCGGAGAGGGAAGAGAGTGAGGAGGATTAAAAGTGGTTGTGTTTTTTTTTACTTGATACCTCAACAAATTCATTTATGTCCATTATTTACCAATGCTATGTCATTATGCCTGATGTTGGCTTAATGGTTAGATTGGTGGGCTTGGGACCCTAGGGTCTTGAGTTCAAATCCTGCTCCACTGTTGAATTAATACCAGGTGGGGTTAACTCGGTCTGTCATCCTTCCGAGGTCGGCAAAATGAGTGCCAGCATGCTGGTATACCGTGTCGGAGTGGCGACCGGTCCAGGATTGTACCCAATAGCCAAGGAGACTGCTTAGGCAGCACCAACGCTCTGCACAGAGTATGGTCCCAATCTCCTCCTCTTATGTCATTTGTAATCGGGCTTCCAGCTCATTTTAATTTGAATGCAGTTATATAACAGCTATTAACGTTGGGTTGTTTTATGGTGTTTTGAAATTCCAAAATACTCTGGGATGTTTTGTCAAAATAAATTAATTCCATAAGCATGTTCATTATCATCTTTAGCATCATTATGATTATTATTATTATTATTATTATTATTATAAGCCTGGTGTTGGCGTAGTGGTTAGGGTAGCGGCTTGGGATCCAAAAGGTCCTGAGTTCAAGCCCCGTTGTCGCTTGAATTAATACACACCAGGAGGTTGACTCAGCCTGTCATCCTTCCGAGGTCGGCGAAGTGAGTACCAGTGTACTGGGCCCGGTGTATGCCCCGGTTAGAATAGGTGTTCCATATCCCTGTGTCGTAAGAGGAGACCAGGGTTGCGTCAGGAAGGGTATCCGGCATAAAACCTGTGCCAAATCATTATGCGGATCATAACGGATGATCCGCTGTGGTCACCCGTAATGGGAGCAGCCGAAAGAAGAAGATTATTGTTATTATACAATTCTGATGGTCACTGACTTAATTTTCCTGCAACACAAGTGCCACTTTTTCCATATGACATGGTGCAAATTCAGGTGGTAAACACAAAATAAGATTAGAATGGCACTCGGTAGAGTGCACACCTTTGCCGGGCTGAACATTTTTTATCCCACTGATAGGCTGGATCTGGATCCAGACCTGAACCAAAATCTAATCGGCTTGTTCTTGTCACCAAGCCAACTCATCCACAAAGTTTTGACCAAATCTGTCCAAAATTTTTAAAATATCCTACTGTATGTCGTTATCGGTTGGCCCTATCTCTCAATGATGAAGAATCACTTGAAAAATTAAAAAAAAAAAATTTGAGTATCCGGATCTGTATCCAGACATTAACCAAAATCAAATCCATTTGTCCCCGTCACAAACCCAACCTGTCCACAAAATTGTCTGAATCCGTCCATAACATTTAGAGATATCCTGCTCACAAACAAACACACAAGGGTGAATACATAACCTTCGGTGATGGAGGTTAACAATAAAAATCAAATAAAAATAGTTCTCTTTTATTTATTCATTAGTTCTCTTTATTATTATTTGTTCTCAATGTTGTCTTTTATTTATTTATTTATTTATTTATATTTTTCCATCGTTTCATAGTTGAGTCCATATTTTGTTATGTATGTGAACATGGCAGAATTCTCACATGCTCCATACATGGCCCATCCTCTTCCCTCCCTTTACTCATTCGTCCTCCTTGTTTCCCACTTATTTCCTCACTCTTCCCACACTCATCTTCATTTTCTCCAATCATCTTTCATTCTACTCTTTTTCTCGTTTTATATTTTCTCAACTGAGCCCTTCACCCACCCCCCACCCTCCACCTTCTACCCATATGTGGCTCCCAAAGTTTTCCAGAAATACATTATTGAAAGAAGAATGACATATAATCGAGAGAACTGACAAATGGATGTTAAGGTTGAGTTTAAACCGGTGTATCATGAGGCAAAAATTTTAAACGTGAAACCAACAGTGCCAACTTTAAGTTGCCTGCTTGTACCACACTGTGCAGAAAGAATGAAGAACGACCAGGATAAAGCAGAACCACAATAAATTATCGACTATTATTTGCTGGAAAGCAGTCAGATGGAACCATGTTGAAGGTGCGATGCTATTATATCACGCACGCACGCGCACGCACACGCGCGCGCGCGCGCGCACGCACGCACGCACGCACGCACGCACGCACGCACGCACGCACGCACGCACGCACGCACACACACACACACACACACACACACACACACACACACACACACACACACACACACACACACACGCACGCACGCACGCACGCACACACACACACATTGTCGCGGCCGCGCCGGTTAACTTAATTCCCCCGATCCAATTGTCGTGGACGGGTGAAATAGCCGAACAATTCCCCTTGGAGGCGAACAGCCGAGTTTTTCAGGGATTATAGCGTGCATGGGACGGGAGGCGGTGAAACATGTACCAGAGGCGTTCGCCAGGACGGTGGGACAAGGGTTTAAACTCGAAACCACGACAAATAGACAATACAAGCAACTTAAATACATACGGGGACTTAATGAAAATAAATCACACATTTACAATGGTAATAATTCAAAGTGTAATAATAAAAATGGAACGCGAGGTAAGACTAATTTCCTATTCGAGGCGCCTCCACACAGATTTTAACACAAACAAGGGGACAGAATAAATAAATAAATTTATTTTATTTATTTCTCCCGGCATTTAGCTTCGGGTCCAGAAGTGATCTTTTAGGGGTTGACGATCGAACCGCGGTGTCCTGCACAGAAAACCGCACCCGAAATGGCACCGAGCCGCTCTCTGAGCGAGAAACATACGTGAGGTATTCGTGCGGCGGTATTCAACACCAGGGCTCAGAAACCGCCGTGCAGCTTCTTTTCAAGAGCGAATATGCCGACAGTTCCTCTCTTGCACCAGGTCCGTTCACCACAATCACCTTCCTTCCTCCTTGACCATACGACGAGATGATTTCTGAGGTCCCATGATCTACCCCCACATTCCTCAATCTACCCCCACAACCGCAACATAGCTCCACTCCACCCCCCCCCCCCTTGGGACAGTAAGCATCAAGGCACTTTACCCTAAGTGCAAGTCATCGCAGGTTGGTCAGGTCCAAGAGCGTCATCCACCTCCTCTAGTTTTCTTCACACCCTTCCAATCCACCCCTGTGGATTCATTGCTTTCTATCTCCCTGGATTCCATACTCTTTGTAGACTTCATGCATGACCTTGAGGAGATGTCAGAGAATCAGATCGGCCACAGGAACTGCGTCTTCAAACTTTCTTCCGAGAGGCAGCAGGATCGATGCCTGCAACCCCCCCCTCACTCCAGGATCTGGTTGACCCAAATTTCTTTCATCCACTCCCAAGATGTCTGCATCTTCCTCCAGGATCTGGTGGACCCAAATTTCTCTCATATACCCCCCAGAAGCCTACATCCTCCTCCAGGATCTGGTAGACCTTGAGTTCTCTCATCCTGTGTCTTGTCAGCTATGAGTTTCTCCAATAGCTGGAGTTCTGAATCAGAAAAGGCTAGGGTTCTGGTTCCGGCTCAAGTTCTGGCTCTTCCTCGCCTGGAGTCGCCACAACTGGACCCACATGCTCAGCCACAGAAAGAAACAAGGGCTACGCCAAATCCTTTTTTCTGATTTGCCTCTTGGCAAGTGTTCATTTCAGTCAGAGATATTTTAGAAAGCTCATCTTCCTCATCCATCTCCTTCTTGCCTCCAATCCAACAATCATCATCCAATGGTTCACTCCCCACGACACATTCCTCAACGTCAAACTCCCTCTCAAGTGGCACAATTCCTGGAGTATCCTTCCCAACCAATGGATTGAAAAAAGACTGACAAAGTCCCTCACAAAATTCAGCACAGTTCTCACTGCCGAAAAGTCCAGAATTTGTTAATTCACCCTTGTCATGCAATTCATCCAGCTGTTTCTCAATCCCCCTTTCTGATGAATCTATCGGTCTGACGTCTGGAAAGGTTTCCTGGGGTACATCAGCAACTGCAAGTTCATCCAATGAAAAATTCTGAGCATCATCTTCATCACGAGAATCCTCTACATTCGCACTGAGTGGGGGCATCCTCTGCTCAAAGCTTGCACTCGACTCACCCTGGTTTGATTCAAGATCAGCCTCTTGCTCAACCAACAGGAAGCCACAGTTGCTGCAACTCTCCTCCTCAACCCCTCCTTCCTGGGATTGCTCCAATCCTGGCTCAACAAAACAAACTTCGGGATCTGCATTCCTGTAATTGCCAAGTTCAGGGAGCGATGCTTTAGGAAGATCACTTTCATCACCCAGCACCTTTGCAACTTCAATGTCCTTTCCCTTCACATCATCCAATGCATCATTCCCGACTGTACAATCATGAAGAAACATTTCTGTAGATCTACTCCCAACTACAGCTGTACGATCTTCTGTTACAACAGCGAGAAGCACTAGACTCGTCATAACCTTCCGCCTTGGCATCACTTCCACAAGATTCATAAACAGTGAGTAATTGGTTTTCACAACTATTATCTGGATCTGAACTCTGGGATTGGTTCTGCTGGTGTAAAATTCCTCCCCCTGCTGACTGTGTGGGTTTAATTAGTCCTTGGTTTGGAATAGGCAATGTCTGCACACGCTGAGCATTCCACTTGAATTGCAAGTTTGAAATATTTGGACTCAACGAGGACCCTGTCTCCGACTGTTGGAGTCTTCCCCTTCACCTCACTGAGCTGGAAGAACACATCATCAACAAAGCCAAAGTTATCATGTAACTTGGTAACAATGCCTGTGAACAATTGCTGATTCTGTGGTTGAATGTAGGACAATGCATCCTGAACCTTCGAACGCTGGAACTGTTGCCCTTCCAAGCATCCATTCCCTTCCCTTATTTCTTCCCTTCATCAACAATTTTGTTTCCCATTTCCCTCATTTTATTTCCTTGTCCATCAATTTGTCTCCTCAATTCACGAGTCATTTGTTCCATCACTTTATGCCTGTGTTCATTTTGTCTCTTCACTTCACCTCCAATTCTGTCTTTAAATCGTTCATTCCCTTCCATTATTTCCTTTCTTTGTTCTCCAACATGAACTGGAGAACCAACGCACCCGTTTTCTGACTCGACGGCCCATACCAGGAATGGGGAAGGTTCCTATCCTATCGTCATCACCTGGCTCTACCGCCGGCTCGCTTCCTTCATACTCGCCATCTTCCCGCCAAAACGCCATCTCGTGAACGTCCGCCATTTCCCGTGCATGGTTCAATACCCTCCGAAAAAAAATTCCCTTAAATTTCCAAGCGTTCTTTTCTCCCGACGCCAATTAACTGTACAATTTGTACCTCAGTCACTGCAACTCCCGCTCCCTTGATGGGAGAGAGGTGATTATTTAAAAATTAAGATTCCCAATTCTTTTCTTCTTTTTTTTTAGCTTAGCTCGCTCCGACACCAAATGTCGTTGTCCCGATGGATTAAAAAATCCCCAAATCGATGCCAATTGTCGTGGTTGGGGGCTCGAAAAATTCAACGCCAGGACTCAGAAACCGCCGTGCAGCTTCATTTTACGAGTGAATATGCCAACCGTTTCTCTCGTGCACCAGGTCTGCTCACCAAGATCACCCTCCATCCTCCTCGACCATACGACGAGACGATTTCTGAGGCCCCATGATCAGGGACACGAGGCACGCTCTTCTTCTCTCCTCAGAAACGTACACGCTTCACGGCTCAGCCGAACAGTCAATGGTTCGCGACTTGCTCCAGCATGTGGGCAAATTCACGCAGCACGAACATGAGAATCGTGCAGCCTTCTTCATCATGTCAAGGAGAAGCAACTGTAATGCCCTTCTCTTCCAACCGCCAACTATTCACTCGCTTCTCTCCTGAATCTTCTGACATCCACTGACCAATCATAAGCCTTGGGGTGTGGCTCGTTGGCACGAAATGAGAAGACGGCTCTGCTGGTGATGTTGTTATAAGAACGTCATTCTTACATTTCCGGTTTTGTAAATGCAAAACATAGGAAAAGGTCACGGGGGCAATCACATACTGGGAGAATTTGGCCTTAATCCCCACCGAGTTAACACATAACCGCCCCCCCCCCCAACCGTATACTGACAGTTTCCCTACTTAAGTTACATCAAGATGTCTTCTGCTCGTCCATGGACCATGCTACTCTATACAATCCTTACTTTGCTATGAAATTCCTCCCTCTACCCCCAAAACTATATATATATATATATATATATATATATATATATATATATATATATATATATATATATATATATATATATATATATATATAAAATCGCACCATCGACATGCAGATCAAACATTGCAAAGAAGAAGAAATATCAGTGTCGCGATCTAACCTGATCTAGTTGATAAAACTCCATCCTCTCGTCAAGACTGCAGCTTCGACCCACTGGAGAAACGTTGAGCATTCCATTCCTGAACTCAATAAAGGTTCCTCTGAAAGACAGGCCAGGTATGTTGTTATAGCTCCCCTTCATTAACAGTGTGTTCTCTCAAAAATCAATTTGTGCATCCCTGGAAATCAAATGGGAAAAAAAAAAGGAAGAAACACTTTCCTAGCAATGTAACACACTTTGAAAGAAGGTCAACCAATGATGAATAAATGCAATGACATTAATTTCAACCAAAACACAAGTGTGAAACAGCGTCAAGGTACAGGTACAGATCATTGATTCTTAAAAGGAGAAGTGTGTGTGTGTGTGTGTGTGTGTGTGTGTGTGTGTGTGTGTGTGTGTGTGTGTGTGTGTGTGTGTGTGTGTGTGTGTGTGTGTGTGTGTGTGTGTGTGTGTGTGCGTGCAGAAAGAGTACACAAAATTATTTATAGCAATGCTTCTAGAAGCAATAGAAAAATATATAAAAGTACAATAAAAGAGCACACAAACACCAACAACAACAACCACAGCCATCATGACAGCGACAGCAGCAGCACCACCACCACCAACTCGTGTTGCAAAAGATCCCTTTTCACACTTTTCACTTCATTTTACATCCAACATGTTCTCTTTTGGTGAAACCCATCAGCGAGGTGACGAGTCTTAAATGCTAGTTCCTCATGACAAAAGAATAAAGAGCACATCCATACATGCCGTTACAGCTGTATTTGTTTGAATGTGTGAAGCTATTGTTTCAGGCTAACTCGGTCCTTACATCAGGGTCCAGCGTTTTATGATTCAAATCCAAAAGATTTGGGCAACCAGATAATGCATACACGGTTAAGTATATGACCATCATGGCATCTGTCAACCTGTGGAACAGAGTCGTTTCTAAGACGATGCATTGATAAAAACAAGACGCTTGATTCTTTCCTTCCTTCACATGTATACCAGTGGAGCCACTTGAATTTTCTCATCAAGGAGAACGGTTTTGATGCCAAGCCATGATGCAGGCATGTGATCACTTGTGTTGGTTTCTCAATTAAAATTTTTGGCTCATTTTTGGAGATTTTCATTGGCTCAAGAGCAAACGGTTGCATTTCATGGTGAGAATGTATGCAAATGTTCAGAAATTAAACCCCACATGCCCTGTTAAACAAACCAAAAGAAAGTCTCATGCAAATACAAATCCGTTGGGACCATTACGGAGCATTGGTGCTGCCTCGGCAGTCCCCTGGGCTATTGGGCACAATCCTGGACGGGTCACCACTCCGATACAGGATACTCGAATGGCTCAATCGTCCCAGCAAGCTGGTACTCATTTTGCTGACCTCAGAAGGATGACAGGCTGAGTCAACCCCACCTGGTATTAATTCAACAGCCAAGCAAGATTTGAATTCAGGATCCTAAAACCCCAAGCCCACCACCCTTACCACTAAGCCAACACCAGGCATAATGTCTCGTGCAGCCTCCAAGTCTCATCTCAAACATCTTTACAAGTTACAAACTAAGGGTATGTGTAAATGAGAAGAGTGAGAGGAAGATGTAACTACTTAGTGTCAGGACTTGAGAAAAGGCTGCTGAACGGGCAATTTTGGTTCACGCAAAACATCTTTTTACAAATTGAAAACCAAACCTTTTGCGAGGCAGTCGGATCTGAGAGATGTATTTCAAACAATAGTTAATAAAGTCCTGCAGCAGGTCTTCACCGAGGTGGTCTTGAATGCTCTATTAATGACAAAAAGAGGCCTTCAAACAAAACAACTGCCAATTAAATAACGTAAGTAATAAAAATTAAAAAAGAAGACATTGACAGCATCAATATGATCCAAACTCTTATTACATAACTACCTCTCTTTAGAGTTGCCGATAAAAAGAGGTGACAAAAAAAAAGTAACACCAACTGTGGGATCAAAGTGGTCAACTGAAAACCTTCTCAGGATGTCATGAGCATTCTTGTAATTCTTAAGTGAAGGACATCAGAACAATTTTTGAGTTTATTTCTGTAAATCCTTTCAACTTTAGATTATGCATCACTACTTCTAAATGTGCTTAACGGTTAAGGCAAATAGGCTGGCAGGATGGCCATGAGGTTTGCATAGTCACCTTTAAGCTGTCTAACCAGGGTATGAATCCCAACCCAGCTATAACCTGTCAGTGCTGTGTTTCACAGGCAGGGTGATTAATAAGTGTGTGTGCCATCTCTCGGATGGATGTAAAATGCACATCCAGTCTGCCGGCATTAGTTAGTAGATGTTAAAGATCCCACGGTGTCCTTCGCGAAGAGTAGGCAAGCAATCGCCGGCAACATGGCCAAAAAAAAAAAAAAAATCCTGCCCTAACCTCACATTCCTCCTCTCCCAAGGGAACAAAGTGCAAAGGGGTCAACCCCCCAAAGAGGGTCACTACACCCCTTAGCTGGGCATGCAGATTGGTCGTAGTTGTAGTCGTAGCAGTAATTAATGCAGTTGGCTGAGGATCTTAAGGTCCTGATTTCAAGCCACAGCCGTGCCAGAGTAGTTGACACAGCTTGTCATCCTTTCAAAGTTGGCAAATTGAGTACCAGCTTGATGGGAAAAGTGAGCTAGTCGAGTACCCTGTGTCAGAGAGGCAACCCATCTAGGAAACTACCTCGGCAGCCTTATGTCCCTAATGTGCAATCGCCCCATGACAATCATCATGCACGATTTGGTAGGAAAAGCCAGTGATGTTCTCCTTCCACTTATACCATACTGTTACTGCAGAGTGCCAGTTCTGTCAAAGCAGTCTCAAAGGACCCAACTTAGCAGCCATGGCTATCAAACCCACACTGACAAGGGTAATGCAACAAACATGATGATGCTTGCCAGTGATGCTACTTCCCACTAAATCCACAAATCAAGAAGATAGATAAGAACATTGTGAGAACTTCTAAAAGAAAAATCTGCATTCAATCACTTTCATGATTTTGTTGCATGAAACAACATATTTGAAATATTTTCAGAGGGGTGGTGTGTGTTGTTCATATTTAAGTTCCGGCCCCAAAAAATAAAAAATAAAAATAAAAAAAAATCGGACTTTGAGAAACCATCAACTATTTTTTTAACTCTTATGTGAAAATCAGAGATAGGAAAAATATGGAGTTCATGGGAGACAAACATTGAAATCAGTCATGATTACCATCGATTACACAGCAATATTGGCATATCTGCCTTTCAAACAAAATAAATTTCAGGCAAACTTTGCAGAGAAAAAGCATGGCTGAATCTTCTGAATGAAATCACTGTACTGGTCAAGGAAAATCAGAGACAGGAAGAGGCTATTTGGCCCATCATGCCTGTGCCCTATCCACACCCCATTAAGTTAATCTGTTAATTTACTTATCTTCTCTGTACAGACCTGCTCTTTAATTCTTAAAACTATGAGAGTACTCAAGTACTTTCTCGAGAGTTGATCAACCCTTTACAATGGTGTGCTGTGAAGTTGAACAGAGTAATTAAATCCTGTACTTTTGTTTCCTTTTAAGGGACGGCAAATAGGATAACGTCTCAAATCACAGTCCCTTTCATATAGCCATATTATATGAATACCAAATGTAATGTCAATAAACCTAAATGTCCCCAAAGAAGAGTAAAAAGACAAGAGTGAAATATCCAAAAACAAGAGGTTCTTGATGAAGGCTTGAATTGGACACAAACCCAGGATGGATGAGAGGGTTTAGAGAAGTTTCATCTGCTATGATGTTGGAAAGTTGAACCAAGGAGTAAAATTACCTTTGTAAAAGGGAAAACATAAAATGCCTGCTTAAGTTCCATAAGAAAGTTGATGATGAAAATCTGTACAATGTGATGAAATAAAATTGATAGCTTTGTTCGTTCTTGCATCTTACCTTTTTTGCAAAGAGCTGACCATATTTATAGGCCACGAGACCATTCTCCACAAACACGTAGTCATACTTTGTCAGCACTGCAAGAAAACAATGTAAGTTTCATTCAATCTTTATTAGTCTAATTTCTCTTCTCACAATTGTAACTACTTCCTGCTATAAAACTTGACAAACCAAGGAAACTTGAAATTATACCCAGAAAGCCCTTAAAAACAAACGAAAGACTTTATCCTATAAAACAAGGTCTTCTTAGATAGGCATTCTTACTCCAGAGCAAATAACATTATGACTCATGTAAAGGGGTGTTTGTTTGTTTTTGCCATGCTCAAGTAGCACCCCTTTATACGAGGAGCAACCCACCCACCATGGGATAATAAAATGGTCATAATGACACAAGTGATGAATCACTGCTTTTGTGCATTTAGTGTCATTGTTGTGATCACGGAGGTGATGATGTGTTGTCTTCTCCCATCCCTCCCCACCCCCCGCCCCCCTCGCAGAGACAAGGTCCATCCGTTCGTCCCCGTCCCTCTGTCTCTCCCTCTCGCTGCGTCCCTCTCTCTAATCTCACAACTTCACTTTTGATGTTGAGGTGTACCAAAATAAAAATGTGTCATTTTGTTTAAAAAAAAAACAAAACAAAAAGCGTTGCACCTTGGAATTGTGCAAGTACGGCAAAAGGATTTATCAACTGCAGGTTGACAATGCTGTGCTAACTACCATGGGAAGCAGGTAAAGCAGACATTTCAGTCATTGCAATTAGCATACCTTTGTTAACCTTCAGATGATAAATCTGATTATTATCCCAACGCTTTTTGGAAAAAACAAACAAAAAAAAAAACAACATAATTGTAATCGGCTCATTCTTTTTGTCTGTCCGTCACACTATTTCCCCCTAAACGGTTGTGCAGGAATTCACCAAACTTGGTAGTTATAATCATCACGTGGCAAGAAGATGATAGAGCAGTATAATTTTGGCCCCACCCCCAAGGCAGGTTCTAAAGGTCAAATACCTAAACAATGCGATTACAAGCACATTTAAAAACATTTTTTTTTCATGAAACTTTGTATAAGCAATCAACATTTGGGGACGCATGAAATATGTAACGATTTTGGGGGATTTGAATGCTCCAGGGGGGTGAGGACTCAGGTCACAGGGTTCAAAACGGGAAAATAAAATTAAAAAAAAACTCAAAATTTGATATTGGGACATTCCTGGTGGAACTTTTTGCCATCTTTCAACTTTGCTTTTGGTGGGAAATGTGGGAATTTGCGATGGGGCGCCATTGACTTCGCTGTCGTGAAATTTGTCTTCCAATGCAGACCCCACATTTGCTTTGACAAAGTCTAGCATTCCTCTAATTCAGCACTATTTTTGATTATTTGTAGCACTTGACAGATCTGAAAAAAAAAATGAATAAAATTAATCGACAGAAAAAGTGATGAAGCTGACCATGCCTGTGCTGTTTCACTCCACAAATGTAATTCCACTTACCATCCTTTCCCAGCTGCTCAGATACTTTGCTGAAGTCTGAGCCACTGACAACCCCCAACATGACTTTGTCTTGCATTTCACGAAGGAAGGAGTCCATTTCAGGGTTTATAACCTGCAAGGTATCAGTACGGACATTGGGCAGAGGGAGGCTCTTTGAAACTTTGTTCCGCAACATTTTACAACAGTCGCAACGGTTTTACTGGCATCTCTAATTTTCCAGCATGTTTATTCCTTTCAGCAATAATTGCCACCAAATGCTTTTGCCTGACATGGCAGTCTGATGAACAGCTCCAGATTGATAACATGTGCAGGTGTGAAAGAAATGTGCCACACTTTATTTGGCCATTTGACCTGCCCTCACGGTCAATAATCACAGCAAAACAAAATCTTCCCAACTCCACTTTGTAACCAACAAGGTGTCATCATCTCCTTCAGAAATAAATAAAAATAAGGCTCAACAAGCATACGCCTACAGTAAACCACACACCAGGCCACACTGACATTCATACGCAAATAACGCTATCAAGAGAACAAGCAAAATCCATTGATGAACACACAAAGTAGGCAAACTTTTAGGAGTTTAAGATTAACTAACAAATCTGAATCAACAAGCGACTATATCTACAACAAAAATTCCAGATATCGATGGCGTCACATGGATATCTTGACAGTAATACGTGCCGCAAAATACGTCCTCGCTTTTCCCATCGATGGAACCACCTTCCAAAGGCTTTTCCGTCTCACTTTTCCCTCAAGGGCTTCAAGCAAGCAATGCATCACCATCCATTGTCACCTCCAATTCTGACGCATGATCTTAATTACGTCCATTAACGTTTCCCAACCCAACCCTCTTGCTTGCGAGGTTCAGCATTTCCTCCCCTCCACCTTTCTCCCCATTTCCTGGTCGGTTATCTGATTTCACTGAAATGTGGGGTCTGCATTGGAAGACAAATTTCACGACAGCGAAGTCAATGGGCCCCATCGCAAATCCCCACATTTCCCACCAAAAGCAAAGTTGAAAGATGGCAAAAAGTTCCACCAGGAATGTCCCAATATCATTACCTTGAGGTTTTTCCCCACTATCAGGTCTACCTCTTGCTCTTCCATGAGCATAACTGGTAAAGAAAAATAATTATATCCATTTACTGAACTACTTACTGGAAAAAGGGATGTATTTGTACAATCAGCAGGACAACTAAGGGATGTGGACACATAAGCCACATAATACAGTACCCAGACACAGTTTTGTGGACTTGATTATGTGCCGTATAATAACAACAGCAATGGATGGCCGTACTCTTTCCGAGAGATTCACGGGGTTCAACACGATAAGTTGAGAAAAGTTCCAAGGCTAGAACCAATCCTGGACAGATGGCCACTCCCATCGCAGGATACTCGAATGAAAGTGACAGGAATTTCTAATTTGTTCTGGGGTGCTGGTGATAACATGCATCCTATTCAGGAAAGGCTGTAGGATATTTAAGCTCCGCCAAGAACCAGTAATAGTAGACAGGTCCTCCGGCTTAAGATCCTTCTGATGGACGGCGCACACAATGAAGCATTGATCACCCTCCATTTAAACCACCAGGATGACAGTTTATAGCTGGCTCAGGATTTAAACTCAGGCTAGAAAGTGAATGCACATTCCTCCAAGCTATTGTGCCAGCCCTGTGTCTTTTTAGCAAAATAAATAAGATTCACCAATTCCCCTACTATCGATCGTGCCCAGATTATCAACATGATGCACAATAGAGTAGATGTCAGGAATGTCGATGATAAAAGGGTCATTCGATTTTTTTTTTTTCCAAATAAGATAAAACTTACTCATAATACGCCACTTTTGAAATGACGCATTTCTTTTTTAATGCATAGTCGAGGCTCATGGAAGAGCTAGAACACCGAATGAATCAGGATGTAACAGGACGCAAAAGGAACAGTAGAGAGAAGGGGGAAACACAAACATCAGAGTTGAGGGTCTAGATATTGGGAGAATTGGTCAACAATGGGTGTGGGGAGAATTGGCGGAAGGAGAGGATGCATGGGGTGGACATGATGGATACAGAAGGAAACTCCAAGGGGGAACATCTATAAATTTCGAAGGAGGAGAGATTGAGGTGGGGGGGGGAGAGGAAGGGTTGAAGAGGTTATAAAAGATCATAGGTTTGGATTGTGGACGGTCTGAGATGGTTGCGAACAGCTGTCTTGAAGACCTGGAGAGAAGACTGAGATTGAAGAGATTGTGGAAATTGGTTCCACAGGTGGGGAAAAAAAAAAAAAGAGGAACAAATGAGTTGAGGTGAGCAGTGATCCAGAATTTAGATACTTTCATCAGAAGGGGGTTGATGGTGGACCGTGTGTGCCCTGCAGAAAGCTGTGTAGAGACAAAGCACTGAAAGAGCAGAGGGTGCAAGACCAGAAAAGAGGCGGGAGAAGACAGAGAGACCACTGACTAATCTGCGATGTTGAAGTAATAGGTCCACAGACTCAGCTTCATCGTAGGAGATTCCGATAATCATGAAGAACTTGGTTTCCACAGCGTCAAGCAGAACAAGATGTGAGGCAGGGGAGCCAGGCCAGAGGTGAGAACAGTACTCCATCAAGCTGAAGATGAAGGCGTTTAAGGGAGCTACGAGTTCAGGTGTACCAAGGAAGGACTTTGTACGGCGGAGGATGCCCGGTTTTGGAGCTTTGAAGGCTGGCTTTTGAGGTCAACTTTGAAATGTGGTTCGTCCAAGAAAGATCATGGCTGATAGTGAGACCCAGGAGTTTGAATGACTGAAACTCCTCAAGAGGATTGTAAAGAAAGTGGATAGGAGGGTTTGCCAGACGGTCCTTTCGGAGAGAGATGGAGAGTGTGAGATTTATCAGGATTGAAAAAAATATTCCAAGTGTTTGACCAGCATGTCATTTTTTTTTCAAGGTCTGAAGGGAGGGAAGAGGCTGCAGCCTTCCTGTCTGAATGATGAGGGATGTCATGGCAGAGGGTGAAGTCATCAGCAGATAGAGAGGGTTTTCCAGAGGTTCAGAAAGATCATTTATGAAGATCAGGAATAGGAATAGGCCAAAAACACTGCCTTGTGGCACTCCAGCCTTGACAGGGAGAGGAGATGAAAGGATTCCGTTGAGAGCCACACGTTGGCTATGAGAGGGGAGTTAGTAAAGCATGTGTGGCATTGGCCTTGGATGCCAAAGGCAGAGAGTTTGCAGAGTAAAACAGGATGCCAGACTGTATTGAAAGCATGAGATATGTCCAGAGAGATGGCCCTGAACTAATTTCTGATATTGAGGGCCTCCATCCATTGTTGGGTGAGTAGAAGCAGCGTGTCCTACCTGGAGTAACCTAATCTGAATCCAAATTGATGATCTGAGATGAGGTTGTTGGATAAAAGGAAAGCTTTCATATCAACTGCAATGATGGATTCCATGACATTGCTGATGATTGGAAGTAAGCTAATCGGTCTGTAATCAAGGAGACCAGTTAGTTTGAAGGCCTCATTAGGAATGAATGCCAAACGAGGCCTTTTGCACATGTGCTGTGTGTGTGTGTGTGTGTGTGTGTGTGTGTGTGTGTGTGTGTGTGTGTGTGTGTGTGTGTGTGTGTGTGTGTGTGTGTGTGTGTGTGTGTGTGTGTTTGCAGTGACTCAGTTCTACTCTCAAGGCACTTTAAGCTGCCTTTGCGAGCACAAATTCTGCGATTCAAATAGTCTATTAAATATAATTTTCAGCATTCAGACGAGAGAATGGCAATTTCACGGAAGTTAACCATAATTGTTCTGTTTGTAAATGTAAATCAGACGTGCAGAAATATAGGAACACAAGAAACATCCGTGGAAGAGAGGACTTGGGTTTATACCAGGTCAGGTCAGGTATGGGAGCATGTGCCAGAACAGCGCGTCGCTGCGTCCACTTTCCGTCGGTACTCCAGGGGCCTCCGTCTGGCCATCCCCCAGGCAGATGCCAGGCCCATCCCCATCTCCTTGAGATGGTGGTCAACCTGCTGCAACCATGAGGCACGTGGTCGGCCCACTGGCCTCCTCCACTCATGAGACTCCCTCGCTGAGAGAATCTGGTGAGCAGAATCAGCATCAGGAAAACGAGCCACATGTCCATACAGCCGCAACTGACGCTCACGGACTATGCAGGTAACAAATCTCATCCGAGTCTCTCTCAGCAACCGCTCGTTGGACACAAAATCCGACCAGCGATAGCCAAGGATTCTCCGAAGACACCTGGTACCAAAGGAATTAAGTCTCCGTCTCAGATCCTTGGTCAGAGTCCAAGTCTCGCACCCATAGAGCAAGACTGGAAGTACCAAGGACCTGAAGACTCGGACTTTCGTCCTCCCGCACAGGTACCGGCAGCGCCACACCCCATGATCCAGTGAATCCATGACTCCCCAGGCCCGACCCAGACGTCTATTGACCTCTGACTCGCAGCCAGCAGAGACATGAATATCACTGCCAAGGTAAGTGAATCTCTCCACGACCTCAACATCCTCACCACAAACAGACACAGACAGGACAGCAGCATCCAAGATGTCACTGAAAGCCTGGATCTTAGTTTTGACCCAAGAAACCCGTAATCCCAACGGCTCCGACTCTTCATTCAGCACCTCGAGGGCCCCCAAGAGGATGTCTAAAGTCTCCGCAAAGATGACTGCATCATCTGCAAAATCAAGGTCCGAGATCTTGACATTCCCAAACGATGCACCGCAGCTTGATCTCTCCAACATCCTCCCTAAAATCCAGTCCATACGAGTGCTGAAAAGTGTGGGGGCAAGTACACATCCCTGACGAACTCCAGTAACAACTGGAAATAAGTCAGAGATGGTACCACCACACTTCACAGGACTCTCAGTACCAGAGTAGAGTTCAGACATCAGATCGATCAGTTTTGGTGGCACCCCACGAAGACCAAGAATCCTCCAGAGGACATCCCGATTCACTGAATCGAACGCTTTACAGAGATCAACATAGGCTGCAAGCAGCCCCTGCCGAAACTCTCGTCTGCGTTCGGTGAGGACACGAAGGGCAAGGATACGGGCAATCGTTGACCTCTTTGATGTAAAGCCTGACTGCTCTGGACGCTGGTGCTCAAGCAGATGGTGGCGAACCCGATCAAGAATTATCCGAGCAAAGACCTTGCCCGGCACTGAGAGCAGCGTCACCCCTCGGTAGTTGTTGCAGTCTTGGCACTCACCCTTCCCTTTCCAGAGAGGGACAACAAGGCCCCTCTTCCAGTCAGTTGGGATGATGCCTGTGTTCCGGGCAGAGCACAAAACTGCATGCAACGACACGAGTGCAGCATTTCCACCAGCCTTGAGAAGTTCGGCATGGATGCCACAAATCCCTGGAGCTTTGCCCCGTTTCAACTGGTTCACCGCAGCCCGTGTTTCCACAAGCGAAGGTGGACCACAGTTGATTCGTGGGTCAGCAACAGGGATTGTAACACCCTTGACGTCCAACTCGACAGCTGGGGGATCAGCCTGGTACAACCGCTCAAAGTAACCGGCCCAGCGGGCCTTCACTTCAGACTCCTCTGTCAAGAGCCTACCACTCTCTGCTCGAACTGCAGTGCTCCGAGGGATGGGCTTGGATGAACGTAATGCGCGAATTCCCCTGTAAGCGGGACGAGAATCACCTGTCCACAGGTGATGCTCTACCCCCTCACAGATTCCTCGCACATAGGCCTCCTTGTTCACCCTCAGTGCACGTACAGTTTTACGCCTCAGCTCCCTGAACAGCTCAGCTCTGCCATTCAGCCTGGCCCTGCGACTCTGGTCAATGGTATCCAGTGTCCCTTGAGAGACAAAATTCTTCTTTGCCCTGCGGTGAGCTCCAAGACATCCACCGGCAACATCAAGGACGGTGGTCTTAAAGGCGCTCCACAACTCTTCAGGACCCCCCAAAGCACCCAGACCCCCCAAGTGTCCACTCAGCCTGTTCGCAAACTCCTCAGCTACTCTCTCATCCCTGAGCTTGGCAACATCCAGCCTAGGCTGGGATGGTACCATTCTCCAGGATTTAAGGTGCAGCTTTAGAGTTGCTACAACAAGCCTGTGGTCAGTATTGAGGAACTGAGCACTCCGGTAGACCCTGCAGTTCTGGATCAGCCTCCAATGACCGTCAATGAGGACATGGTCAATCTCCTTTGCCACACCGCCAGCTTTGGAATACCAAGTCCAGCGATGAGCTTGTGGGCGCTGAAACCATGAACCAGCCACCCTAAGTCCATGACTTCTTGCAAAGTCAAGGAACTTAGTGCTATTCTGGTTCATAGTTCCTGACCCATGGGGACCAACACACACCTCATAACCATCCCTATCAGTTCCAGTCGATGCATTGAAATCTCCCAAGACTAGAAGTGTATCTCGTCTGGGGCACTGATCAACCACAGACTCGAGTGTGGCGTAGAATGTATCCTTCACGGTGAGGTCACTCGCCTCTGTCGGAGCATAAACAGAGACCAGGGAAATGATATCTCAGGAGTGACGAATCCTTAATCTCATCATACGCTCGTTGACCGGTGTTACCTCAATTATCATTGGGGTCAGCTTATTGGACACAGCTACAGCAACTCCTTGGGTATGGTAACCATCAGAGCGACCAGACCAATAGTAGGTGTAATCACCCACCATTATCTCGCCGCAATCCGGTCTCCGAACCTCAGAGAGAGCTGCAATCCCGATGTCCAAACGCTTGAGCTCAGATGATAACAGAGACAGGTGATCATCCTCTCTTAGGGATAGGACATTCCAGGCACCCACCCGAAGGGACCGCCTCAGGTTAACCCAAGGAGACCGCCGTCTGGTGGACGACACCTCAGCACCACTCCGACACACTCTCCCGCAATCTGACCCAGGGATGTTACCCCGTGGTTTCCCTCCTATCAAATATTGGAGGTCCCGAAGGCTTTGCCCCAATCCCGTCATCCGGTGAAACAGCTTGGTTTGTACCATTTCCTGTTAATACAATTAGCTCACGGTGGCCGTGGTTATAACACACATACACACACAATTCTATTAGTATCGATATCGGTAGTTCTAATTATTACCCATATAACTGTATCTGTATTATATACAATACTATGAATGACTATCATTACTTTTCAGGAAATATTAACCTACTCTGGGCCAGCCTATTGCATGCTATTGTACAACATGCTCGAAACATGGTGTCGGCCGAACCGTTAGGGTGGCTGGCTTGGGATCTCAGGGTCCTGAGTTCGAGTCCCTGTCTGCCGTTGAATGAACACAAGGTGGGGTTGTCTCAGCCTGTCATCCTTCCAAAGTCGGCAAAATGCGTACCAGCTTATTGGCATTCGGGGCACAGCCGCACCCTCAGCCAATGAAGATACTCGCAGCCTTGCGCTCCACACGAAGGAGGTGGAGGA
The DNA here is from genome assembly GCF_056783735.1 of Eptatretus burgeri. NCBI lineage: Eukaryota > Metazoa > Chordata > Myxini > Myxiniformes > Myxinidae > Eptatretus > Eptatretus burgeri. Next base: position 67,150,258 of record NC_140961.1, read on the forward strand.
GGTGCAAGATGCTTCATAATGCTGCGACTCCACATTGGAATCCCACGTCCTGCGTCGATTTGCATCGTCTTCCACCGTCATCATGATCGATGCGTACAATCAGCCTCAAGCATTTAGACACTAAAACAATAGCACACGAGCTTTGTCATTGTTGTAGATGTCGTGCGTGTACACATCGAGGATCACAATAAACAAGGCTTGGATAATAAACAATGCGAAGGCAGTTTATACCACCAAGGGAAGCAACATGGGAAATCGCCAAACCGTTTGACAAAGCCAACATCTCAGCTTGGTTATGAGGCATTGCAAACTGGAATACAGGCAGACAGCGTGTACAATATCGCAGAAATGAGGACAACGTTACAAACCGATACAAATGGACATTTGTCGAACGAGCTCACAAGATTATAAACCTGCAAATGAGCTTTTCTACCCCCATTAACCCAAACCCATTGCTTGCAGGTTATTGTGTTTCCTCCCCTCTTTTATATCTATCTCTCTATCTCTATCTCTATCTCTATCTCTATCTCTATCTCTATCTCTATCTCTATCTCTCTCTCTCTCTCTCTCTCTCTCTCTCTCTCTCTCTCTCTCTCTCCTGCCCGTTCGTTTTCACACTTGTTTGCATCCAACTGTTGCCCCCCCCATTGCCCCCCTAATTGCCCCCCACTGACAGGTAGTCGTTGCCCAGGTACGTTGCACGTTTGTATGGAATGGAGAGCAAGAAAGAATTTAAATGTGTTCATGTGGACGTGTAAAGCCGGTGGTACTTTGAATGGTACAAGCGCCGATCGGGGACGTACCTGCCGCGGTGCTGTGAGCGTGCCGTCCACGTCGAACAGGCACAGGGTGCGCGTGCCCGCCATGGTAGACGCGCGTGACACGCACCACGTGCGGGGTGCACCGGGGACCCGCGAAACGAGTCAAGATAATCAACTGGGGGGGCGGGGGAGGGGGCAAGACAATGGAGGGAAAAATGAGCAGTGGATAAAAAAAATCTTCATTCGTACACGAGCTCTGTCTGTGCAGACATTCGATTCGTCTGGTCCACTAATGGGACTCGGCATGGACGACAGAATCACGATGGTCGGTTCATGAAACACGTGGCAGGTGAGAACACCCCCCCCCCACGCCCCGTTCTTCACCTTTTGATAGGTACTCCCGCAGTACCTGAGGAAGGTCGTGGGTCCGAGTTCAAATGAAAATAAGTCAGCCGAGCTTGGTGAACCTCTTCCGAACCGGTTTTCCGCCCAAACAGTTCCGCATTCACGAGCAAACTTCGAGCCTCGATGTTGAACCCTCCCTCTTCCCCCCTCTAGTGGTTCATCACGTGGTGGACCTGAAAGACTCCACAGCGGCTCTCGTGAATTGTCGGCGAGTCATCGCCGGCACCCTGAAGCGTTACACTCGTTACACTCAAAAATGTCTCTGTCCGGTTTCGAACCGGGGACCTTTGGCGTGTCTGGCGAATGTGTTAACCACGACACTCCGGAAACCTCGCCGACCACCTCTTACCGTGTACCTCTTACCGTGTACCTCTTACCGTGTACCACTTACCGTGTACCTCTTACCGTGCACCTCTTACCGTGTACCTCTTACCGTGCACCTCTTACCGTGTACCACTTACCGTGTACCTCTTACCGTGCACCTCTTACCGTGTACCTCTTACCGTGTACCTCTTACCGTGTACCACTTACCGTGTACCTCTTACCGTGCACCTCTTACCGTGTACCTCTTACCGTGCACCTCTTACCGTGCACCTCTTACCGTGTACGTACACGATGTACAGCATTAAACCCGTTCGTTTACGGGGCTCGGACAAATCGGAATGGAAAGGCTGCACTCACTGTAAATCCCAATGAATCGTCACTGCACACGCATACGATAGTACAACGGCCCCACGGGCACGCTACGTCTATTTAATACGTACTGATCGACGTCGCGGATGGATTGAGTAAATTAATGAAACTCATGAATTCGAGTGAACAGGGGCTCCAAATTTACGGTGCATGAAAACGATCAACTAAGTACGTATTAAATAAATGTAAGGTCTCCAAGGCCGTGACCTTTATAATACAACACGGAACCACAAGTTTGTAGTGATAACAACTGAATTGTTGTTTCCATGTTTGGTGATTAAAATTATCCATCAAAATTAAACTTGATATCCATCACTATTATTAACTCGCAAATACATGTACCAGCCATCGCTTCGCTGGGAATACTCAAGGGAGGAGGGAGAAAAAAATGGGTGGAAGGGGAAGGGGAGGGAGAGAGGAGGAGCGGGAGGGGTGGGGGAATGGGGAGGGAGAGGGAGAGGGAGAGGAGCGAGGAGGGGTGGGGGATGGGGGAAGAGGGAGCGAGGAGGGGTGGGGGATGGGGGAAGAGGGAGGGAGGAGGGTGGGGGATGGGGGAAGAGGGAGGGAGGAGGGGTGGGGGATGGGGGAAGAGGGAGGGAGGAGGGGTGGGGGATGGGGGAAGAGGGAGGGAGGAGGGGTGGGGGATGGGGGAAGAGGGAGGGAGGAGGGGTGGGGAATGGGGGAAGAGGGAGGGAGGAGGGGTGGGGGGAAGAGGGAGGGAGGAGGGGTGGGGGAAGAGGGAGGGAGGAGGGGTGGGGGGAAGAGGGAGGGAGGAGGGGTGGGGGGAAGAGGGAGGGAGGAGGGTGGGGGGAAGAGGGAGGGAGGAGGGGTGGGGGAAGAGGGAGGGAGGAGGGGTGGGGGGAAGAGGGAGGGAGGAGGGGTGGGGGGAAGAGGGAGGGAGGAGGGTGGGGGGAAGAGGGAGGGAGGAGGGAGGGAGGAGGGGTGGGGGAAGAGGGAGGGAGGTGGGGGAAGAGGGAGGGAGGAGGGGTGGGGGAAGAGGGAGGGAGGAGGGGTGGGGAAGAGGGAGGGAGGAGGGGTGGGGGAAGAGGGAGGGAGGAGGGGTGGGGGGGAAGAGGGAGGGAGGAGGGGTGGGGGGAAGAGGGAGGGAGGAGGGGTGGGGGGAAGAGGGGTGGGGGAGGAGGGGTGGGAGAAAGAGGGGTGGGGGGAGGAGGGGTGGGAGAAAGAGGGGTGGGGGGAAGAGGGGTGGGGGGAAGAGGGAGGGAGGAGGGGTGGGGGGCAGAGGGAGGGAGGAGGGGTGGGGGGAAGAGGGAGGGAGGAGGGGTGGGGGGAAGAGGGAGGGAGGAGGGGTGGGGGGAAGAGGGAGGGAGGAGGGGTGGGGGGAAGAGGGAGGGAGGAGGGGTGGGGGGAAGAGGGAGGGAGGAGGGGTGGGAGAAAGAGGGGTGGGGGAAGAGGGGTGGGGGGAAGAGGGAGGGAGGAGGGAGGGAGGAGGGGTGGGGGGGAGGAGGGAGGGAGGAGGGGTGGGGGAAGAGGGAGGGAGGAGGGGAGGGGTGGGGGAAGAGGGAGAGAGGAGGGGAGGGGTGGGGGAAGAGGGAGAGAGGAGGGGAGGGGTGGGGGAAGAGGGAGAGAGGAGGGAGGGTGGGGGGAAGAGGGAGAGAGGAGGGAGGGGTGGGGGAGAGAGGAGAGAGGTGGGGAGGGGTGGGGGAAGAGGGAGAGAGGAGGGGAGGGGTGGGGGAGAGAGGAGGAGGGGAGGGTGGGGGAAGAGGGAGAGAGGAGGGAGGGTGGGGGAAGAGGGAGAGAGGAGGGGAAGGGTGGGGGAAGAGGGAGAGAGGAGGGGAAGGGTGGGGGAAGAGGGAGAGAGGAGGGGAAGGGTGGGGGAAGAGGAAGAGGGAGAGAGGAGGGAGGGGTGGGGGAAGAGGGAGAGAGGAGGGGAAGGGTGGGGGAAGAGGGAGAGAGGAGGGAGGGGTGGGGGAAGAGGAAGAGAGAGAGAGGAGGGGAGGGGTGGGGGAAGAGGGAGAGAGGAGGGGAGGGGTGGGGGAAGAGGGAGAGAGGAGAGGAGGGAGGGGTGGGGGAAGAGGGAGAGAGGAGGGGAGGGGTGGGGGAAGAGGGAGAGAGGAGGGGAGGGGTGGGGGAAGAGGGAGAGAGGAGGGGAGGGGTGGGGGAAGAGGGAGAGAGGAGGGAGGGGTGGGGGAAGAGGGAGAGAGGAGGGGAGGGGTGGGGGAAGAGGGAGAGAGGAGGGGAGGGGTGGGGGAAGAGGGAGAGAGGAGGGGAGGGGTGGGGGAAGAGGGAGAGAGGATGGGAGGGGTGGGGGAAGAGGGAGAGAGGAGGAGAGGGGTGGGGGAGAGAGGAGGGGAGGGGTGGGGGAAGAGGGAGAGAGGATGGGAGGGGTGGGGGATGAGGGAGAGAGGATGGGAGGGGTGGGGGATGAGGGAGAGAGGAGGGGAGGGGTGGGGGAAGAGGGAGAGAGGAGGGTGGGGGAAGAGGGAGGGAGAGGGAGAGCAGGGGAAGGGGAGGGAAAGAGGAGTGAGGAGGGGTGGGGGAAGGGGGAGGGAGAGTGAGAGAGGAGAGGAGTGAGGAGGGGTGGGGGAAGGGGGAGGGAGAGTGAGAGAGGAGAGGAGTGAGGAGGGTGGGGGAAAGGGGAGGGAGAGTGAGAGAGGAGAGGAGTGAGGAGGGGTGGGGGAAGGCAAGATAGTGTGAGGTGAGAAGAAGGGAAGCCAGACAGACGGTGGAGCGTTAATTACCGCCCAGACGTGTCTGCAGCCAAGCCAGCCGGAAACAAACACCGCTTGGACACTTCCGGAGACAAATTCCCGTATGGACATAAACATCGCCGGAAAACGTCCAGAGACAAACCCCGCCCAGACATAACCACCGTCCGGATATGTCGTGAGAAAGAGAGAGAGAAAGAGAGGGGGGAGAAAGAGAGGTGGGGGGGGAGAAAGAGAGGTGGGGGGGGAGAAAGAGAGGTGGGGGGGAGAAAGAGAGGTGGGGGGGAGAAAGAGAGGTGGGGGGGAGAAAGAGAGGTGGGGGGGAGAAAGAGAGGTGGGGGGGGAGAAAGAGAGGTGGGGGGGAGAAAGAGAGGTGGGGGGGGAGAAAGAGTTGGGGAGGGAGAAAGAGAGTTGGGGGGGAGAAAGAGAGTTGGGGGGGAGAAAGAGAAAGAGAGGTGGGGGGAGAAAGAGAGTTGGGGGGGGAGAAAGAGAAAGAGAGATGGGGGGAGAAAGGGAAAGAGAGGTGGGGGGGAGAAAGAGAGTTGGGGGGAGAAAGAGAAAGAGAGGTGGGGGGAGAAAGAGAGTTGGGGGGAAAGAGAAAGAGGTGGGGGGAGAAAGAGAAAGAGAGGTGGGGGGGGAGAAAGAGAGGTGGGGGGAGAAAGAGAGTTGGGGGGAGAAAGAGAAAGAGAGGTGGGGGGGAGAAAGAGAGGTGGGGGGGAGAAAGAGAGGTGGGGGGGGAGAAAGAGAGTTGAGGGGGGAAAGAGAGTTGGGGGGGAGAAAGAGAAAGAGAGGTGGGGGGAGAAAGAGAGGTGGGGGGGAGAAAGAGAGGTGGGGGGGGAGAAAGAGAGTTGGGGGGGAGAAAGAGAAAGAGAGGTGGGGGGGGGAGAAAGAGAGGTGGGGGGAGAAAGAGAGTTGGGGGGGAGAAAGAGAAAGAGAGGTGGGGGGGAGAAAGAGAGTTGGGGGGGAGAAAGAGAAAGAGAGATGGGGGGGGAAAGAGAATTGGGGGGGAGAAAGAGAAAGAGAGGTGGGGGGAGAAAGAGAGTTGGGGGGGGAGAAAGAGAAAGAGAGGTGGGGGGAGAAAGAGAAAGAGGTGGGGGGGGGAAAAAAGAGAGTTGGGGGGGAGAAAGAGAAAGAGGTGGGGGGAGAAAGAGAAAGAGAGGTGGGGGAGAAAGAGAGGTGGGGGGGAGAAAGAGAGTTGGGGGGAGAAAGAGAAAGAGAGGTGGGGGAGAAAGAGAAAGAGAGGTGGGGGGGGAGAAAGAGAGGTGGGGGGGGAGAAAGAGAAAGAGAGGTGGTGGGGGGGGAGAAAGACACAGACACAGACACAGACAGAGACTTTTCTTCTCTTTATTGCAAGGAAGTTCATATAGGCATCAAAAATAAAACAACCAGGAAAGGAAGGGGTAACAAAGAAGTAATATTTAAATTTATAAATTGATTGTCAGAGTACCACCAACCATGCCACATGAAGATTGCTTCGCACACCACCGGTTTTTAAATAAAACAGGATCTTGAATTTCAAACTCAAAAAGAACACGCGATGTAACCAATGCTTTAAAAATAGTTAAAACTTCATCAGCTAAAACGTCAGTGTTCTGCAGTTCTCGTTTCCTGGATAGATAGATGGCTAGTTTTGCCTCAGAACACAAAAACTTTTCTAAAAGACATTCATTTCTACATTGATACAAGACATTGAAACCAAATATAAAAACACAATGTGTAAAAGTCGAACCGAGCCCCCGGATCGCACGCGACATGATTCCAAAAAGTGAGGCCAACCCTGAACATTCAATGAAAATGTGAAAAATGGTCTCTGGGGTGTTGCAAAAGGGGCACAATTCCGAGTTTTCAGGACGTACACGGTAGGATAGGATGTTACAAGGCACGATGTTGTGTGCTAGCCGCCATTGTAAATTGCCTGAGCGCTTGACAATCGGTTCTTTATACATCACCTGCCATTTAATTGTTGTGGAAACGTTAGCTTGAAGCAGCGATCGCCAATGAGCTTGTGGCTCTGTGGGTTTGCCAGGAAAAAGGGTGAGAACACATAGATTGCACACTGAGGATTTCTCCATCTGGTGAAAAAACCTAAAACTTTGAAATAAAATAAAAAGATTTGGGAAAGGACATTGGGATAAATTGAGGGCATCTTCTATGCCTGGGTCCCATTTTAACCCTGTCTGCTTAAAAGTCCGTAAAATCACAGAGAAAATTCTGCCAATAACTGTGATGGACCTCACACTGGTGGCCACGGCAATATCAGCAGCTGGCTTCCATCTATGTACAAGGGGGTTCCTGAGGTGTTTAACTCCGGTAACGCCGACATCAATAAACTTTTGCATGAAAGATCTGTCACTACAGACCCCATCGAAAAAAGAATTTTAAAATATTGGTTCATTTGAAAACATCTGAAGGGAGTAAGCACTGGTATCACAGTGAAAAGAAAGCCTGCCATGCTTCCAGCATGCTTCGGTAAAACAGAGGGATCGATGTCATATCCACGCACTTCGTATCAAGAAGAAAAAGCTCGTCACCATAGCCTAGTTTCCCAGCTCGCTTCAGCAAGCAATGGGCAAAGGCTTTCCATGGGACGTCAGAGTATAGAAGTCTTCGTACTGAAAGGAGGCGGAAAGCCATTACTTTGCTCGTCACATCTATTAGCCCCTGTTCACCTTCTGCAATCGGCAGGCTTAGTATCCCTGGCCGGAGCCAGTGCTTCCCCTCCCCCCAGAAAAAATCTACAAAAAAGCTTTGAAGTTTTTTAAGGATAAAAACTGGGGCCTGCAGTGCCTTGAAAACATGCCATAGCATTGATGCCGCAAGATTATTAATGACCAGAGTATGACCCCGGTAGGAAAGCTGCCTCAATAATCCCTCCATTTTATCAAGCGCTGCTCAGTTTTGGTAATCAACGATTTCCAGTTTTTTGAAATAAAATCTTGAGGTCCAAGAAAGACACCGAGTTAGTATATTCCTTCATTGGTCCATTCAAGCTGCCCTGGTAGGGTTGGAGGGGGAGTTTCATTCTGTGGACCGAAGTAAAAAGCTTTGCTCTTTTCCAAATTAACTTTAGCCGAGCTGGCCAAGCTAAATTCCTTGACAGACTCAACCAAAACACGAACATCGTCACCAGAGTGCACAATTGCACAGAGATCATCCGCATAAGCAATGGTCTTTACGGGATTTTCTAATGGCAGAGGATAAAACCCTTGTAGCCGTGTACGTAAACGATGTAGTAAAGGTTCAATTGATAGGGAGTATAGAAGGCCAGACAGGGGACACCCTTGACGAATACCCCTGGTAACAGGGAAAGGCTGACTTAAGATGTTATTTACTTTGAGCAAGCTAAAAATATAATTATACAATAGTTTCATATAACAAATAAAATTTTCCTTAAAACCAAACCCTCGTAAAACAGCAAAGATATAAGAATGATCAATCGTGTCGAAAGCTTTTTCTTGGTCTAAAAACACTACACCAACATTTCTATGTTCAGCAATACAAATATCGATCATGTCACGTACAAGAAAAATGCTATCATGTATTGTCCTTTTAGGGATGCAATAAGATTGATCAGGGTGTACAATCTCCCCAATCAGAGGTTTGAGGCGGTTGGCAAGAACTTTCGAGAAGATCTTGTAGTCCGTGCAGAGGAGCGAAATGGGACGCCAATTTTTAAGTTGCTGGAGGTCTCCTTTCTTAGGTATGAGAGCAAGTATAGCCCTGCGACAGCTGAGTGGTAGCAAGCCTGATTGTAGGCTATCAGTTAAGAGGTCAAGCAACTTGGGTCCCAACAAATCCCAGAAGGCTTTGTAGAACTCTGCAGGGATTCCATCAAGTCCAGAAGCTTCACTTGTGGGCAAAGTTTGCAAAGCTGTAAAAAGTTCATCAACAGTCACTTCCTTGTCAAGTTGTTGGCATGAAGATTCGGACAAGGTGGGCAAAGAAGTGGTTAAGGAACGAATCATGTCTTCTTTCGTGTTTCTGGCGCAATACAAGTCAGAGAAGTATTGTTTTGTCAAGCTTCTGATGTCTTTTGGATCGTGTGTTGTTCGGCCTCCTGGTGCCTGCAGCGAAGTTATTTGCTGGTTTCTCTTTTTTTGCGCTTCCAAAGCAAAGAAAAATTTGGAAGGAGTATCAATAGAGCTGTAGTTCTCCATTCGCAGCCTAATTAGAGCCCCTCTGGCTTGTTTTGCACAGAGTTGAGCAAGGAGGGCTTTCTTCGTTGCTATTAGAGAAACAGTCCTTTCAGCACTGGGAGTTGGAAGGCTTGACTGGAGGGACAATATTTCTTTGGCAATTAGAGATTGCAGCGCAGATTCATTCTTTGTACAAAAGGAACTATATTGCTGACAAAAGGTTCTAATATGGGTCTTCGCATTGTCCCACCATTGTGTGAGGCAGGAGTAGGAAGGCTTCCGTAGTAGTAGAACTCCCCAAAAGGTTCGAAAGGCGACAGAAAACGCGTCATCTTACAGAAGACTCACATTGAAGGTCCAATGGGTAGTGCCACGATTTCGAGCCGGGGAAGTAAGTATATGAAGAACAACCATGTGGTGGTCCGAAAAGCCACTTGGAGTGGTGTCAATATGGTCTATGACATTCAGAGTCATTATTAATGTAAAATCTGTCTAGCCTTGCAAGAGATAGCCGGCCATTTGCAAATCGGCACCACGTGTATTGCCGTGCAGATGGGTTCTGGAGTCTCCATACATCCATAAGGGAGAATTTAGACGATGCTCTCTTTAAGGGTGTTGTACTTGATGGGTGGGGCTCTTCTCCATTACGGTCAAGGGTGGGATACAATGTGCAGTTAAAGTCCCCACACAGACAAACAAGACCATCAAAATCAAGGTGTGCGAGGAACATTTCTAACTGTGTGAAAAATTCTATTCTTTCCATTCTCGTACAAGGTGAGTATACATTTATTGAAGTGTGTTTATAACCGTTATAAAGGAAATTAACTGAAGCTAAGTGCCCTTTAATAATCCCCACAAAAGTGACATTTTCAGGACAGAGAGAAGGATTGAAGAAAAAGCCACTCCAGCACGAGGACAGGTCAAGCTACTAAAGACCCATTGTCCTTTCATGATGCGAGTCCATTCACTCGAGCACGAGGAGCTACATCTTGTTTCTTGCAAAAGAACAACATCAAAATGTTTTTGCTCGACAAGCAACTTTACCTGAGCTTTTCGCAGGGGTGAACGTCCCCCATTTATATTTAAAGTTACAATAGAGAAGGTCATCGTGTCGGTAGGGAAGGTTTGTCAGGTCAAGGAAAGTTGGGTTGCGCTTGTAGCTCCTTCCGAGCTTTCAATACACACTTTCTAAGGCGGAAAACTTGTGACTCAGTCACACCAAGTTGTTCAGCCGGAAGGAGGAGACGTTTTGAGGAGTTTATAAAGCCAGACAGGTTTGGGAAGAAGGTTATAATTTTAACGTTTTTCTTTCGAAAAATGTCCTGAAGAAACTTTAGGATTTCCATGGGCGATACATCATCATCATCACCCTCCAGTTCCTTGGCTATTGCTGGGTCATTCCAGACCTTGCTACCAGCACTAGAGGCAAGCGACGAGGCCCCATCTGAGTCATAATCCGAGTGGCCTTTATTTTTCTCCTCACACACCGAAGCCGATGCTCTTACAACGGGAAAATCGTCTTCTACTAAAAGTGTAGCTGTTTGCACAGCGGGAGTTTTAAAAACCGTAACAGGGATTACTGTTTATATATCAGAGGCTTCGCACTCTCCCTCTGGGGCTGCCACCTCTTCTGCCTCCATTACCTCAGACACTTCGTCGTCAGCAGCAGATATTTGCAGATATTTTCGTCAGCAGATATTTTCAGGGAAATTTGTCAAAATCAGATCCAGAAGAGATGGAGTACCATTGGTTGAGATCCATGTCGGGAAATTGCCGATCGAGTCAGTCGCAATGAGTCGCAGAAAGCTTTTGCTGAAGTGCCATGACAGGTGAGAGAGGTACCCACACCTAGCCAACTGGCATGATGTTTTCGGATAGTGAGGTGTAGATGTTGTCATCACTGTTAGGTGGACGGTACAGTACACATATAAACGAGGTGGGAGTGGAGGGGAAGCCGTAGCCAGAGGTATTCCTGGGGGTGTGGGGGAGTGAGGGCAGTGCTTGAAGAGTGAGGAATAGAGTCTTTGATGAAGAAAGCAACTCCTCCACCAGGACGAGGCTCAGGTCTGTCATACCGGAGGAGGGAGTAACCAGGGAGAGATACTTGGGAGTCAGAGACGTCTTGAGGGAGGAAAGTTTCTGTTCGGCAGATTATGTCTGGTTTGTCAGTGGCAACCTGTATGGAAAGATCTGAAAGGTTTGAGCAAAGGCCCTGGATATTTGAGGTCCACACTGTTAATGAAGAGGGAGGGGAGGAGGCTTTGGGTCCAGGGGGATGGGAGGGGATATCCTTGTGCGATAAATAGACTTATTTGCTGTGGCAATGAGAAAATTGGCCAGAATCACTTCCAGTGGATGCGATGGAGTCAAAGCCAAAAATAAAAACTTTTAAAGTGAACTTCAAAGAAAGCTTGGAGCACAATTCAAAAAGCAAACCAAACAAATGGATCAAGTGTGCACATTCAACATAAGCATGTGACAAGGTCTCGAGAGTTGCACAGAAGGGACATTGGTCAGGTATTTCAGGGGAAAAAACATGCAGGAGTTTATTGGTCGGTAATACCCAATGTGCCAGCCTCCAAGACAGGTCAGCAGTTTTCTTTGGGATGAGAACATGGGGAAAGGCTTTCCAGTTAGGTTGGAAGGGGTATTCTGGAGGAAAGTAGTTGTGCCACTTCCTTGACTGCCAAGTTCCTAAAGAAGGTCGAATTGCTTTCACACAGGCCTGGTAAATGTGACGTTTTCTCAAACCTACTTGTGGTGTGATTCCAAAATGTATTTTTGGTAAATATTTTACAATTGAACCGGAAATCATGACAGTGGGAGTGAGTTCGAGATTTGGGAAGAGAGGATTTGATTCGCAAACAGTTGAGCCATCGCCAGTGTGAGGAGATCTCTCCCAGTGTACCTTAACTCTCTGGTACACCTGAAGTACTTCACATAATAAAAAAGATATTTGGCGGTAGGACCATATGCCAACCTTGGTTGCTGGTGCTGCAGCACTCAACCATCTCGTGTTGTCAATCATTCGATCAGAAATGCAATGGACACCGTTCTGAATAAAATGATCGATAAAAGAACGCTCCGTTCTTATTCTTTTAAAAAGAGAGTTGTGAAAGAGAGGTTCCTTCAAAAACATATCTTTGGTGTTGGAAAGATAATCACGGTCGACTATAAAAACACGCCAAGCATTTAAAATGCTGTTATAAAAAGGTGGAAGCAAGGACAAATCAATACATTTCATATTCATTAAAAATAATCCTGATGAAAAGTCAAGCATACCAGCTTGACGAGGGATGTGAAGGGCGGCGGACCTCCAGACTAAGTCCGACGGACCGTAGAGAAGCCGCCAGATTGAGGCGACGCCGAAGGCCATTGCCCTGCACGCAATGTCCACAAGACCCTGTCCACCTTCCTCCAATGGAAGATTCAGGATCTGTGGACGAAGCCAGTGTTTTCCACTCCAGAAAAAAGTTCATTATGTTTTTCTATATATTCAACAAAAAATGTTCAGGAGGTGGTATGGCTTTGATCCTGTGCCACAATAGAGATGCTGCTAAGTTGTTGATGACCAGGACTCGGCCTCGATAAGAGAGCAAAGTCAGTAAGCCTTTCCATTTCAGCAGCTTTTGTTCGAGGGCTTCAGCGAGACCCTCCCAATTCTTTACTTGTGTTGCTGCATCACCGATGAAAACGCCAAGGTACTTCATTCCGTTGTTCGACCAGGTGAGGCGTTCCGGAAGAACAGGCATGGGCAGTTGGCATGGGCCGATCCACAGTGCCTGGCACTTATTCCAGTTTATTTTAGCTGAAGAAGCTAAACCATAATAGTTCAAACAGTCCACCAGTTTCTTGATGTCCTTGCTTGTGCGTACAATGACACAAATATCATCAGCATAGGCAGAAACTTCCACAGGTTTTACTTGCAGCTTTGTGTAACCAGTTAAGAAGCTGCGAACTTTGATTAGGAAAGGCTCGATAGTAAGAGAGTACAAAATGCCAGACAAAGGAGATCCTTGGCGGATACCCCTTCCAACCTTTACAAGTGAAGTCAGTTCAGAGTTTACTCTGAGTACTGAGGAAATGCCATGATAAAAGAGTTTTATCAGGGAGGTAAACCTGGGACCAAGTCCAAAACGCTCGAGAACCTTGAAAAGATATACATGACTAACACGGTCAAAAGCTTTCTCTTGGTCGAGCACAATCAAACCAAGATTATCATTTTTAGCTTTACACACATCCCAAAGATCTCTTATTAGGAATATGTTATCATGTATCTGTCTGTTAGGGATACAGTAGAACTGATCACTCTGAATCAAGGATTCTCGAAGGGGGAGATGCGTCGAGCGAGAGCTTTGGAAAATATTTTATAGTCGGAAGTTAAAAGAGAGTTTGGGCGCCAGTTACCAACAAGCTGAGGGTCCCATTTTTTAGGGAATAAACTAATTACTGCTCAATGACAGCTCATTGGCAATTCACCACATTGTAAAGAGCTAGACCTAATCAAGGTCAAAAGGATTTACAAAACTCGACTGGGAGGCCAACTCGACCAGGAGATGTTCCAGTCAGCAGGAGAGCTGATCAATCAAGGAAAGAAGGAGAGGCAGAGGGAGGAGAGGAGAGAGGGGAGAGGAAGAGGGGGGGAGGGGAGGGGAGAGGGTGAGAGTGGGAGAGTGGGAGGGGGAGAGGGGGAGGGGAGAGAGTGGGAGGGGAGAGTGGGAGGGGAGAGTGGGAGGGGAGAGTGGGAGGGGGAGGGGAAAGGAGAGGGAGGAGGAGAGGGGGAGGGGAGAGGGAGGGGAGAGGAAGAGAGGAAGAGGGGGAGGGGAGAGGGGGAGAGGGTGAGAGGTGAGAGTGGGAGGGGAGGGGAGAGGGGAGGAGGAGAGGGGAGGGGAGAGGGGAGGGGAGAGGGAGCGGAGAGGGGAGGAGAGGTGGAGGGGAAGGGAGAGGGAGAGGGGGACGGAGAGGAGAGAGGAGAGGGAGAGGGAGGGGAAGAGGGAGAGAGAGGGGAGAGGAAAGAGGGGAGAGGTGGAGGGGAGAGGGAGGAGGAGGGAGATATGCTTTATGAACAACACACAGACACAGACACAGACACAGACACAGACACAGACACAGACACAGACACAGACACAGACACACACACACACACACTTAAAATTCCCGGATTCAGATCTTCACAAAATCTAATCGATTCGTCCTCATCACACACCCAACCTGAACCTGTCCACCAAGTTTCATCCGAATTCTCCCATTCAACGTCACGGCTTAACCGGCCGTTCCTTATCAACAGTTTCGAGTGGAGTGCTTAAGCCACTTGGCGAGCGCTCCACAAGAAACTATGAAACTGAACACTTCTCTGGTTACGGTCGGAACTCCAATGAGTGCCCTCATCGTCTCCAACATGCGGTTGTTGATGATCGATAATAAAATGTTATTTTCTTATTAATTTACGTCTGTTCAATATTATTTGTCCTTCGATATCTTACAATTCGAGAGATGTGTTCATTGGCGACCTCTTCAATTTAGGGATGTATCGCACGATTCAACTTGTGATTTCTCCCGCTTCTCCGTCTTATCTCTGAGAAGATCCGATTGATGCTTTTCTTGTGTTTTTCTCAGAGGAAAAGCATAATTTATTTATTCACTTCAACACACGTGTAGCGCACGTCATTTGGAGTATATCATGCTTTGGGCGGTGTATTGGTGAAGCCAGTTGTTGTCTGGTACGTATTCCAACGTCGCGTTCTCGCATTGATTAGTAATTATCGAACTTCTGTAGGTTTAATGAACAACGCGAGGCCTTTATTTCGATGTTTTCAGTTACATTCATCAAATTAGAAATACTTTCGGGCTCGACGTCGCCTATTTGGAATTTGTGAATTTTATCCTTAATGTCAAATGAAATTGAGTATTTTGCTTGTTTGGGATCGACAGATTAATTCGGTGTTAATTCAGTGCCAATGGGGCTCAAACTCAGGACCCCAGGATCCCAAGCCACCACCCGAGCCGCCAAGACAACACCAGGCGACCCCACCCGTTGAATTAATACCAGGTGGGGTTGACTCTGCCTGTCATCCTTCTGAGGTCAGCAAAATGAGTGCCAGATTGTTGGTATCCTGTGTCGGAGTGGCGAACCGTCCAGGATTGTACCCACTGGCCAAGGAGACTGCTTTGGCAGCACCAATGCTCTGCACAGAGTATGGTCCCAGTGGATCGACAGATGAAAACTTGAGAATACCATGAACTAACGTTGCCACTCGCATTTTGTTATTGCAGTTTGGTGTCTACACCAAGAGGAAAAACAAGCTCGAATGAGCTAAAATCCTCGTCCTCTTCATGATGACGTCATAAAAACGAATATGACGTCATTGTGATGTATCAGGTTTGCGATAAATTATCTGTGCTAATGCCCGGCTTGATTCCCGCAAACAAAATTCAAACAGCTTGCCTAGTTTCGGAGATAATGGTATAGGCGATTACCATTAGAGGCGATATTATGACGTCAACTTTTTTTTCTTGGAAGAATTTCCAAAATCGGAGATGGTTACTGCCTGCGGATGGGCTTTCTGCATATACATGGCAAGTTTCAGGAAGATCCGATGAAAACTCTGGGTTATGAAACAAAAAGTGTTAAAAAAAATAGGAATGACGTCATAAAAATTGATATGACGTCATAGTGATGTATCATATGTGCGGTAATTCATCTCTGCTGATGTCCTGTTCGATTCCCATAAACAGAATTCAAAAAGCTTGCCGAGTTTCGGAGATAATTTTTTCGGCGATTTCCATTAGTGGAGATATTTTGACGTCATAACTTTTTTTCTGGGAGGAATTTTCAAAATCGGAGATCGTTACACTCTGCGCGGGGTATTTTTACATATATATGCCAAGTTTCAGGAAGTTTCGATGAAAACTGTAGGCTGTGAAACAAAAGGTCCACAAGAACAACAACGTGAGTAAGACTTGGAGATCCTCCACGAGGATCTAAAAAAAGAAAGTTGGATTCGACATGCTGCTCCTAGTCTTACACAAGGATACATGAGGCTCGTTAGCGCACGAGTAGTTCATTCGGCCCATCATGGCCGTGCTGCACCAACCCCAACATCATCACCCATCCACCGACGCCGGATTTAGGACTGTTGAGGTCTGTGTGCGGTTTCGGACTTTGGGTGGTTTAAGGCTGTGGAGGCCCGCGTGCGGCTTAGGGCAGCGGAGGCCCACGGGCACACAGGGCCACGGGCGGCATGGGGTCACCCCCTCTGCTGCCATTACCTTTCCAGGGAGACAATTTCATGCATTAGTCACTCTCCTATTGATGGATCCTTGTCTTAAAACTGTCCTCACTCTCTTCTTCTTTACCCTCAAACTATGGCCCTTGGTCCCAACACTATCAAGTCTGCTTATTTCTGAAGAATATTGGGCACTACTCACAGTATTGTTTCTGAACTACGATCACATTTTAAAACTTCTCGGCCCCATTGTTCCCCCAAATTGACCTCTTCCCACATTGGTTGTAGTTATGAACTCGGCCTGTTTCACTTCAGTTGCTTTTATGTAGTTTTTCTACATGGGGCGTTGAAAATGAAATCCTCATTTACTCGTTCGATGGCCCCTCCACAAAATTCAGTGCACAGCTTTTGTCATTGCTTGCTTTGGGTTATGAAGGTTAAAGATCTTTCAGTATCTCTTGAAAGGAGTGGGTAATTGTTTACCAGTATGCCTGTAGACTTTGTCCGATAATGTTGATGTTTTTTGTTGTTTTTTTTTTTCACGCAAGATCAAGTTTCAAGCAAGATAGAGGGTAAAACAAGACAATAAGCAGAGGTGCCACGTTTGGATACGAGCAAGGGAATGAATGGACAGAAAAAGTGGAAGAAAGGAAATGAAAGTGCAAGTAAGAGGGTTGTTTTCTTACACAGTGTCAAGGCTCATGGAAGAACGAGAACACTGAATGTATCAGGACGCAACAACAAACGAAGCAGTAGAGAGAGGGGGAAAACACCAACAGCAGAGTTCAAGGACAAAATAGAGGGAGACGGACAAACATTGGATGTGGGGAGGAATGAGGGGTGTCGGTGAGGCCACATGGGGTGGACAAGATGGATACAGAAGGAAATGTTCACAAAGGAAAAACAATAAATTTCGAAGGAGGTGGGCTTGGGGGTGGGTGGAAAGGTTAATGGGGGTAAAAACCAACATTGTTTTGGATGGGGTGGGAACAGGGGGTGGGGTGATCTGAGATTTTGGTCAACAGTTATCTTGATGACCATCAGGGTCGAATGAAATTGAAGAGAATGTGGAAGTTGGTTCCACAAGCAGGAAAAAATAAGAACAAATCAGTGTAGGTGAGCAGTGATTGTGGTTTAGTGTTAATGGGGGTAGAAAAGATTGCAGATCGGGGTGGGTGGTGACATGAGATTGTGATGTACCACCTCCTTGAAGCCCTGAAGGGAATAGTGGGATTCAGGAGGGCAGTTCTACAAACAGGAGAATCAAGAACAGAGTGGAGGTGTGAATTGACTCATTTTAGGAAGTCTTCCCAGGTGGGATTGCTGGATGAACATTTGCCTTCTGCAGGAGCTGTGGAGGGTCGGTTTGTTAAGAGAGAAGACAGTGCGTAGGTGGTAAACATCGGGGCAATACCCCTGGGTGCTCACCTGGTAGTGGCTGGATAAGATAACCAGGGAACTACTGGTAGGCATGGATGACCCACAAAATATATAATGCAGAAGAAAGTAAATACTGATGGATTATTTTTTATGCCATGAACAAACTTTAGTACATCACAGATCATAAAGGTTGCGGGAAAGTTTCATCAAAATTGTGGATGTGATTTCAGAAAAGAAAGCAAACACATATTTTATGGGGGAGGGGGCAACCCCCACGTAGAATCCCTTAGACCCCCATTTATTTTTAATGGCGTGAACAAACTTTGGTACATGTACAGAAATACACGTTGTGGTAAAGTTTTGTCAATCGTATGTGTAGTGTCAGAGAAGAAGTTGAAAGTATTTGTGGACGGACGGACGACGTGCCATCCCATAAGCTCCCCGGAACTTCATTCCAGGTGAGCTAAAAATCAGAGGCCAATGATTTTGTACTGTGCAAGAAACAGGCGTTGTGCTTCGTCATCATTGCGAGAAATGCCAATAACGTTGAGTTTGAGGTTTTGTTGATTTTATTTTTGTTTGTTTGTTTATGTAATACAGGCATCAAACTTGTGGGGGAGTTGTCGAAGAACAGGAAGAAAAGGATAAACAGACAAAGTTGGGCAAAGGGGAATTGGAGGACATGTATACACCAAAACATGAGCAGGCATTGCAAGTGAAAGATAGACAAGGTCTTAGTGGATGTCACAAAGCTGATAAGTGGGAATTGGAGAGACCATGGGCTGTCACTCGACAGCAGATCTGAAGAAATCTTGGAAAAGTGTGTGATGGCCAACTCAGAAAGATTGTTCCACATGTGAAAGAGGGGGCATGGGATGAATGAATGGAGCGAGCATTAAACTTGGACTTGACAGGTGTAACACAGTTGGGGGTTCTGGTGGAAGGGTTGTGACTTGGAGGGGCATGGGTTGTGCAAAGAGGTGAGGGCAGGAGTAGGAAGACAAATACAACTGGTAAAGAGAAAGAAGCAGACCCTGAAACGGTCTCCTATCAGAAAATGCCAATGACTTGGAGGGCCTAAGACTCTACATCCTCAAGGTCGGCACGATGGTTCCAGTAACTGGTTCCTTTGTGACGAGATGCAAACCTTCTCTGTAATAAATTCTTCAAAAGCTGAGGATGCCTGTTCCGGCATTGTCTTGCTTGGTGGTTTTTTTTTCTTTTGTTATTGGTAATTACTTCTGCCACTTAAGGTGCGTGGGGGTTTTGTGTTTACCCGTGTTTGTCTTGTCTCTTTGTCTGTCTGTGAGCAGGATATCCCAGAAAGTTGTGGACAGATTCTGAAGAAACGTGGTGGACAGATTGGGTGTGTGATGAGGACGCATTAATTAGATATTGGTGAAGATCTGCTTCTGGATCCAATAATTTAACAAAGACAAATGTGTCCAAGAGCCGTGTCCTAAAGGTTTTGTCTTCACCAGAAGAAGAAGAACAAGAACAAGAACAAGAGGAAGAAGAAGAAAAAACAATGACACAAAATAAAACAACAACAACTTCCGATATTTCATCACGTGCCTTGATTAAGCCAATAGCAAGACCTGTCATAGTGTATTTACGTATTTACGAAATAAATAGTGTATTTACGAAATAAATAGTGTATTTACGAAATTACAATACATTAAATGGAATAATCTTTAAATAGTAACGTGAACTTTTCGAAACTTTAAAGCAAAAGACCGAATATATTTAAAAGTTCATGATAGACGCTCTCAAAAGGCACCGTCTATGTGAGGATGTGTACATGTGCTCAGTATTTAAGGAGATCCGGATCCTGTATATAAAAGAGCCGAGTCCTAATATAAAGGTTTTGTCTTCACAAGAAGAAGAAGAAGAAGAACAACAACAACAACAACAACAACAACGCCGAGCTCTCTTAGAGCTTTGCGAGATGCGGCTAAAAATTAATTCTTCATCATTGAGAGAAGGGGCCAAAAACGATACATAGCACTATATCTCAAAGAGTTTTGGACAGGTTATGACAAAACTTGGTGGATGAGTTAGTTAGGTAACAAGAACAAGCCGATTCGATTTTGGTAAAGGTCTGGATCTACATCCGGCCTATCGGTGGGATACAACACATAAACTGCTCAGCTTGGCGGAGGTATGCGCTTTACCAAACCAAATGCCATTGTCGTTACCTCCGCCACCGAAGGTGAAGGAGGTTATGTTTTCACCCCTTTCTGTCTGTTTGTCTGTCTGTTTGTGGACAGTATATCTCAAAAACTTGTCGACGGATCTGGATGAAATTTTGTGGACAGGTTCAGTGTGTGACAAGGAGGAATTGATTAGATTTTGGTGATGATCCGGATCCGGATCCGACTACTAGAATTTTTAAAGTGATTCTTCACCATTGAGAGATGGGGCCAAAAACGATATATAGCACGATATCTCAAAAATGTATTGGGCCCGATATGTTCTCGTCGATCAGGCATTACGGGGAAGAGGTATGCGCTCAACCGAATGCCCTTCTAGTTTGTTCATGTAATGCATTTACGTGTCTCATTGAGTACTTTTGCGTGTACATTTATGCCAGATATGTGTATCCTTGGTCAGGCCATGTGCTCTTGTCTGCCTCATTCATATCTGTTACTGTTTCCTCTCCTTCCTCTTCTTTTTGTTAACCCCCCCCCCCCCTTGCTTGCTGCTTCACTGTTGGTGTGTTTCCCTTTTGCCCTCTTTCACCTTGTTAATATTGTAGAAAAAAATTGGGACATAGCAGCATCACTCCACAGGGAAGAGCCATTTTCCATGATACATGTATGAAGGCCATACAGACCGACGTAAGCTGAAGAAGGTTATGGCCAGAGGGAGATTTTTGAGGTGGTGGCCAGCTTTGGAGCTATGTTCGAGCATATGGTGAGGCCCAGGTGTTGTGAAGGTGGTACCTCTTCCAGAGGATGAACACAAACAATTTAGGGGATTTATCAGCTGATTCTATTTTTGTGAGGGACAAAGTGAGAGTGTGGATCTTTCCCACATTAAAAAGACGCTTTGCTGGTAGATGACCAATTTATTATACGAGAAGCAATCGCTCCCGCCGGGAGCAGCCAGGGGACTATATTATTATCCTTGTTCAAACTACCGTTCCAAAACACCTCTCACTGTGTAGCCTAATTTAAAATACCTCACTGCACTGGAAAACGTGTGGACAGGAATACTGTACTGTAAAGGGTGGGGACTTGTGATGCCCTCTCCCACCTGGAGTGGCACTACAGTACTACACGGTACACATTTCCATAGATAATTTGTGTCCCTCCGACACACCGCTAAGACCACCATCAGATAAAACACCCCTGTGTACTAATTGGGGTCATGTTGATCCTATGTCGCAAGTCTGGATGTAATCGGCCCAGAACTGTAGGAGTAACGTGACAAAAACACACAAAGAAACACACACTGATCTGTGACTTGTAGTAAGGATTCTCAAGAATTGTAGATAGGTGTGTTGCATCATCCTGTTTGAAGGAGAGGTGAGGAACTATCCTGCAGAGAGTGAAGTCATTGGGTCAAGTAACACAATGGATTTTCCAATGATGATGTGATGTAATTTTGATGGAGACGAAGGAAAGGATTGATTCCAGTGTAGCACCTTGACGGTTGCCGGCCTCGGGAGGTAACACATGCAAAGCAACATGCTGCTTTCCAGTGTACCATTTGAGGAGGGGACTTTAGATGCCATCAGCTGATGCTTTGGAAAGCAGGATGCCAGGCATAATCAAAGGAAATGGCACAGGAAAGGGCCAGTGAGGTGGCCCTTAACTCTTGTTTGAGATTGATTACTGATCCATTATTAATATAGAAGCGTCAGCATGTCCAGGGTGGAATAACCTGTGCAGAAGCCAAACCGATGATTGGTGACAGAGTATAGAGATGAGTGTTGAGGTCAGGAATGGTCGATCCCATTACTTTGTAATGGTGGTAATGCTGACTGGTTTATATTTGAGGAAGTCAGTTTTGTACCATTCTAATGAATTGGGGTAAAAACCTTAGTGATTTTGCATGATGCACATTTTGATGATAGATAGCCCATGGAGAATAATGTAAAAAAAAAACAAAAAAACCGAGAACATTGTCAAAGCATTTATATCATCAGGCCGAGTACCATTGGAGGAGTCAAAATCGGCTTGTCATTCTCCCACCTTTGCGGGAGGGAAGCCCATTTGTTGGAAAGTTTTCATTGAGGTGGTTGTGAGATGAGTACCAGAAGAGAGGCCAAAAGATCTTCACCACTTCTGCAACATTAAGGGATTTGGCCGTAGTCTAAGCACTCCGTCATTCAAAAGTTTCCATTGTCATTCTTCCCTCCAGGTATTCATGACAGCTGTTCACCACCATTTCAGATAATCCCCCCCCCATCCAAAACCATGATCTTTTCTACCCCCATTAACCCCTTCCCCCCAAACCCCAAGCCCACTCCTTCCAAATTTCCAGTTTTTCCTTCATCAAAGTCTGTATCCATAAGATAAGAACTTTATTTCACCACGAGACGACCCGTGAATTCCTGTTGGATTCCCGTTGTCACAGCAGTTGATGAAAAAATAATTTCAACAAAAAAAATCTCCAGGGAACTATACCGCTGAGGTTGTTTGCATTGATCAAATTCTCCCGAAGAGTACCTGACTGAATTGGGAATTGATTTTTTAATATTATTTTTTCGTTGCCTGATTTGAACGAAACTTGATACTGCACACCGCAGGAGAATGGTGAGTAAGATGGCCCTAAAATTTTTGCGCTATCGTGTACCGTTTTGGCTGTATTTCGGGAACATACATACATACATACATATGTACAAGATGAGAGTTTTAGTAATATATAGATAGATAGATAGATGTGTAAAAACAAGCAACATTTTGTCGTTCCCATGCATCCTTCCATAATCCCTACCTCTCATTCCTCCCACATTCCTTATTTTAAAAGCCTCCCCCTATGCCTATAGGATAGGGGAGGTTTGTACCTATTGTAGAGTTTGTTCCTACAATTGGTGCCTCCAGTTTGTAATGGTACCTCAGAGTTACTTACACCTCAAGGAATATAAAACCACCATTTAGGTTTTTCTCCCTGTTTTTCTGCCAATGTCCGAGCTGCATCTCGGATCCAAGTGTGACATTTCGGAATGACATTTTGCATCTATGATAGGAATAAAAAATATGCAGGGCGACATAATGTTTTTTGACCTTGACATAATTTTTTTAGAGCATGACATAATTATAGACATTTGAACATTATTCACCATAAGTCAACAAAGGTATGTCCAATCAGAATGAAATTTCCCTCTCTTGATAGCCTAGAGTAAACCGCAATTAACATCATATCCCTCCAGGTGAAAGGTCAAGGTCAAATGGCGGGTTTTTTTTGTCATCGGTCAACTTTGCCAATGCGAAATCTCAAAGACCACTTGGCCTTCCAAGATGCGCTTGCATCATAATTGTGTACCTGCATTGAAGTTGTGCACCTGATATTTGCTAACTCGGTTCGGCTTGCCAGGCACTTTTAACCTGTTGATGCAAGCACTAACTCTCTAATTCAAGTTGTCTTTTTGGCCCCTGCCCCTTGGACAAGGTCGGAGACGGGGGACTTTAAAATGAGCTCGTTCCGACCGACCGATCGTCTGTCCTTGTACTTTTGTGTATGCCATATTTCAAAAACCGTTGAACATTTAGCTTTCATATTGCTGATATGTATTCCTCATGACATTATCTCGACCTGATTAGATCACGGCTGTGATTGGCTGAATTATGTTGCCCTGGCAATCATCTCGGTAATTTGGCTTGTGCACACGGTTTTTCAAAAACTGTTCAAGATTTAGCTTTCATATTACACAGATCTATTCATCATACGATCGAAAAGGCGGGGACCTAGAGTATCAGCTTCTTGTTAACATGATTTTTAGCACTTGGACGAAAGAGTGGAAATTTCAAAATAGTTAAGCACAATTGTGTTCCTGGATGCAAATTGGACTCACGGAAATGTAGGAAATACGAGAAATATCCATGGATGAGAGGTGTCAGTTTCATACCATTTACTGTTACTAGAGGTGAGCAGCAGCAGTGGATATGATATAACACACACACACACACACACACACACACACACACACACACACACACACACACACACACACACACACACACACACACACACACACACACACACACACACACACACACACACACACACACACACACAAAGTCTGAGAGTCCGATGTTTGTTTTAATTGTTCGAATTTAGAAATGAAAGGGTGATTGAGTTTTGCCTTCAGTTTATGTCTGCCTTATGTACGTGGAATGCTTAACAGGGTGGTATAAGCATCCGACGTGGAATCTTTAAATCCAGCAGCTGGACATGGTCGCTATTCTGCCGGCTTGCCCGTGTGCACGCTCTCATCACACGGTAGGAGCTGCTACACGCTACACCCCGTCAAATGTACCTTTTGTTGCCGGAAAGACAAATATAATAGAGTATGTGGTGAGGAATGGCATGGCTTTTCGTGTACTGACAGGACAGAATACTGCTTCAGGCCATGGAGAACTCCGAGTGTGCTTGGTGGGCCCTCATTTCGCATTATTTGCCAGCAGACCACAAGATTACCATCTCGTCATTCTACGTGGTTTGCAATCTTTGGGAACAGGCAAAACTTCCCATCTCATGTCCGACATTCTCATGGTGAAAGGCCTGCTGATGGTAATATGACAAGTGGGGACTGTCACGTAATTTACCAGCTGCCATCCATTCGAGTGTTGCGACTGATCATGCGTCTGAAGCTATTTCAAACAGCCATTGTAGTGCTGGCTGTGCCGCCCGTGTGCTATATGTATAGTCAAGAGCAGCTCAGCAGCACAAATGCCAGCCTCATAGTTGGCACGGCCACGTTTGCCATCTTCATGCTGTATGCAATGAGCTTCTGGCTGCGGAGGATGATTGGCCGGCTTAGCCTTAACACCACAGGAGACATGGTACATCTGGCACACATGACATTCTGGGGACGGCGTAAGGAAGTAATCCTGCCCGTGAGGAACTTGATGGCATTGTCGGCGAAGACTCGTCGTGGTGAACCCCTGGTCCAGATTCGACGCTACGACTCACAAGAAGTGTTCTACCTTTCATTGCGTTTTGGACGCATTGTAGACAAGAGACGGTTTGAGCAGGTTTTTGGCTCAATTAAATGATGCAATTCATTTCTTAAATTTTGTTTTTTGTCAATTTGAAGAATAAATATCATTTTTGATAAAAGGAGGTTATAAGATGGAGATAAAACGGAGACGTTGTGAAGATAAAGGTATTGCCATTCAAAAGGACTTTACTTGTGATGCCGTAAGGAAACGTTCTTGGTACGAACAAAAAAAGTGAGAGTAACCTTGTTTGTTCTTATTTATAAAGGTGTTTCGAACTAATGTATGTTTATTTCTGATTAAATGTTTCAGGACTCCTCTGAAGATAGTTTCCTGATTCCTCGAAGTGTAGGCAACTTTTCATTCGACAATAAATGGATTTTGTGAACAACTTTTCAACAATAAATTATGACAACACACAAAATCGATCCTACAGGATTATTGCTCATGACACCTGTTACATTTGCAGCAAAATAAAAGAGCATTTTAGGTCTTTCGTTTTCTACTTATTCTGGACATGATGTTTTAAGTTTCTAAAGGCCTCCAGTAAATCTTATTTGTTCAGAGAGATCGCAGAGCACCACCATGGACTCCATAACCAAAGGGGACTGCTGTGTACAATCGTCATGGATTTGCATAAGTTTAAATATAAACAACAGTTTTTGATTGCAGGGTTTTTCTATTGAGAGGTACCACATGATGCTTATTTTTTTTTAATTTCACAAAGCTGAACAAGTGCACTGTAGTTTAAGTGGTCATACAAATCTGTGATAAAGTATAAAGCAATACTCATGTACCTTACCCCAAAGACCAAAATTCATGATCATTCAAAGTACATCCATTCTTTCTCTGTTTGAGAAATGGCTATATTTTTTTTAAGGTGAAAATCTTGTAAATAATTTCGAGGGTTCGTGGGCTTGTTTGTGCGTTTGTTTGTTACTTTTTCAAGGCAGAACTGCAGCATTTAGAGGCCACAAGTTTTGTGTGTACGTAGTTCAGAATCTGGGCAAGGTTTTAAGATACCACATGTTGGCCTTGAAGGCCGTTTTGAGGCTTGGGATGTGGGGTCAAGCAGTGCTGCCACCGGCCGACTCGCAGGCAAAATGTAACCACCATGAGGCCAAGAACTCCACAGCTTTTCGATGTCAAACACGTCCCGAAACCCCCACTGTGAAAAGCTCACCTGGCCGGGTAGCAGCGGGTACTCCTCCTCCCCCCCTTCCGGGCAGCTCCAGGTTCCGGCTCCTCGTCACTTCAACCAGGCAGGACACCCCATCCATCAAATGTCTGTTTGTGGTTTCATACTCCACTATGGAAGCAATGACTTCTGCAAAATCAAATAACAGTATTTCATCCATAAACTTAGAACAGCCTGAATGAAAAACTTTCTTTCTGTGAGTCACCATGTGCCCATTCAGGCTCATCCTTAACCCTTGTCTTCTTCCACTTTTCAGTCCATTTCCTTCCTCTTTCTTTTCCCGCCTCAAATCCCCCGCCCACCACACCTACCCCCAACCCACCTACCCCAACCCATTTTTTTGTCTGTCTGTTACTTGCAAAATAGAAAATTCACAAGTATATTGGTCGGTCTGGTCTGTTATTATGTTTGTTACTTTACTTGCAAAATCAAAGATTTTTCAAGTATAGTGGTTAGTCGATTTTGTTATTCTATCTGTCTGTTTGTCTGTTTATCATCTACAGGTCACAATTTTAAACCGATCTTCAGGAAACTTCACCATATGGTAGAGTTTGTCATAAGGAAGAAGCCTATTGTTTTTGAGGTCAAAAGGTCACCATAGGCCAAAGGTCAACAACTTAGGTGAGATTTCTAAAATCCTCAATTTTCATCCCATTGACTTGAAATTTGAAGAGGATTTATATATTTCAGGTCACTGAATTCAACTCGCCAATTATTTTTGAGGTCAACATCGACCAAAAGGTCTACATAGGCCCAAAGTCAACAACTAAGGTGGTGTTTCTAAAATCCTCAATTTTCATCCGATTCACTTGAAATTTGAAGAGGAGTTGCATATTTCGTAACTTTATTCAACCACCAATTATTTTTTAGGTCAAATTTGTTTTATGGATTTTGCAAGTATCGTGATCTGCACGACGTCGTCGTCTTGTTTATATGTCAATCACCTGCAGGTCACATTTTTACTCCGATCTTCACAAAACGTCACCACCTGGTAGAGGTAGTGACAAGCTGGAAACCTATTGTTTTTGAGGTCAAAGGTCAAGGTCACATAAATCCTCATTTTTCAACCAATTCACTTGATATCTTTGTATATCTGTCTTCTTACTAAAATACGCAATGTGGTCTCTGTCTGTCTGACTATTTTTTCACCATGATACATTCGGTGGTTACTTATCCAATCGCAACCGAACTTGACAGGCAGATTTAGGGTCATACGATGGAGGTTGTAGCGATTTAACTTCCCCCATCCCGAAGGGGGGGTTTGTGCCTTGCACGAACTCTTTCATGGGTGTATAATCGGTTATCATCGCTTTCATGGGGCACACCTTCCAGACATAAAAATTATTATCATTACCACAAACATTTCAGTCAATTCTGTCCAACAGTTACATTTTTAAACAGTCGCTATGAAACTGGAAGAAGTTTGGAGGAAACTCGAAGTGATTAAGGCATTCTATACTTATCGCGTCTCCTTCAGATGAACGGATCAGAGCCGTCTTGACTTGCAAGGCCTCTAGGTAAGTGGCAACGATCTTTAGCTAACAAAGCTGCTTTGATGAGTCTTTACACATGAATGATGGAGGTTGTAGCGATTTAACTTGCCACCCTCTCCAAGGGGGTGTTCCACCTTGGGGGAAGTCTGTGTTAAGGTGTATATCCATGTTAAGATAGCTAATGGTGACATTCTTCCAGGGCCACTTCCCATAAAACAACAACACTAATGATTATAATAACATAATATTAACGTCATTAATAAACAATACCCCCCCCTCCCCAAGGGGTTTTTGTGTCATATGATATTGCCCCGGAGTAGTATTCTCTGAATGACTAAATTGATACAAATGCAGCGTTTTGATGGTAATCGAGTATAAACGGGTAGAAAATGGCTTCCGGTGAATTCCAGTGACGTATTTAATAGACGCATCGCACACTCCGCCCAAGGCTGTACCAACGTTAAATCAGATACAATGACCTCAAGTTAGTTCAATGTTATTACAAAACAATATCTCCTCTCCCCAAGGGGTTTTTGTGATGTGTGATATTGCCCTCCCCCTTCCCTCCAACACCCTCACAGAATTAATTATATTTTGGGGAATTAACAATGGTGAGGCAGGGTTTCCAAACCTCCACCATAAGGATAATGATTGAATTACATATTGTCATGTCAGAGTATCCGTTAATATGGAGTTCCTCAGAGCCAGGATCTTTCGTCCCGAGGGATGGTCAAAGCAGTCTTTTATAATGTACTGCATTCAATATGTACTCTTCATTCTCCAATGTCACCCAAATGAGCCAAAACGATGACAATTACACGGGGAAAGCAGATGGCCAAAACACGCTTTCTTACCTTTTAAAGGATTTATTTTTTATATTGAAAAGCATAGGGAAGAGAGTCGACAACATGCTATCATAAATGGAACAAACCAAGCGAGTCAAAAGACATAAAAGGGAGAAAGGGATATGCAAATTTATATTCAATGAGGAGAAATAAAACAACCCACTAAGCACCACAGATCACTCTTTTACAAACAGCAATAATGCAGGCGGGACTTCCTTTTTCTCTCATGCACAGGGTGGGCGCAGGACTTGATGATGTCCACTTTAAAGACCAGGAGGGAGAGTTGAGCCAGGAATGAACAGGGCCTGTGATGGGTAGGCTTTCCTGTTGGCCACTTGGTCCCCTTTTGTTCTTTTTCCTCCAGACCTGACAAAAACAGGGTGATCCCAGCATGGGTCGATCCCACATGAGGCTTCTCCTCCAAGCGAGGTCTCCGTCCTCCTTTCCAGACGAGCCTCTCCTGGTGGACTCTCGTGCATGAGCCTCTGGTGTCGAATCTCCTTCTTGTGGCCTCTCGAGCCCTCACGAGTGGCGAGCCTATCCTTCCTCTCACGTGGACTCCCCGGTCGACTGTTGTGCACACCATCCCCTTCTTTCTCCTGGGCGGAGTCTTCCTCTGAGGTACCACCCACAGGGGCATCCCCTATAAAAACAAACGTACATTTTTTCTTCTGGGCTCTACAGCCCACTGTGCCGCCATGGCTGGCACACACTTGCCAGAGAGATTGTAATCAGCCTACTTGCCTCTGCAATGGGAAGTCCTCACCTCACCTTGCCTACAAGAGGTCTTTACATTTACATAATGAATTAATCTGTCAACCCTGTCTATAAATTGCAGAGGCTGCCTCTTCAGCATCACGTGTAACAAACGACTTACTCTGACAGATCCCTGTTGCACCGGGAGACAAAGTAGAGAATGGCGGAGCTTGGATCGCCTCGAGAGTGAGGGGAGGAGCATTTCGTCGCCTCTGAGGGGTGAAGTTTTCGTTGCCCTGTGAGGGAAGGAGCCTGGATCTGGCAGGTTCGAGTTGTGAGAGAGGATCGTGAAGTGAGGATGGGAGTTTGGAGGAGGAGAAAAGACTGCTGAGGAGAATGAGTATCTATAAGGATCGTGAGATTTGAAGTAGAACAGGACTCGGAGGTGGACAGTCTGAAGAGAACAGTCTGAGGTGAGCCCGGTAGGACAGTGCTGAGGAGAGCTGACTGAGGAGCTCGTCCTGTCTGCCTGTTTCATGGTGCCTGGAGCCTGTCTGTCATCCCTGGATCCTACCGTGAGCTCTCATCGTATGTTCGACCTCTCATCACCTGCTCGTCTCTCCATCGTCTGCTCATCTCCCCATCGTCTGCTCTTTACCACTATAAGAGTTAAGCCAACCAGTTTTGTTCCCTTTCCCTGTCTGTGATTGAATCTGGTGTGTGGCACCTTGGGTTTTATTCACATTGTATTTAATTATTTATTATCGATTCCGTGTTCCCCCTTTCTTCCCTATCCCAACCCACCGTCATCTCACGTTCACCATTCCTTGATTTATTTATTTGTTTCGGGAATAAACCCCCGTTTGTTTTACAAGAGCTAAGGTTCTCTTGTCTCTCCTCACAACCGTGCGCGCGCAGTCCGTCATAACTTGGAAGGTCTCCAGAGGTGTTAAACCCGTTCGTCACATCGTGGGATTTTAACCTCCCGCCGCAACGAGCTCGATGCTAGTTGAGCCGTTGATGTTGCAATATTATCATGTCATGATGCGTAGTCTGATCCTTTCAACGACCTGATCTAACATATAATGTCATGCATGGTCTGATCCTTTCAATCGGTCACACTAAACATTGCCTGGAGAAGTGCGGAGACATCTGGAGACGCCCGGAGACTTGTTAACCTCCGCCATCTTCGAAGATGGATGGAGGTTACTGTTTTCACCCCTTTCTGTTTGTGTTTGTTTGTTTGTGAACAGTATTACGGAAAAACTCCTCGACGGATTTCGACCAAACTTAGTGGGGGGGGGGAGATTAGGTATGGTCCAAGGATCATACCATTAAATTTTGTACTTGGTCCCCCCCCCGCCCCAAAAAAAAAATTTGTTAGAGAATTTTTTTTTTTTTGCATTTCTGCATGTTTTAAGTGATTTCCAACCCCCCCCCCCAAAATAAATTGTTACCCTCCCCAAAAAATAGAGAATTTTTTGCATTTCTACATGTTTTAAGTGATTTCCAACCCCCCCAAAAAAATTGTTACCCCCCAAAAAAAATTTCGAGAAATTTTTTTTTTTGCATTTCTACATGTTTTAAGTGATTTCCAACCCCCCTCAAAAATTGTTAGTGAAAAATTTTTTTTTTTGTATTTCTACATGTTTTAAGTGATTTCCAACCCCCCAAAAAAATTGTTACCCCCCCCCCAAAAAAGGGGGAAATTTTTTTTTGCATTTCTACATGTTTTAAGTGATTTCCAACCCCCCCCAAAAAAAGGAAATTTTTTTGCATTTCTACATGTTTTAAGTGATTTCCAACACCCCCCCAAAAAAAATTGTTAGAGAAAAAAAATTGTTAGAAAAATTTTTTTTTTTTTTTGCATTTCTACATGTTTTAAGTGATTTCCAACCCCCTCCCCCAAAAAATTGTTCGAGAAAAAAAATGTTTTTTTTTTGCATTTCTACATGTTTTAAGTGATTTCCAACCCCCCCTCCCAAAATAATTGTTAGAGAAAAAAAATTTTTGCAACTTTTTTTTCAACAAAATTTCGATTTCTTTTTTTTGCATTTCTACATGCTTTAAGTGATTTCCAACTCCCCCCCCCCCCCCCACAAAAAAATGTTGGAGAAAAGAACTATAACTTTCAGCGCTGTTGACATCATATTTAATGAATAAGATATAAGGTTCACTTGAGTGACCCAGCAGTATTGGCGGAGGAGGTTTTGCACTCTCCCGAGTGCTCCCCCTCTAGTTAGCAGTTGGAACTACTGTAAATCTCAATTCTTCCGTTCAAATTTTAGTAAAGTCAGCCTGTATGATCACATCGTCACACGAGACATTTTGGAAGAAGAGAGTCGTGGATATGTGTTGTTCACATTCTTCAATCTTCCAAAGAAAGTCAACAAGCTTTGCAGCAGTCTCAAGTACAGGCCCCGATTGCGGTGTTGTCCGATGAGTCCGTGCATCTTCAATCAGGTCTGAGCAAGTGTAATATTTAATGCTGTTTATATAAACCGTTTGTATAAATTGAAATTGCATTTGATTTTTCTATTGTAAACAGTGTTTCTGCAAATATTTCCTTACGGTACTTGTATTTTCATACAAATTCGCCCAAGTACATGGAACCATGCCTGAACATGTCCCAACCTTGGAGACATGCCCAGCTGTATGATTAGCTCTTGATAGATTGGGCACACAGCTATAAACGCTTGTGGACCTTACATGAGGGATGATGTAGAGTGTAGACGGAGGAAGCAGTTCAAGGAGAACATTGAAGTCGTTTCACTGGGATTACATTGAGTCGTGCTCGTGTGGGTTTTCTCTTTGAAACGAGGACACATTCAGAGGCAAGGTGTTCATCAGAGCCTTGGCTTCAATGGGGATCAACTCAGCTATTTGGAGCACCCTTGGTTTGGGTGTACCATTCCTGTCAAGCCATACATGACACTGATCACTCACCAGAGCAGACAGGAGTGATTCTCCTTGGTAAGGCTGACATCAAATCCAAACGGTAGGCTTGCACAGGCACGAGGCTAACCTTACCAGGTAAGCAAAACCAGAACACTTTGCAATAAGACACAAACAAAACACCATTTATTTGCATCAATGTGCTACACACAACTTATAAAATCTACTTCTGCTGCTGCTTTGTCAGTTGGTTCACAATTGTCTTCATGATATAAATTTGTTGCAACTGCCTTTCTGTTCACTGTAACCACAAGCCAATCATTCCGTGCTTGCTGAAATGTCTTAACATGTTTACATGCTATTACTGCACCACACTGGTTTCGGAGTTTGTTTAGAATCAGGTTAAGATAATCTGGATGTTTTGGGTTGTAAATAAGCAGTTTGGTTCATGTTAGCAACACTGTGACTCAAGTTCTGCTTCCTTGGTATTTTTGGTTAAACGGCCTGTTTACTCTAACCACTCAAATCTGGACTGCAACAACCTGGTGTGACTCGGGGTGTGGTTTCCACCTTTTTGGGTGTGGCTGTCTTTGTGCACCCATAAGTGGTCACAACCCCCGATCCTGCGACACTATAAATAAATTGGCAGTTCAATGCCTGGAGAAGCCTAAAAACCTCAACTACCACAATTGAGAGAGTTAGTCTGACATAAAGAAGAATGTCTTACCATTTTTACTACATGATTGATTCCATTTATGGGACCTATACCAGCAAAAAAGGAACTGGCTCTTTAAATGTGCCCATTGGCATCTGGCATTCAGGGTGTACTGGCAACTAAGTCTGATGATGTGAGGAGAGGGTAAAGCATGTAATTTAACTTATCAATTAAAATAGACAAATATAGATAGATATCATTTATTGTCTCGGCATACAGTGCTGTGCTGTTGGCCTGTACATATATGCCATCTCCTTTTCCATGTCGTACATTTACTCCTTCACATGAACAACTGACGAAGCATAAAATATCAAGAACCTTTCTTGGAGAATGACGACACTTCAAGTGAAATAGAATCCAAACATCCCAGTTTGCTTTCGGCAGGACCTTTATCTCTTTGAAGATGCACACCTGCATTACAGGTCAGGGTAAGTTATTAAATGATGTACCATTTGCTTATTACACATGCAATGATAAATTGACAGGATTTTTGACCCAACCCTCCTCCTCCTTCTTCGTATGTAGCACAAGGCTGCGGGTAGTACCATTGGCTGAGGGCGAGGCTGTGCCGCTGATGCAATACCACTGTTAACAGTACACTGGTACTCATTTCGCCGACCTTGGAAGTATGGCAGCCTGAGTCAACACCACCTGGTATTAATTCAACGGCCGACAAGGGCTCGAATTTTGGACCCAAAGATCCCAAGCCTGTCACCCGAACCACTTAGCCAACACCAGGCTTAACCCAAGCCTCCTCCCCCCACTAAAGTGTAAGAGATGTAAATCCCATGTAAGAGAACATCTGGGGACAAGTGACCACAACAATGTACAACATTTTGTTGCCACGTGGATTTCAGGATAGCAAGATAAGGCTGTTATATTTCAGCAGGGCAAATTTTGAAGGTATTAGAAGAGAGTTGTGTGCTCCAGATTGGGAAAAGCTAACATGTGGGCAGACTGCATCAGAGAAATGAACAACTTTCAAGGCGTAATTGTGTTGGTGGCAGAGGAGGCATATTCTGGTGAGGTGTAAACTTCGAGGCAGAAAGAGACCAGGGTATAGTCGTGGGGAGGTAAGCAGTGTTATTAACGATAAGCAGAAGGCATCGAGTACAAAATAACAGGACGAGAGACCGACTGGAGGTAAACAAAGGCGAGTTCAGAAATTAACTCTCAGCCAAAAAAGGGTGTGGCCAAATATATTAAACATAAAAGTAAGACATTCTTCAAGTACTATATGTCTAAAGGGACAGATAAAGAAAGGTGAACATTATTTTGTGGGCCCCTTAAGGAATAGCACAGGAGAATTCAAGTACGATGATGGTGAGATGGCAGGCTTATTGAATCGTGGGGTTTTTTTGTTTCTACATTTACACAAGAACAGTCAGGGGAACTTCCAATAGCTGAGAGTATCTGTCTCAGCGGTGAGCAAGGGGACCCAAATAAGAACGCAGGAAGTAGAGAAACAGCGAGGAAAACTAGGGGATGATAAAGCTCCGGGGCCAGGTAGCATGTATCCAAGTATATCGAAGAAGGTATCAGCACAGATGGAGGATGATGTTACTGGATATCTCGGACTGGCAGGATGGCCTACATGTATGCACACTCGTCTCTAAGCTGATGTTTAAGATAATTAATGGTGTAGCTAAAATAAGTGTGGAAAAATTGTTCAGCAGAATGGACACTGCCAGGACAAGGGGCACAGTTTAAGAGTAATGAAGAGAGTTAGGATGGTAGTAACAAGCAAGGCAGGGGTCTTTCACTCAGAGAGTGGTGTATGCATGGATTGGTCTCCCTGCTTGGGTAGTGACAATAGAGTCAGGGGATAGTGTTAAAATTGAGTTGGGAGTCAGGTTGGGGAGGTATCTGGAAGTAGTCAGGGTGGGGAGCACAAATTTGTTGGCATGATTGTGTGGGTTTGATAGGCCTCATGGTCTCCTCCTGTGTTGAAGTTTTTTGTATGTTCCCTTTTAATGCCACAATTGCTCACAGCATATTTGGTTCAGTTATTTTGCTTTGGAGGCAGGATGCAGAGATTACAGGAAGATACGTGACACCACAAGTAGAAATACTTGTAACATTTTATTGATGAACCATAACTTGGTCATGCACAGTCACCCCTGCCCATCTCAGCTTTGCCTGTCCTGTCCCTTTGGCCGTTAAAATGTCGTGTAAACACACCTAAGTGGGTCAGTTTAAGCTCCATTGTTATCCTGATGTTGCAGGCCCAAATGGCTACTATTAAAATAAATTCTGGTCACTTTGGCTTTGTGACCGGTGATGGAGGACTCGTGTCCAACAAAAGATTTTGTACTTTGTGGATAGCCACATACGTCTCTTGAATAGTACTTTAAGCCGGAGTAGTCATTTTAGATCGACTGCATCCTGACAGGATGTCAGTAATTACAAATGTTTCAGAAATTTGGCAAAAGTATTCGTCTTACAAGTACCAGCAAAATATTTTGTCCAGCAGTACATTTTTAATCCACAAACTTTTATTTTTTGAGATGGCCATATTCTCTACGGAGTAACTATTTTATTTGTTCTTTCTTCATCATCTCACAAAGCCACATTTAATCGATGTACATACTTGGTTCGTGCAACTATTTGAAATTATTATTATTATAACCTTTCTCTTACGTTTGTCCGAGGAAAGGGCGTTTCTCGTTCTGGGTGTGCTTTGGAAAACAGTTGCCGGGAATAGTATCCGCATGATAGGCACGCGATCTCCATCCGGTAATGGTTAAGCTTGCAAAAATTGCATCAGGAAAGATTGTTCAATTTTAAAACAAGGCTTTCCGTCCATTTTGAGGTTGTAATAATAATGATAATAATAATAAGTCTGAAGACGACGATGGTTCACGAGCGGTATTTGACGATGTAGATTGTTTCAGAAGTCAAGGATGAGACAATGTGTTAATGTTTGACCAAGTTATAAAAATGATCAACATGATGTGGTACGAGTGACGGGTTATTAGCTGCAAAATGTCGAAAACCCGGTTTCGTTCAAAAACTTTAAAAATTTGACCTTTGCATAACCTTTAAAGGTCACAAAACAATGTTGTGGACATTAAAATAAGGAAACAGGATACGTGCTATAGCTTAATGGAGTTAGTTCGTCGAAGAAGGTCGAAAACCCGGTTCGATTCCCACAACTTTGAAAATTCGACCTTTGCGAACTTTAATGGTCAAAGGTCAAGGATTATGACCTTTGGTGCAAAACTTCCTTTGGAACATTCCAGGAACAATATAATGTCATATAGGCTAAATGGCATTTCGCACTCCTCGGATTATTGGTTCACGAAAAAATATTTTCACGAAAAAAATAAGTGACCACTATATTTGTTATTGTTGTGTGTCTGTCTGTCTGTCTGTCTGTCTGTCTGTCCCGAGCATAGCTCCGTGGGTTTTGATCCGATCCTGAAAAAATTTTGGTGGGAGGTTTATATCATGATGTGGTTGTGTTTTCCTGAAAATGGGAGTGGTGCGCCCATTATGGGCGGAGCCACGCCCAAAAAACATGTGTTTTTAGGGGGTAGCCGATTTCAATTTGCATCTTCTCCTCGGGGGTTTGTCGAATCTGACAGGGGTTTCAGTATTTGGTTAGCCCAATGGCACCTGCATAGCCCCACGGAGCTTGATTTTTCATTTTCGTCCCAATGTCAAGGTCACAAGGTCAAGGTCACAAGGTCACGAACTTAGAAAAATTTTGAATTTTCACACAAAAATCATACGACCGCCCAAACTTTGAGAGCTAGGATGACAATATTTTTTACGCATACTCTTGAAGTCATTCCCCACCAAAAGTCTTGAAACCATTTTGCTCTATCTCGAACACCTTTCCTGTGGCGCCCCCTTCAAGTTTGTTTTTACGCTGATTTCATCAAAGCATGGATAATCCGATGAGTGCGAAATGCCATATAGCCTATATGACGTTATATTGTTCCTGGAATGTTCCAGAGGAAATTTTGCACCAAAGGTCATAATCCTTGACCTTTGACCTTTAAAGGTCACAAAGGTCAAATTTTCAAAGTTGAGGGAATCGAACCGGGTTTTCGACCTTCTTCGACGAACTAACTCCAATAAGCTATAGCACGTATCCTGTTTCCTTATTTTAATGTCCACAACATTGTTTTGTGACCTTTAAAGGTTATGCAAAGATCAAATTTTTAAAGTTGTTGAATGAAACCGGGTTTTCGACATTTTGCAGCTAATAACCTGTCACCCGTACCACATCAAGTTGATCATTTTTATAACTTGGTCAAACATTATCACATTGTCTCATCCTTGACTTCTGAAACAATCTACATCGTCAAATACCGCTCGTGAACCATCGTCATCTTCAGACTTGTCCATGCTTTGATGAAATCAGCGTAAAAACAAAGTTGAAGGGGGGTGCCACGGGCAAGGTGTTCGAGATAGAGCAAAATGGTTTCAAGAATTGAGGTGGGAAATGACCTCGATTCTGCATAAAAAATATTGTCAACCTCGCTCTCAAAGTTTGGTCGGTCATATGATTTTTATGTCAAAATTCGAAATTTTCTAAATTCGTGACATTGTGACCTTGACCTTGACCTTGGGATGAAAATGAAAAATCGAGCTCCGTGGGGCTCTGCAGGTGCCATTGGGCTAACCAAATACCGAAACCACTGCCAGATTCGACAAACCCCTCGGAGAAGAAATTTTTTTCTGTTAAAATTCGCAATTTTCTAAGTTCGTGACCTTGTGACCTTGACCTTGTGACGAAAATGAAAAATCGAGCTCCGTGGGGCTATGCAGGTGCCATTGGGCAAACCAAATACCAAAACCCCTGTCAGATTCGACAAACCCCCGAGGAGAAGATGCAAATTGAAATCGGCTAACCCCTATAAACACATGTTTTTTGGGCGTAGCTCCGCCCATAATGGGCACATGCCCATTTTCAGGAAAACACAACGAGATCATGATATAAACCTCCTACCAAATTTTATCAGGATCGGATCAAAACCCACGAAGCTATGCTCAGGACAGACAGACAGACAAGCCGGTAGGCGGACATGGGTAGTCCACTACCCAATAGAACTTGACGCGATGGGCCCATTCGATGGGGAATGACCTGAGGATTAAGCACAAGAAAATTCATGATTCTAGCTTCAAGGGTTAATGCTGCAGATTGTTTTTTAATTGAAATACCCCCACATTTTGAGGTTTTTCGGCCGTTGCTCGGCAACGGAGAGGTCCTTCGCAACGGTTCTTTCTCACACATAACTCGGACATACCATGAACCTACAATACCAGTTTCATGTATATTGGTTCACGAAAAAATATTTTCACGAAAAAAATAAGTGACCACTATATTCGTTATTGTTGCGTGTCTGTCCGTCTGTCTGTCTGTCTGTCTGTCTGTCTGTCCCGAGCATAGCTCCGTGGGTTTTGATTCGATTTTTATGAAATTTTGGTGGGAGGTTTATATCATGATCTAGTTGTGTTTTCCTGAAAATGGGCGTGGTCCGCCCATTATGGGTGGAGCCACGCCCAAAAAACATGTTTTTAGGGGGTAGCCGATTTCAATTTGCATCTTCTCCTCGGGGGTTTGTCGAATCTGACTGGGATTTCGGTATTTGGTTAGCCCAATTGCACCTGCATAGCGCCATGGAGCTCGATTTTTCATTTTCATCCCAAGGTCAAGGCCACAAGGTCACGAACTTAGAAAATTGCGAATTGTGTTTTTAGGGGGTAGCAGTAGGGAAAGAATACTGGTTCTGGCTCACTTTTCCCCATGTAAATGAATGGGGGATTTTCAGCCATGAAATTTTTCTTTTTTTTCCCCTAAAAAAATAAATCCCCTTTTTAGCCCAAGGTATATTTATTTGTCTCCCCTTTTAACCTGGAGCCTGGTGTTGGCTTAGTGGTTAGGGTGGTGGCTTGGGATCCCAGGGTCCTGAGTTCAAGCCCCGTTTGCTGCTGAATTAACACCAGGGGGTTGACTCAGCCTGCCATCCTTCCAAGGTCGGCGAAATGAGTGCCAGTGTACTGGTCCCGGTGTATGCCCCGGTTAGAATAGGTGTACCATATCCCTGTGTGTCGTAAGAGGCGACCAGGGTTGGCGTCAGGAAGGGCATCCGGCCATAAAACATTGCCTCAAGAAAAAGCCAAACCCCTGCACAGCAGGGAAAAATGGCTGTAAAAACGGTCATTTTTTATTTCCCCTTTTAACCTAGGAGCTCTCTATTCAAATAGCCCATACAACAAGATAAAGATTTGTTAAAGGTGATTCTAAAGAAATATCTGAAACATCGAAGCCTCGGGGCACTCTCTATTCAAATAACCCATACAACAAGATAAAGATTTGTTAAAGGTGATTCTAAAGAAATATCTGAAACGTCTAAGCCCCGGGACACACTTTATCAAATAACCCATACAACAAGATAAGGATTTGTTAAAGGTGATTCTAAAGAAATATCTGAAACGTCTAAGCCCCGGGACACTCTTTATCAAATAACCAATGCATATTGTTTAGCTCACTCATTGAAGCCTGGTGTTGGCGCAGTGGTTAGGGCAGCGGCTTGGGATCCAAGAGGTCCTGAGTTCAAGCCCCGTTGAGGCACTGAATTAATACACCAGGGGGTTGACTCAGCCTGTCATCCTTCCGAGGTCGGCGAAATGAGTACCAGTATACTGGGCCGGTGTATACCCTGGTTAAAATAGGTGTACCATATCCCTGTGTCGTAAGAGGCGACCAGGGTTGCGTCAGGAAGGGCATCCGGCGTAAAACATGTGCCAAATCACTATGCGGATCATACGGATGATCCGCAGTGGCGACCCCTAACGGGAGCAGCCGAAAGAAGAAGAAGAAGATTGTTTAGCTCACTCATTGAACCTATAAACATTTGTTCATTCTCAAATTCCTTCAATAGTTTAATTTTCTTTGCACAATAATCCCCATCTAAAATATTGAAAAACAAAACATTTGAATCTTTATATTTTTTAAGATACCCATTTTGTGCCATTACGAAATGATAAACTTCTCTTAATGATCTCATCTGACCACCTCCTGAGCCACAGGTTATTTTTCTTAAGCCCCGCCCACTTTTCATAAGCCCCGCCCACTTTTCTTTAAGCCCCGCCCACTTTCCTCTAAGCCCCACCCACTTTTCTGTGG
The DNA here is from genome assembly GCF_056783735.1 of Eptatretus burgeri. NCBI lineage: Eukaryota > Metazoa > Chordata > Myxini > Myxiniformes > Myxinidae > Eptatretus > Eptatretus burgeri. Next base: position 67,189,677 of record NC_140961.1, read on the forward strand.
ATTTTTATAAGCCCCGCCCACTTTTGCTAAGCCCCGCCCACTTTTCATGAGGTATTTTTTTTTATAAGCCACGCCCACTTTTCCTAAGCCCCGCCCACCTACTCTTACATCATTTCCAGTTCATCTCTGACTCACAAAGAAATCACAAGAAAATTCCAGCATGTTATGGTTTTGAAAAAATTGCCCAAAGAAGGCCTGCGTGAGCTTGCCCAGGGAATTTCCACAGGAAACCACACCCAACAGTCTTTCCCTATAAAAGCCTCAAGCCCAGGCTCCATTTTAAACATTTGTTTTTGCTGGCAATGGTGTGCTGTGTGCTTGCCTGGAACTCTCAGACTTGTATGGAACTAAACCTTCAAGTTGATGAACTGGATTCAAACCTCTTATCTGTTGAGGTAAGATTTTATTTTCCTATTTTTAGTTCCTTTTAAACATCGACTCGTTTAATAATTAAATAACTTAATTAATACATTATTATTTTCTCTCACAGGAAATTGTATCTGAAATGCAACATGAAAATACCGATTTTGCCACAACTTGGGGTGAAATTGTTGGCTTGGTTGAAGACCTTATGAGCGACCAAGACCGACAGAACGAGCAAGACCTTGAGTGGGATGACTTTGGGGTCCCTTGGAACTCTCTGACTTGTATGGAACTAAACCTTCAAGTTGATGAACTGGATTCAAACCTCTTATCCATTGAGGTAAGATTTTATTTTCCTATTTTTAGTTCCTTTTAAACATCGACTCGTTTAATAATTAAATAACTTAATTAATACATTATTATTTTCTCTCACAGGAAATTGTGTCTGAAATATGAAATGAAAATACTGCTTTTGCTACAACTTGGGGGGAAATTGTTGGCTTGGTTGAAGACCTTATGAGCGACCAAGACCTACAGAACGAGTTCGTCCTTGATGACCCAACCAAAGAGTTATACCTTGGAGACCAGCAAAATCCTGAAAAAGAGTTTTACAGCAATAGTACTCATTGTGAGTTATCAAGACAATACCCACTGAACAAGTTATACCTTGATGAGCCAGAATACAAGTTTTACCTTGGAGACTCACAAATTTTGAAAAAATCAGTAAATGAGTTCTGCCTTGATGGTTTAAATAACTACCTTGGAGACTCAGGAAAAGGGTTCTGCCAAGATGGTTCTAAATATGGGGCCTACCTTGGAGACTCACAAATTTTGAAAGAATCAGTAAATGAGTTCTGCCTTGATGGTTTAAATAACTACCTTGGAGACTCAGGAAAAGGGTTCTGCCAAGATGGTTCTAAATATGGGGCCTACCTTGGAGACTCACAAATTTTGAAAAAATCAGTAAATGAGTTCTGTCTTGATGGTTTAAATAACTACCTTGGAGACTCAGGAAAAGGGTTCTGCCAAGATGGTTCTAAATATGGGGCCTACCTTGGAGACTCACAAATTTTGAAAAAATCAGTAAATGAGTTCTGCCTTGATGGTTTAAATAACTACCTTGGAGACTCAGGAAAAGGGTTCTGCCAAGATGGTTCTAAATATGGGTCCTACCTTGGAGACTCACAAATTTTGAAAAAATCAGTAAATGAGTTATCCTTAAGAGACTTTGTAAGTTGGTTTTACTTTGAATACTTGAAATGTGGGTTCTGGATTGATAACTCACAATGTGATACATATCTTGGAAACTCAACGGGAATGTGGTTATACCTTGAAGACTTGGAAAGTTGGGTTTATGTTGGACACTTGAAACTTTTTTGGGGGCTTTTATTTATTTATTTATTTATTTTTTATTATTATTATTTTATTTATTTATATTTTGGAGACTTTTGGAGTTGCTATCACTCTTTGGGATCTAAACCTATCAATGTAGTTCTTTGTCGGATGGTGCTTGATGGGAGCAAGATCAAGAAAGTTCTGGGAAGAAAGTGCAGGCTTACTCCCCCTTTTTACGTCATCAAACCTGAAAGCATTAAAAGACAGAATTGGAAGAAGAGAAAAAAACAAAAAATATACATTGTTCGTTCTGGGAAGGAAGTGCAGGCTTACTCCCCCTTTCTACGTCATCAAACCTGAAAGCCTTAAAAGACAGAATTGGAAGAAGAAAAAAAACGTAAAAAATATATATAGGTGGAAATCTCATTTTGAAAAAGACATTGTGTTGGGCGAGGATTGAGTTGGGGTTGAGATTTTGAATGTGAGGGTTGGGGTTGAGATTTTGAATGTGAGGGTTGGGACACACACACACACACACACACACACACCAACAAACAAAGTTAAGCCTTTACTTCAGTTGAGGATTCTGTGTTTGGGGTTCACAGATCTAAGAACGTCCACCCCTTGACACACATTATATACTGTTATACACCTCGGACTTGGCCCTCGAGTGTCCACAACGGTGTATAGTAGGAGGGAGTGAAGCGCCAACCCATTGCTCCCATTGCACACACATTATATACTGTTATACACCTCGGACTTGGCCCTCGAGTGTCCACAACGGTGTATAGTAGGAGGGAGTGAAGCGCCAACCCATTGCTCCCATTGCACACACATTATATACTGTTATACACCTCGGACTTGGCCCTCGAGTGTCCACAACGGTGTATAGTAGGAGGGAGTGAAGCGCCAACCCATTGCTCCCATTGCACACACACACACACACACACACACACACACACACACACACACACACACACACACACACACCAACAAACAAAAGTTAAGCCTTGACTATTCAGTTGAGGATTCTGCGTTTGGGGTTCACAGATCTAAGAACGTCCACCCCTTGACACACATTATATACTGTTATACACCTCGGACTTGGCCCTCGAGTGTCCACAACGGTGTATAGTAGGAGGGAGTGAAGCGCCAACCCATTGCTCCCATTGCACACACACACACACACACACACACACACACACACACACACACACACACACACACACACACACACACACACACACACACACACACACACCAACAAACAAAAGTTAAGCCTTGACTATTCAGTTGAGGATTCTGCGTTTGGGGTTCACAGATCTAAGAACGTCCACCCCTTGACACACATTATATACTGTTATACACCTCGGACTTGGCCCTCTAGTGTCCACAAAGGTGTATAGTAGGAGGGAGTGAAGGGACAACCCATTGCTCCCATGGGTATTATCTGCTTAGTTTTGTCTTTTGTAATTCCTGTGAATAAAATGAACCTAAAATCTCTTCCCTTCCAAATCATATATCTTATAAGTCCAAGGAACCGTATCTATTACATCAACAATTTTAAAAAGTTCTTTCGTCCATCGTTTAGTAAAACCCTTTTCAAAATGAGATTTCCACCTATATATTCTTACGATATCACCAACTTTGAACTTAGGTTTTCTGACATTAATCTCTTTTTCATATTTTAATTTTGTAAATGTTTCTGATGGTTTCATATTTGTTGCCGTGTGAATCGTGTCATTATACTTATCCACAATATCCTGAATAAAAGATGACCATTGTTGTGAACCGAGTTGTGTGAATTTTTTATATAGTCTCTCTTTTAAGGTACGATTAAAACGTTCAACAACAACTGCCTTCCCTTCATTAAAGGTACTGTATAATGTAATACTGTTATTTTTTAGAAAATTCATAAATGTCTTGTTATAAAACTCTCTACCCTCATCAGTCCACAATTTTTTAGGTTTTCTCTTACTTTTATTAAATATCTGTTGAAAAGCTAACATAAGAGTATTACCTGTTTTGTTTTTTAAAGGGACAACCCACACATATCTACTCCTCAAATCAATAACGGTTAAAGCATACTTGTACCCCTTATCATTATTGAGTTCAATCAAATCAGCAGACCAGATATAATCTACTTCCTTGGAATAAACTTTCCTTCTCTGAAACTTTGTGAATATTGGTTTATGTAATTCATCAGCTAATTGCTCTTCAATCTTAATGACATCATTAGAGCTTACAAGTTTTTTGAATTTCCAAGTCCAAGTTTCAATTTAGCACTGATCATCTTCTTCACAATGAACCGATCAACTTTTTCTCTCAAGGTTGGATTTTGTATCAGAGACAAATTATACAACATTTCTCTATCGGCTTCATGCTTTTCTTCCAACGTTGTCGTATTCCCATAATCAATATCGTGTCTCATGCACACTTCATCAACTCTATTGATAGGCTTACTCCAGGATTTAGGATTGTCTGCCTCATCTAATCTTTTATCCAAGTTTGTGCCTGGACCACAGAAAGAATACCCTGGAAGATGTAATTCCCCTGGTATTCCAGTAGTTGTAAATTTACTTCCTGATAAAAACTTTTGTATATCTCCTCCTAGTTTGTGTTGGGAGATAAATTGATTTTTTTTGAACCACACACCGAACATATACCTTTTTGTATAACCCTGTTATTTTTACTTTTAATATATGAAATATTTTTAGTATTAGTTTTCTTTTTACATTTGAGACAATAACTCATTTATTTATGAGAAAAATTCCTGCAGAGTGCAAAAACCTTTTTAGTTTCCAACATGCACATTTGAATCTTAATTTTTTAAAACATAAAGAATCCTTAGAAATGCCTTCACTCTCTCCCCCATTTATTTAAGAAAAAAAAAAAAAAAAAAAAAACTTGAATTAAAATACATGTCTTCTCGATGTCAACAGTCTTGTCGAAAGTATTGTAAATAGACTTATCAATTCTTTGTTTTCCTCCTCGGTGGGTTGAGTTATTTTCTGTAATAACCCTATTCTTTTTTGAATCTCACTGGTTTCCATATTTTGATATTTATTCATCCACTCTCTTTCCTCCCTCTCCTCCCTCTCTCTCTTCTCTCTTTCCTCCCTCTCTCTCTTCTCCCTTTCATCCCTCTCTCTCTTCTCCCTTTCATCCCTCTCTCTCTTCTCTCTTTCCTCCTTCTCTTTCTTCTCCCTCTCCTCCTTCTCTCTCTTCTCCTTTTCCTCCTCTTCCCTCTCTTCTTCAACTCCTTCCTCATCCCTTACTATCCTTGAATCGCTTACACCCCATAGAATATTATACATATATTCATCAGGATTTCTTGTTATTCCTGTATCCAAAATAATTTTTTTACAACAGGAAACCAATAAAATTTCTTTTGAATTTCTAAAAGAGCCTTACCTTTTCTTAACTTTATAATTTTTTCATTATTTAACATTCTAATTAAATCTAAAGTTGTCGGTTTATCAACATCAGCATAATGCCAATCTTTTATTGAAAATACCTCATTCTTATGTTGTAGAACATATTTATTAAAATACCGAATACCCTTTTCTTGAAGGTATGCTTGGACACAGAAATGATAATTTTCTTGAAGCCTTCTTGCTGTCATTTATGTATTAGAAATATATGTTAGAATAATATTATGGCACGAAACACCTCCCCATCTTCCCATAGTTAAATCATTTTGTATTTCCTTACTTATTATATATAATCCTGTTTTTTCTGTTTTCATGAGATAAACAAGGGCAAAACCATTATTATATTTACCCTTATTAAATTCTTTTATTTGTTGTTTACTAATCGTAGCCCCACAAAACTCATTCTCGATACCAAGTGGATAATATTCTTCCTTACGAGACTGATTTAATTGTTCCAGGTCTTCGAGGTTAATTTTAAATGACCAATTATACCCTAAATCATTCATATCATACCCCCATTGTTCTATTCTCATACAAACGATACGCCCTTCTTTATAAAAAATTTATTTTAATTCGAACTGTGAATTCTGTATGACCTGGAGATAATATCAACACTTCTGTATCTTTGGAATACACAGCCGTTTTATTTAAGTATATATATTGTGATAAATCACTTAATCTCACCAAATCATTCACATATGCAGAGCTTGGATAATTTATTAATTTAGAAGCATTTTTCACATTATTTTTTTTTTTTTTACGATATTTTTACGATCATTCGCTTCAGTTGGGGTTGGATAATTTTTTAATTTATAAGCATTTTTCATGTTAATATTTTTGGTTATATTATATTTATGTCGTTCAGCCTGTGCCTTTGTGTAATAATTTGATAAATCAATATCCAGCTCTTGAGATACACCAAAGATAGAACCATCTTTACCAACATAAGTCATTTATATTAGATTAAAAATAATATCATAAAATTTTTTATTTTTGTTGAGTTGAAATAACACATAGAGGCATAATTGGCCACAACACTTGGAATTTAATTCTTGGACTTGAAATGTTTGATAAACACCATTCTGTAAGAATTTTATGACTTCAACAGGTGGCGGAAGACCAAAACTCTCAAAATAATATTTGTCTTGACTATTAAAAATACAAACCCAATGAGAACCGTTCCCATTATTATCTTCTAAGTTCATAATAATATTCTTTGTATGTTTCGGCACATTTGTTAATTCATCTCTCATACAAATAACCACATTATGAATTTTTAATTTCTTACAATATTTGACAAGTTGTAAATTTGATGTTGTATTCTTTCCAAATTCTTTCAACCACTCATCAATGCTCATTTATTTATTAGAAAGATATAATCCATTACCTCTTTTCGTTAATTTTACACCTGCTTGTGCTATAGAAGAAAGCATATCTCCAACTAACAATCTCGCTTTATCAGGCAGACCTTCAAGTTTTTCAGCAAAATCTACAATTACACCACTTCCACTAATTTGTTTCTCCAACTCTTTGTTATGTCTTTCCAATTCTTTTTGAGCCTGGAGCTGAGCCTTCCTTTCGTTGGCAGTTTTCACCGCTGTTGAAATACCACCCGTCAATGCTCCAACCGCACTTAAACCAGCAAATAAAGGAATTAGAAATGGGAGAAATCCTCCACTCGTCTCTCTTATTGAATATTTTTTCAACATTGGTTTTGTCATTTTAATTTTAAGTGAGCCAGTGTCATTCAAGATTTTAACCTGTTCTCTTGTGAGAAAAACATCAATTCTTACTGCTCCTTTTCTCTGAATTGTATTAACGTTAATCGTACAAGGCTTTTGATTTTGAACACAAGATGATAGTTTATGAAGATTGATTTGATTAACATATACCCCAGTTGGTACTTTGCCACTCATTTATTTAACAAAAAATTATGTGAGACTAATCATCACACCATTATCTGTATTAATCTGCAATTCTGTTTCTTCCAAAAGCAAACAATATGTATCAACTTCTTCACTCTCTCCTCTTTCAATGTATAGGGAAGTATCCACTCGATTAGACTTTATAGTTTCCTTTTGAGCGCTCAGGTCAAACGCATAGATTGTATACAAACTTTTAAATGCTGTCATATCCAAAATAGGTTCTTTATTTCCATTACTTTCACACACCTTTTGGTAAGACTTGTATGCTTCAGCAAAATCATTTTTTTCCCAATTAATTTCCAATCTATCTCGTGGGTAAAATGTTCCATCTGGAGAAACGCGAAGTTGTTTCACCTTCGCATTATCACTCAATGCATTATTCTTATCAGTCGCAGTATCACCATCTGGCTTTTTAAAAATGATCCACAGATATCGTGGCTTTCCTTCCAGAACACCCAAATTCCACGTGTAAGTAGTTTGATTGAGTTTAACATGTTGACATCTTCTTTTGAGGTATGATACACTGAGTGGTTTCTTTGAGTTAAGTCTTCGATTCAACATCTCTTCTGTTTTAAGATTAGGAGTATATTCACTGATATACCAACTCATCTCCTCAATTACAAATTTATTCTCTTCACCAAAAGCACTACCAACACCAAAAAGCAATCGATTTTCATTATCATTCCTCTGTAGTTGAAATCTAATTTTAAGACCATACAGAACTTTATCATGATCACAAAATCCAAATATACCTTTAAGAGGAACTGCCACAGTAAAACTATTTTCTGCTTTTGTATCATCATTATACATTCCTTTCCTTTGAGTATATCCAGGGTCTGTGTTTGTTCCCGTTGACATATCAGGAATAAAACCTTCGGCAGACCCCTTTCCCATTCTATCACTGAATGTATAGAGTGTAAATTTTATCATTTCAGATACAGCAGAGACATAATCAACCGCTTCAACTTCTTGTGTTTCAATATACAAACGCACACTATCAAACATTTTCCAGAAGAAATCATTTACAAGTGTAGCGTTTGTGTTATTCCCAGCTTTAGTGAATTTAAATTTACACAACAAGAAACTTTCGGAGAGATTCAAATAGGTTTGTTGATTATTTATTTCAAAACTTTTTGTACCATTCGTATTCCAGTCTGTTCCAGTTATTGCATTTACCTTGAAGTAATCTTCTTTTTTAGTGGAGTTTGAGATAATAATAGTGTCATCCAAATCATAGATACTATCAATTGCTTCCATACTTGTATTTATTTAGGAAAAAAGATGTTAAAACTTTTGAAACCCTGATCCAAGTATTTGAATTATTTTCTGTCGTTCTTGGGGGACAACTGAGTTTTGCCTTTCTTAATTTCTTTTATTGCTTGTAATTTATGAGATTCCTTCTGAGCATCTTTTATACTCTTTACAGCACCTGCTACATTTCCCACAGCAGAAGCAGTTGAACCAATTAGATCTTTATGTTTAAGAATAGTTGAACCAATACCCATGAGAGTATCAATTATCCCATCTCCTCTAAATTGATGCCCAACACCCCTTTGTCTCTTAGGTTTATAGTATCCTCTACCAAGATACATACCTTCACCCTTGTAGTATGGGGAAAGGAACATCCCATCCCCTGTAATTATTTTATATTTTCCCAACTCGTGTTTCCTCACAATAACCATCGTATTTATTTATTGGAAAACTTCACGTAGGTGAATTCTGATGGATATAACTTCTCCATTAAAAGAAATCACACGATTATCTTGGTCGGTTATCCTAAAATTTACTCTGTGTATGGTTTTTCCTGACACAGGTAGATAAACCAAATTTTTGGGTTCCATATTGAATTTATAACCAATTGGGGTTGAGTATGCGCTGAATGAAAATATTGTATTTGTTTTTTTCCCATCATTATAAGCACCATCAATCAAATCACAGTGAATTAACACCGAATTTATTCCTGAGGATATTTGAATGACATTATCACTGTAAAACATCCCATTAGTCTCAATCTTTTTTGAGGAGAAACCCAATAACTCTCTAAATGAATTATCAATTGTGAAATCAACCTTGTAGTTATTTTTAACTTTAATCGTTGATTTTGAAGTATGTTTTTGAATGTTTATAACAATATTTTTTGGTTCATCACCCTGTTCTTTTATAAGACGAGCAATTTCGGAAGATATTTGAGAAATCTCATATGCTCCGGGTGAGACTGTTATCGTTTTGTATCCACTTCCCGGATTATAACTAAACTTGTCATTTTTCTCGGTTATATTAAATAAGGTATTATAAGTTTCCATGGACAATAAAGATGCCTCATATTCTTTTGTTGTGTCAAGTTGTAGTGGGTATGGGAATGAAGATGTGTGGTCGCTTGTTGTGAAATTGAAACTAAGGATTGTGCTTCTCATCTTATTTAATATGAGATAAAATGTCTTTATATTGATATTTATTAATTCTTTTCATGTTCATCAACTGGTCTAAAATGGCTGATGCTTCATTAAAACAATTGTTATTTCCAGCCTTCTTACTGCCTAACAACAATAACAGTCTATTAACTAATTGTGATGGGTCATTTGGAAGAAAACTAACACCTGAACCAAGGATACTTAAAGCCTGAATAATGTGTTTCTCCTTCTCATTCTTCCTACTTTTACCAGAAAGAATAACCTTATAATTTAGAGTGTTCAGCAGATCAATATATACTCTATCATCATTATTTTCCATATCCAATGGTTTATCAATATACTTTGATTCATCCCTCACAGTTGAACCTTGTCTTCCATCTTTTGTGAGAAGAAACATTAATCTCAGAGTTAGTTTAACAGGGGGTTGAGCAGAACCCAAGAACCTTAATTCATCATTAAATATCAATACCTTTTCTTGAACAAGATGAAATATTGCTGATTGTTCTGTTGGAATCAGTCCTGCTTTGGTTTTTTAATCCGCTGAATATTCATTGTTTTGAACAGCATTCACAATATAATCAGGGGGTTGATTAATCTCTTCCAGTTGTTGAAATAATTCTTCATCATGATATTCTAATTCTCCAATATGCTCTAATTCTTCCTCCGTCATTTGACTGAAATCTTTTAACATTTGAAGTTTGTTAGGAGTATATTCTACTGCGGGAACTGTGGAAACATCTTTCATTTTTTCTTGGGAAGTTTTTAAAAGTGGTTTAAAAAATTTCTCTTGTTTTCTTTCAAATGCTTCTTCGCCCGTTAGTTTCTGTCTGCGTTTCTTCTTTATGTCTTCCTGCTGTTTTACAACTTTTGAAACCAACTCTTGATGTTCCCTAAATCTTCTTGCTCTTTCTTTCGCATCCATTTATTTATTGAAAAATATCATTTAATATCTCATCTTGTTTCACAACAATATATTTATATTTTTCAGTCGTGTGTTTCATGTAATCCCCAAATTCCTTTTTACTACATAATGTAGAACAATTGTCTCTCCAAAAATTGTTTATATCTATTGAATTTAACTTGAATAAAATAAAAGTATTAGCATTGTTTCTGATGGAACGACGAGGAAGCTGAAAGTACGATTGACTAAGATAAATACAATTACAAGAAGAATGCCTCCCTCTTGTGTAGTAGCTGTCCATTACCGTTTGGTTTCTCTCATTAACACAATCATCAAAGATAACGAGGTTCTTTTTGGATTTATCCAAATCTTGGGGAGACGGTATATCATCCGTATTATCACTCAGAATACAAGTTATCGGTTTTGATTTCTTTTTACATCTCTGTGTATCACAAAATAGTTGTATTATATCTTCAATGTTAAAATCATTTAGGTTTTTTGAAGTTTAAATAAACCGATTATATCTTCTTTTTGAAGACCAGCATTAAAACCTTGTGAGAGTAGTTGATACTCTGGTTGAAAACTCGACTTTGTGAAAATTATTAAATTATCATAATCTAAAAACTTGGGAGTGAGGAGCATCTTTAAAAGTAAGCAGGTTTTTCCACATCCACTTGAACCAACTATGAGGCATCTTAATGAATTTGGGAGATTTTTATGGTTGTCAAATTTTATCTTATTTTCCCAAATGGGTAAAAAATCATTCATTTATATATTTGGAAAACAGGTTATTTAATTTATTATTGGCTTTTTTCGAAATTCTATATTTTATACTAAGTTCAGGTTTAATATCAAGATAATCCATTATTTTATTTATGCAATATCTTGTGTTGATATTTCCCTGAAAATCACATCCATGAATAATATATAACAACAATCCTTTGAACATTTCTTTAATACGTTCAGTTTCTTCCCTTGTAAGGAAAGGTGTGTTCTCACCCTCGTACTTTACATTCATTTCTCTAATCAATCTTGTAAAGTAATTCATTTTTGGTGTAAATCTAAAAGAATTATTTTCCTTTTTATATTTTTGATTATCATTAATTAGAAGATAATCACAGAATATACATTGTTTATAGGCTTTTGACTCTGTGTTTAATCCCACTCTATCACATGCAGGACAATTCTCAAATTTGTCATATGGAGAATCATGGAATTCAAGAGGCTCAAAATCGAGTAAACTATTCATATTTATAAAGTAAAACTTTACTTAAACTGAAATTCATCTTCGATATCATCTTCGATACTTTCAGAATCATCTACACTTTCATAACTATCATTTGAACACAAACTCTCGGTGTCATAACTATCGTTTGAATGCAAACTCTCGGTATCATAATCACTCTCATAATCTTCAAAATCTTCAGTTGAATATTGGCTCATTTAATTAGTAGAAAAAACATTACCATCGATATCGATATACATTTTTTCATTAACAGATTCAACTGCTACATTTTTTATATTAAAGGTAATTTTAAAATGATGCTTAACTACAATTGAACGAAATGTCATTTCACCTGATATAATAACATCCTTTATTTCATCAGGATTTATATCTTTAGGGTTGTTGAAAAAAATACAAATTTCTCCTTGCATATTACAGATGGTCTTATCTTTTCTTTCTAAAGCTTCATCCATCAGGTTTTTATTTTTTGATACCTTTTCTTGTTTCATTGCTTTTTCTAGTTTTGAATATATTGCCAGAAGGAGAGGAGAAACTTTTGTTAGAGATACCTTAATTGATGTTCTTCCAGGTATACTAAAAGCCCTTCCACTGAAGTAAATTGAAGAACTCATCATATCCACCATAATTGTTTTTATCCAATAGTTGTTATATTTATCTTTGTTCAATTTTACATCCTTGACATATTTCTCAGCATCTTTAACAAATGAAGAGATTGATTGAAACTTGTCTTTTGTGTCTTGAAACATTGTATTTATTAAGTGAAAAAGTTGGAGGATAAAATGGTTTTAAGCACAGATTCACCTGTAAAATAAACGAAATTTTCATCAAGAAAATTTTAGTTTAAGCACAGATTCACCTGTAAAATAAACGAAATTTTCATCAAGAAAATTTTAGTTTAAGCACAGATTCACCTGTAAAATAAACGAAATTTTCACCAAGAAAATTTTAGTTTAAGCACAGATTCACCTGTAAAATAAACTAAATTTTCATCAAGAAAATTTTAGTTTAAGCAAAGTTTTATTATATAAATATGGTGAATACAACATACTGCGATGTTTGTAATCACGAATATAAACATTATAGAAAACACCTCCGAACCAACAAACACACATTTAATCTATTTCACAAAATATCCCCTCTTGAGTTGGAAAGAAAACATTGTGATACCTGCTCAAAGGATGTTTTGAAGAGTAGTTATAATAGGCATCTTCAATCACAAAAACACAAGAAAATGAGTTTAAAGTAAAGGGAGACTATTATATTGAAAACACTGATGGGGCATTTAAAGGGCATATAAAAATAAGGATTTTTCAATTTGGAGAACCCGGTCCATCATCAATAGTTGAATCAATTGAAATAGTGAAACCTGATGTTGAAAAATTTATTAAAAAGACATTAAAAGAAATGAAAACTTTAAAGTTTTATATGAGAGTGAAAATGAATATGAAAAGACAAGATGAAGAACAAACTCCTTATATGAGGACAGATCTTCATTTTATAACATCATTCCAAGATTTTTTGAATAGTGGGGTTTATGAAGAACTATCAAGACAAGAGGAGGATGTTGATAATACAGTGGTAGGAAGTGGATTCAATATTAAAAAAATCATCTTTTTAGATATACACATTCTAAAATCAAACCCTCTTAAAGCTTCTTCTTATATTGAATTACCAAAAGAAATAAAACGAAAGAAGGCAGTTGTTAATATTAAGAATAATGATAATAAATGTTTTCTCTGGTCTGTTCTTGCTCACTTACATCCACCAAAATGTAATTCAGAAAGAGTAAAACAATATATGAAATATGAGAATACCTTGGACATTAAAGATTTTAATTTCCCAATGCCACTAACAGATATTCCTAAATTTGAGAAAAAGAATAATCTTTCTATTAATATATATGGATTAACGGATACAAACAAAGTTCAAATATTAAAAATTTCAAACAACTATAAAAATGAAGAAACACACATTGATCTTTTATATTTTAGTGTTGGAAAGAATTCACATTGCACATACATCAATAATTTATCAAGATTAATCTCTTCTCAGGTATTCAGAACAGCAAACAAAATATATCCTTATAAGCGATGTCTTAATTCATTTCATACAAAAGAACGATTAGAACAACATTCAAAATATTGTAGTAATCATAAATCAGCTGTAATTACAATGCCTAAACCTGGTGAAAAGATTTCTTTTGAAGATTATAATAAATCTATCATGCACCCATTTGTGATATACGCTGATTTTGAATGTATCCTTAAAAAGATAAATACTGCTTCTCCTAATCCAAAAGAACCATATACAAATAAATATCAAAAACATATTCCTTGTGGTTTCTGTTATTATATCAAATCATCTGTTGGAGAAAAGTATAATAAACTTGAACAGTATAGTGGAAAAAATGCTTCACAAGAGTTTGTAAAACGATTAGAAAAGGATTGTATAAGACTAAGTAAATTAATGAAAGAAACAAATGAACCGATGAAATTAACCATAGAAGAAAAATTAGAATTTAGAAAGAACAATATCTGTCATATTTGTGAGGAGGAAATTGAGGAGTCTAAAGTTAGGGATCATTGTCATCTTACTGGTAAATATAGAGGCCCCGCTCATTCCTGTTGTAATCTTAATTATAAATTACCTTCTTTTATTCCAGTCTTTCTTCACAACAGTGCCAACTATGATACACATCTATTTATAAATGAACTTTCAAAAACACCAGGGAATATTTCTGCCATAACAAACACAAGTCAAAAGTATATTTCATTTACAAAAATGATATTCACAAAACCTATAACTCGTATAAGGTTTCTTGATTCTTACAAGTTTATGGGAACGCCACTAGCCAACCTCGCATCAAATCTAAGCTCCACGGGCTCTTTTCCAAATCTTAATTCATTCTTTCCAAAAGAGGAAATTCTAACTAAAGAGGAAATTCAGATTAAAGAGAGAATTCAAAGTAAAGAGGAAATTCTAATTAATGAGGAAATGAATGAAGAAATTCTTACTGAAGATGAAATTCTAATTATACAGAAAATTCGAACAAAGAATGAAATTCTAACTAAAGAGGAAATTCTGATTATAGATGAAATTCTGATTAAAGAGGGAATTCTAACTAGAGAGGAAATTGAAACAAGGAATGAAATTCAAAGTAAAGAGAAAATTCTTACAAGTAAGGGAATTTATCCTTATGGTTATATGGATTCATTTATGAGATTTAAAGAAACACAACTTCCTTCAAAAGAAAGTTTCTATAATAACCTTTATGAAGAAGAGATAAGTGATAAGGAATATAAACACGCACAAGAAATTTGGAAAATATTTAAGATAAAGAACCTTGGAGAATATCATGATTTGTATCTAAAAACAGATGTTTTATTGTTTGCTGATGTGTTTGAAGCTTTTAGATCACTCTGTCATAATAAAAATTGTTATGGATTAGATCCTGCCCACTATTTCACAGCTCCTGGTTTAGCTTGGAGTGCAATGTTGAAAATGACAAAACAAGATATAGATTTAGTCAGTGATGTAGATATGCTTTTGATGATTGAGAAGTCTAAGAGAGGTGGAATATCACAAGTATGTTCAAAAGATATGCTAAAGCAAATAATAAATATCTTCCAAATTATGAGAGTGAAAAAGATAGTAATTATTTGATGTACTTTGATGCTAATAATTTGTATGGATGGGCAATGTCTCAATCTCTGCCTTATGGTAAATTAGAGTGGGTGGAAGAAAAGGATTATGAAAAGGCTTTGATGAATATTGTTATTTCTTCTCAAGAGAAATTGAATGACAAAGAAGAAGGTTATTATTTTGAAGTTGATTTGAAGTACCCGAGTGATCTTCATAATAAGCATAAAGACCTTCCTTTTGCATGTGAGAAAGAAACCCCAAAGAAAGAATGGTTCAGTGATTATCATAAAAGTTTTAATATTAAAGGCAAATCAACAGAAAAGTTATTAACAACATTCTATGATAAAGAGGGATATGTTTTGCATCAAAGGAACTTGAGACAATATTTATCTGCTGGGTTGAGAGTAGCTAGAATTCATAGAGTTTTAAAATTTAAACAAAGTCCTTGGATGAAAAAGTATATTAAATTCAATACAGATATGAGAACAAATACAAAAGTAAAATTTGAAGGGGAATTCTATAAATTGATGAATAATGCTGTCTTTGGAAAGACAATGGAGAATGTTAGAAACAGGCAAAACATTAGATTTGCAACATCTTGGAAAGAAGCTTCTAGATTGATAAATAAACCAAGTTTTGAGAGAGAAGAGGTTTTTTCAGAGAACTTTTCTGCTATTCATATGAAAAAGGAAAGTATTGTCATGGATAAACCAATTTATATTGGAACAGCAGTTCTTGATTTATCAAAGATATTGATGTATGATTATTTGTATAATGATTTAAAGAAAGAGTATGGTGAAAATGTTTCATTGTTGTATATGGACACTGATAGTTTTATTCTAGATATAAAAACTGATGATGTTTATAAAGATATGAAGAAAAACATTGGAGTATATGATACAAGTAATTTTAGTAAGAAGAGTGAGTTATTTTCAAAAAGAATGAAAAGGTTATTGGTAAGTTTAAGGATGAGTTGGGTGGAAAAGTAATGAGTGAGTTTATTGGATTGATAGCAAAGGCATATGCTTATAAGTATGGTGATCAGATTGATAAAAGGTTAAAGGGAATAAAGAAATATGTAATAAAGAAATCAATAACTTTTAGAAATTATTATAATTGTTTGATGAATAAGAAAGAAGAATATAGGAAAATGAATACAATAAGAAGTTATAAACATAAGATATATAGTGAAGAAGTAAATAAAAAGGCATTAGGGGCCTTTGATGATAAGAGATTTATTTTAGATAATGGAATAGATTGTGTTCCATATGGATATTGTATGATAGAGTGTATAAAATAGATTGTGTTCCATATGGGTATTGTATGATAGAGTGAATAGAATAGATTGTGTTCCATATGGACACAAGTTTTAACGATGGGAAGATGGGTTAGGGTTTTTAAGGACTACCGCCGCGTTTTTCACAATATATAAATGGTCGAACCAAGTATTAGTCAAACTAAAGAGTGGAGAAAATCTCAGTCTTGGTATATAAATGGAAAACATAATGAATGTGAAAAATATCAAATAAGTCTTATTGAAAAAATATCTAAAACAAAGGTAAATAAAACAAATAAGCGAATCAATTTAAAAACCAATAAGTTAGAAGATGTAAAGAAAATAATAAATATGTTTGAATGGACTGAAAAATTTGATGGTTATCAATTGAACAATGGAAAAATAATTTACTAGAATATCAAAATGATATGCAACTCAGGAGGTGGCCAGATGAGATCATTAAGAGAAGTTTATCATTTCGTAATGGCACAAAAGGGGTATCTTAAAAAATATAAAGATTCAAATGTTTTGTTTTTCAATATTTTAGATGGGGATTATTGTGCAAAGAAAATTAAACTATTGAAGGAATTTGAGAATGAACAAATGTTTATAGGTTCAATGAGTGAGCTAAACAATATGCATTGGTTATTTGATAAAGAGTGCCCCGAGGCTTAGATGTTTCAGATATTTCTTTAGAATCACCTTTAACAAATCCTTATCTTGTTGTATGGGTTATTTGATAAAGAGTGTCCCGGGGCTTAGACGTTTCAGATATTTCTTTAGAATCACCTTTAACAAATCTTTATCTTGTTGTATGGGTTATTTGAATAGAGAGTGCCCTGAGGCTTCGATGTTTCAGATATTTCTTTAGAATCACCTTTAACAAATCTTTATCTTGTTGTATGGGCTATTTGAATAGAGAGCTCCTAGGTTAAAAGGGGAAATAAAAAAATGACCGTTTTTACAGCCATTTTTCCCTGCTGTGCAGGGGTTTGGCTTTTTCTTGAGGCAATGTTTTATGGCCGGATGCCCTTCCTGACGCCAACCCTGGTCGCCTCTTACGACACACAGGGATATGGTACACCTATTCTAACCGGGGCATACACCGGGACCAGTACACTGGCACTCATTTCGCCGACCTCGGAAGGATGGCAGGCTGAGTCAACCCCCTGGTGTTAATTCAGCAGCCAACGGGGCTTGAACTCAGGACCGTGGGATCCCAAGCCGCCACCCTAACCACTAAGCCAACACCAGGCTCCAGGTTAAAAGGGGAGACAAATAAATATACCTTGGGCTAAAAAGGGGATTTATTTTTTTAGGGGAAAAAAAAGAAAAATTTCATGGCTGAAAATCCCCCATTCATTTACATGGGGAAAAGTGAGCCAGAACCAGTATTCTTTCCCTACTGGTAGCCAATTTCAATTTGCATCTTCTCCTTGGGGGTTTGTCGAATCTGACAGGGGTTTCAGTATTTGGTTAGCCCAATGGCACCTGCATAGCCCCACGGAGCTCGATTTTTCATTTTCGTCCCAACGTCAAGGTCACAAGGTCACGAACATAGAAAATTGCGATTTTGACATAAAAATCCATCTTCTCCGAGGGGGTTGTCGAATCTGGCAGTGGTTTCGGTATTTGGCTAGCCCAATGGTGCCTGCATAGCCCCACGGAGCTCGATTTTTCATTTTAGTCGCAAGGTCAAGGTCAAGGTCACAAGGTCATGAACTTCGAAAATTTCGAATTTTGACATAAAAATCAGACGACGGCACAAACTTTGACAGCGAGGATGACAATATTTTTTATGCATAATCTTGAGGTCATTCCCCACCTAAAGTCTTGAAACCATTTTTCTCTATCTCGAACACCTTGCATGTGGCGCCCCCTACAAGTTTGTTTTTACGCTGATTTCATCAAAGTATGGATAATCCGAGGAGTGTGAAATGCCATATAGCCTATATGACGTTATATTGTTCCTGGAATGTTCCAGAGGAAGTTGTGCACCAAAGGTCATAATCCTTGACCTTTGACCTTTAAAGTTCACAAAGGTCAAATTTTCAAAGTTGTGGGAATCAAACCGGGTTTTCGACCTTCAACGAACTAACTCAATTAAGCTATAGCACGTATCCTGTTTCCTTATTTTAATGTCCACAACATTGTTTTGTGACCTTTAAAGGTTATGCAAAGGTCAAATTTTTAAAGTTGTTGAACGAAACCGGGTTTTCGAAATTTTGCAGCTAATAACCTGTCACTCGTACCACATCATGTTGATCATTTTTATAACTTGGTCAAACATTATCACATTTTCTCATCCTTGACTTCTGAAACAATCTACATCATCAAATACCGTTCGTGAACCATCGTCGTCTTCAGACATGTCTGACTCATAGTCTCTGAGATATAACGAACTTCGTTTTTTTTATTGTTTTCGACCAGGGTTCATTCAAAGTGTATCTTCTCTGACAGTTTTCATAAGATCCGGCTGGAAATTTTTGACAATATGGCTGAATGTACTGCCCACAGTCGCTCGTGGCCCGATTTTTGATTTTCGAAAAAATTATTTTTTAATGATTTTTCAAGAATTTCAAAGTCCCGTTGCTAGGCAACGGAGGTGTCCATAGCAATGGTTCTCATTTGCACACAACTAGGTCATGGTATGAACCTACCAACCAAATTTCATCGAAATCCACATTGTATTAACGGAGCACTGGACCGAACAGAGGGACAGACAGACAGACAAACATATCGACGGAAAAAGTGATAATAAGGGTAGAACAAGCCGGTAGGCGGACATGGGTAGTCGACTACCCAATAGAACCTGACGCGATGGGCCCGTTCGATGGGGAATGACCTGAGGATCAAGCACAAGAAAATTCATGATTCTAGCTTCAAGGGTTAATGCTGCAGATTGTTTTTCGTTAAGATACCCCCACATTTAGAGGTTTTTCGGCCATTGCTAGGCAACGGAGGGGTCCAAAGCAACGGTTCTTTCTCACACATAACTAGGACATACCATGAACCTACCATACCAGTTTCATGTATATCTGACTCATAGTCTCTGAGATATAACGAACTTCGTTTTTTTATTGTTTTCGACCAGGGTTCATTCAAAGTCTATCTTCTCCGACAGTTTTCATAGGATTCGGCTGGAAATATTTGACAATATGGCTGAATGTACTGCCCACAGTCGCTCATGGCCCGATTTTTGATTTTCGAAAAAAATACATTTTTTATGATTTTTCAAAAATTTCAAAGTCTCGTTGCTAGGCAACGGTGGTGTCCATAGCAACGGTTCTCATTTGCACACAACTAGGTCATGGTATGAACCTACCAACCAAGTTTCATCGAAATCACCATTGTATTAACTGAAATCGCCATTTGAAATACTGATAATAAGGGTAGAACAAATCTCAAAAAAAATTTTTTTTTTCGACGAGATCAACTACCCAACAATAATAATATTATGAGTTCTCTTACGGGGAACTTCGATGCAGCAGGAGGCCATTTGGCCTACCAAAGCATGCACTGTTATTGCCATCTTTAGTAACTGCCATGGGAAGCAAAGAACATCATGATGTTTCAGGTGTTAATCCTTCATCAGAGCAAGAGGAAGTGTTTTTCTGTTCGGCCCAATCTACAGGGTGGCCACAATGTCCCATCATCCCTTGTAAAAATTGTACATTGCCTTTGTGTGCGGAGTTAATTCGTTTCCTTTTCCCCTTTTTTCAGATTGAGGGAACTTAACTATGGGTGGGTGATCCAAGCCATTCCACCATTGAACAACGGATTGTTGATGATCGTATTTCTTTGATAATACAGTTAATCAGCACACTTATCTGGACACATTGCAAAACTGGTTTGCACCACAACTGGAAAACCTTGGTATTAAGGACAATGCGTGATTCCAGCAGGATGGGGGCACTGGCACATTACGCAATCGCTGTTAGGGAATACCTTAATGAGGTTTCTGGGGAACGTTGGATTGGTTGTGGGTCACCAGTGTTGCCTGCTCCACTGTCGACATGTGATCATTCGATCTGGAACTTCGTGAAAGAGATTGTTGCACAGCAGCACCACAAAACTGCTGACAACCTTAACCAAGGAGTGAGACTTGCTTTTAATCGAAATCACCCACCAAATGCTCTGGAAAATGTTCCACAGAACATGGCACAAAATTATTCTCTGTAATGACAATGGTGGAGCACAAACGGATCCACTGGACACTTAAGGCTTGTGTCATATGCTATTAAATGTGTAATAAAGGAAGAGTACTGCAAATATATGTGGTTTTACTTGTAGAACCCTTCAGTGTTGTCAGCTAATGTGATAAAGGACAATGTCAACTTTTACAAGGGGTGACGAAACATTGTGGCCACCCTGTATAGCACATATCTGCAAACAAAAATCTACACAGGTACGAAAAGAGAAATCGTTTCACTTTACTCTGCCAAACTGCAACTCTTTACAAAATCCTTGCCAGCACCACGTTCTGGTGACTCATCTGTAATTGCTCACCATCCTTACCGTATTGGGATCTTTACGCAATAAGAGGCCTAACACTACCCTTACTCTTGTAGGCTGATCTACAAACCTACATTGAGAATAAATATAGACAAGTCTGAAGACGACAATGATTCACGAGCGGTATTTGATGATGTAGATTGTTTCAGAAGTCAAGGATGAGACAATGTGATAATGTTTGACCAAGTTATAAAAATGATCAACATGATGTGGTACGGGTGACAGGTTATTAGCTGCAAAATGTCGAAAACCCGGTTTCGTTCAACAACTTTAAAAATTTGACCTTTGCATAACCTTTAAAGGTCACAAAAAATTGTTGTGGACATTAAAATACGGAAACAGGATACGTGCTATAGCTTATTGGAGTTAGTTCGTCGAAGAAGGTCGAAAACCCGGTTCGATTCCCACAACTTTGAAAATTTGACCTTTGTGACCTTTAAAGGTCAAAGGTCAAGGATTATGAACTTTGGTGCAAAACTTCCTCTGGAACATTCCAGGAACAATATAACATCATATAGGCCATATGGCATTTCGCACTCCTCGGATTATCCATACTTTGATGAAATCAGCATAAAAACAAACTTGAAGGGGGCGCCACGGGCAAGGTGTTCGAGATGGAGCAAAATGGTTTCAAGACTTTAGGTGGGGAATGACCTCAAGATTATGCGTAAAAAATATTGTCATCCAAGCTCTCAAAGTTTGGGCGGTCGTATGATTTTTATGTCAAAATTCGAAATTTTCTAAGTTCGAGACCTTGTGGCCTTGACCTTGGGACGAAAATGAAAAATCGAGCTCCGTGGGGCTATGCAGGTGCCATTGGGCTAACCAAATACCAAAACCCCTGCCAGATTCGACAAACCCCCTATACTAGGAGAAGATGCAAATTGAAATCGGCTACTCCTGAAAAACACGTTTTTTTGGGTGTGGCTCCGCCCATTATGGGCGCACCATGCCCATTTTCAGGAAAACACAACGAGATCATGATATAAACCTCCCACCAAAATTTTATCAGGATCGGATCAAAACCCACAGAGCTATGCTCGGGATAGACCGACAGACAGACGACAGACAGACAGTCAGACATACAGACATACAGACACACAACAATAACGAATATAGTGGTCACATTTCTTTCGTGAAAATATTTTTTCCGTGAACCAATAAAAATAAAAATTGGGGACAAAAGTAAAGACGTGCTTTGACAAAAACAGTATTTTTATTTTGTGATTAATCTATTAATTGATTAATTATTTAATTATTATCGATTTCATAATAATTACTTATTTATCTTATTTCTCATCCTGGCAATATCTCAGGCACCTTTTGAGCTAGGAAGCTGTTATTTAGACACGACAGTGACCAAGTGATTTAACTATCAAGAGTATTTTAAATTTTTGATAAATTAATTAATCGATTAATTATTTTCTTTCTTGCTTTCCGGGCAATAAGAATATCTCAGTCATCCTTTGACGTAGGAAGCTGAAATTTGGGGAGAAAAGTGAAGATGTTGTTTGGCAAAAAACGTTATTTTTTGATTATTCAATTAATTGATCGATTACTTAATTATTATCGATTTATGAATGACTTATTTATTTTATTTCTCATCCTGGCAATATCTCAAGCACCTTTTGAGCTTGGAAGCTGAAATTTGGACACGACACTGAACGAGTGATTTGGCTACAAAAAACATTTTTTATTTATTGATTAATCAATTAATTAATTGATTTTTTTCGATTAATTACTTGATTTTGAAAGAGTTACAGATTCGGATGAAACGGCCATGGTTTGGGGTGGTGCTATCAGGCAATTGATGAAGAAATTAATTATTTTACAATTACTGTTTATTTATTTTAATTATGCAATTAATTAATTATTGTACACCGTTCCTTCCCAATTTGGAGTGCATGTGCCGCAAGGCAGCATCGCCGGGTGCCTTGCGATGTCGCACGCTGGAGGATTGTTTTTTATTATGCCTCCGCACCAAGGGTGCCGGAGGCATTATGTTTCCGGGTTGTCTGTCTGTCCATCCATCCGGCCGTCCGTCCGGATTTTCGTTTACACGATAACTCAAGTAGCAAATAGTAAAATTTCATCAAACTTGGTAAAAAGGTAAAGTAAGACAGGGCAATTAAGTGATTAGATTTTGGGCCAGATGTGATGAAGGTCAAGGGTCAAAGGTCAAGGTCAAACTCTGAAATTTCACTGTTGACACCCTAACTCAAAAAGTATTTGACAGAATTTCTTCAAACTTATTACAAAGGTAAAGTAAGACAGGGCAATTAAACGATTACCTTTTGGGCCAGATGTGATGAAGATCAAGGGTCAAAGGTCACAGTCAAACTCTGAAATTTCACTTTTTATGCCCCAACTCAAAAATTATTTGACGGAATGCCTTCAAACTTGGTACAAAGGTGAAGTTAGACAGGGCAATTCATTGATATAAATTTTGGCTTGATACGATAAAGGTCAAGGGTCAAAGGTCAAGGCCAAACTTTATAATTTCACTGTTCACGCTCAAACTAAAAAGTAGTTGACAGAATTTCCTCAAACTTGATGCAATGTGCTTGATGTATTTACCAAGAGGTAGAGATTATTTTGAGGTCACATTTCATGGACGAATGTCAAGGTCAGAGGTCTTATGTTCCAAACAAAATACAAACATTTTCCAGGCATAGGACATATTTTACTATGGATTATTGCAATATGGCAACTCAAGTGTTTGTGCGGGAGAGCGGAGGCATATCCGTCGACTAGGCGCAGTCAAATTACTCTCGTTAATTCGGCATGGGGGGTGTTGTGCTTTGAATGTGCCCACTACTTGTTTTTGGTTCTGTTCCTCACGATACTATCTCACTCACACACACACACACACACACACACACACACACACACACACACACACACACACACACACACACACACACACACACACACACACACACACACACACACACACACACACACACACACACACACACACACACACACACACACACACACACACACTTTGTGGTCTTCTCTGGTGCTTTTTTCATTAATCTTCGTGTCTGGCTGTATGTACACATTTTAAAACAAGAGCGAAGCGCCAGTGGGAACCAGTTTTCGCCGGTGCACAGCAGCTCCGTGTGACTCGTGGCTTTCTCACACCCCCCTTCCTCCCCTCCCCCCTTCCTCCCCTCCCTCCTCCTCTCCTCCCTCCCTCTCCCTCACCCACCCCTTCTCGTCACGAGCATCACCCATCTTCCTTGAGCTCGTTCAGCTTCACTACCTTTCCTTGGCGGTTCCATGCTGGAGGAGCACCGAGGTTACCGAGGTTACCGAGCCGGTGTCGGGCCCAGAGTGCTCGGCACGCTCGTGAGGTGGCTCGCCACTCCCGCCCAGGGAGACCCAAGCTGTGCGAGGCCCTGAAAAGGTATCTTGAGACACGACGAAGGGATTCAGCACGACTGGCCACATGTGTAGCCATCTTTACCCTCTTACCTCGCTCGGCACGTCGGCCGTTTCGGGTGTGTATCGACGGTGAAGCTTCAATGGGTTGAAAATCGCGAAACATTTTTTTTAAACCCCATTGTCGTCGTTGGGTGAATCGTCTTGGCTTGTCCTCGTTTTAACATTTATTTAACAGAATTTATTTTATTTTTTTTTTGTCCTCGTGTAAAAAAGAAGAGTCTGTAGACAGGTCTCGCACGACGTCGTCGTTGGATTATTCGTTTCGCCGAACAATGATTCGGGACTCGATTGTCCCATTCCCGCAATTCCCGTATCGGTCGTCGATGAAAAGTGTGCCCCCCCCCGCCCAATAGGTAAACCTGACCGTCACGAATCCTTGGTGGTAAATGGAGCTTTTTCTCCTCACGAAATGGCCGCTAGTCCGGAAAGCAGCCATTTCTGCGATTCGGGTTTTACGAGGCACCTTGGTGGGCACTGGGGTTCTCGAACCGAACTACGTTTCTTTCCCCATATCGAGGAAAATCTTCCCGAAAAGAATTTTGTGTTTTAAAAGCTTTTCATGTTGAACCGGTTCTCACAAGGTTGGGGGGGGGGGACGTGCGGTGATGGCGCTCGATGATCACGTCGGTTCGGTCATTGTGCACATCGTGCCGGTTATCCCTGGTGAACCAAGTGCTGATTCCACCATTAACGAAATAACAAACCTTTGTATCTCGACGGGTGACGAGGAAAAGCCGTTTGGTCCACAATCACTGGCTGGAAGGCATTTTGAATGGAAGATCGCAAAGCGGTTTAAACAAGCTCAAATGAGCAAAGATCCTCGTCCTCTTAATGATGACGTCATAAAAAAAACGAATATGACGTCATTGTGATGTATCAGGTTTGCGATAAATTATCTGTGCTAATGCCCGGCTTGATTCCCACAAACAAAATTCAAACAGCTTGCCTAGTTTCGGAGATAATGGTATAGGCGATTTCCATTAGCGGTGATATTATGACGTCAACTTTTTTTCTCGGAAGAATTTCCAAAATCGGAGATGGTTACTGCCTGCGCGTGGGCTTTCTGCATATACATGGCAAGTTTCACCAAGATCCGATGAAAACTCTGGGTTGTGAAACAAAAAAATGTCAAAAAATATGAATGACGTCATAAAAATTGATATGATGTCATAGTGATGTATCATATGTGCAGTAGTTCATCTCTGCTAATGCCCTGTTCGATTCCCGCAAACAGAATTCAAAAAGCTTGCCTTGTTTCGGAGATAATTTTTAGGAGATTTCCATTAGTGGAGATATTTTGACGTCATAACTTTTTTTTTCTAGGAGGATTTTTCAAAATCGGAGATGGTTCCTGTCTGCGCAGAGTATTTTTGCATGTATATGCCAAATTTCAGGAAGTGTCGATGAAAACTGTAGGCTGTGAAACAAAAAAGTCCACAAGAAGAAGATGAAGAACAACAAGGTGAGTAAGACTTGGAGATCCTCCACGAGGATCTAAAAAAAAACCATCCATCTCCATCGAAATTGATTAATTGATTTTATTTTGTTGATTGTGTTTGAGTTTTGTGAATACGTTGGGTTTGGTTGACTTGGCATTCCCAGATGAGTACGTATGAGATCCCAGGTTCAAATTCAGCTCCTTGAACAGCCCACTCAATCCCACTTTGTGGGGTCAGTCAGCCCGGGTGACTTGGGGGAGGGGGCGGATGAGGATGGGGCTCGTGTGATGGCTCTGACCCAAAGTCATTCTGGAACGGGTTTGCTCGCAGGCCTGACGTTCGACTTTGACAGGAATTGATCATTTGTTCAGGGTGACAGCCATAGCTCACCTTATCTCCACGAAAGACGCTGCAAGTTCTTTAACGTCCACCAACAGGCGACAACCAATGCTGGCAGACAGGTCCTTCGGTTTAATCTTCGAATGAGTCGGTTTGAGTTTGAAAGGTCCAATAAAACCTCACCTGAGAGGTTGGAGACCTAACTTCCATGAGACTGGCATCATTAGAAAGGACATGTCAAAAAGGTTCTGATTCTCTTCTATTTTTTTTTCTTTCCACGTTGATTGAAAATATCTCCTTCCTCAGTCCTGGTGGTGCCTTGTCGAGTCTGTCTTTGGTGCACTCTTCCCCCCCCCACCCCTCCTCCTCTTGTGTTTGCTTCCAAGTCTCACACAATCCCTCACTCCCTGTCCCTCTGTCCCTACCATACCTCTTTGTGTGTAACTGCTCCTTGACGCGTTTTTCTCATCTGAGGGGTCGGGGATGTTTCTGGCAACACTCAATTTAAATTCTTAGGTCAGTGGCTTCATCCTCAAAACCTGCTCCGCCACTCTTACTTATCCTCATTTTGCTTTGCTTGGCCTGTTGTTTGCCATACGTCACCTTCCATCTACTTGGGAGTCATCCATCATCACTGCATTCCACTAAAAGGCCCTCATAACACACCCTCTTAACTACAGGCCTATTAGCTTACTTTCAGTTACAAACAAAGTTGTGAAATCTATCATTGCAGTTGGCCTAATCTCAGATGATCAAGACAGTGCCTTGGGCCCAATCCTGTTCTTCATTTTTCTGATTATGTGGAAACTCCTTATGCTTTTGCTGGGACTCCACCCCATGCTGTTAGTTTCCTCATCCTTCAGATATGCAGGCAGCAGTCTGTTCCCTCTATGCAGACTTTGATATAATTGGGAGCTGCTCCAACACTTGGAATACGTCTTTCAATTCTGGATGATCTCACACGTTCACTCTGTATCTACAAAAGGACCGTCTGGTGAACCCTCCCATCTATTTCCTTGACAAACCGCTTGAAGATGTTCAGTGTCTCCAACCCGTGGGCCTTACCATTAACCGCAATATCTCTTGGGCAGACAACGTACCAGGTTTGCATTGAAAGCAGCAGCCGACTTGGCACCCTCCGTCATGCCAATTCTTCATTCAGGAAATGTTAATGTCTGCTAACATACAAGGTCTTCATCCGCATCTCAATGGAGTATTGCTTTCTCCATTAGGCTGGCAGCCCTGCCTCACACCTTTCACATCTTGATGCCCTGGAGACCAAGGCCCTCAAAATTATTGAATTCTCCCATGATGAAACCGAATCTTTGGGACTGTTGCACCTGCATCACAGATGTGTTATTGGCCTCTTCTATCGCTTCTTTTCTGATCTTGCATCCTCTGTCATGTTCCCCCAACTCCTCTTCAGTTTTCTCCAGTGTCACACGTTCTCCCAGTAGCTCACTTCTGGTGAAATTCCCAAAATCCACGCTTGTTTCTCACTCACCACTCATTTGTGCGTCTTTTTTTAAAATCACTTTTGGAACCAACTTCATCACTCTGTTCGATCCCTACAGAGTTTGAAGTCCACCCCATTCCTTATTGTTTCTTCCCTCTCCCACCACATATATATATATATATATATATATATATATATATATATATATATATATATATATATATATATGTGTATATGTGTATATATATATATATATATATATATATATATATATATATATATATATATATATATATATATATATATATATATATATATATATATATATATATATATATATGTATGTATATATATATATATATATATGTATATGTATATATGTATATGTATATATGTATATGTATATATATATATATATATATATATATATATATATATATATATATATATATATATATATATATATATATATATATATATATATATATATATATAAATATATACATATATATAGATATATGCCTGGTGTTGGCGCAGTGGTTAGGGCAGCAGCTTGGGATCCAAAAGGTCCTGAGTTCAAGCCCCTTTGGGCCACTGAATTAATACACCAGGGGGTTGACTCAGCCTGTCATCCTTCCGAGGTCAGCGAAATGAGTACCAGTATACTGGGCCGGTGTATACCCTGGTTAAAATAGGTGTACCATATCCCTGTGTCGTAAGAGGCGACCAGGGTTGCGTCAGGAAGGGCATCCGGCGTAAAACATGTGCCAAATCACTATGTGGATCATACGGATGATCCGCTGTGGCGACCCCTGACGGGAGCAGCCGAAAGAAGAAGAAGAAGATATATATATATATATATATATATATATATATATATATATATATATATATATATACACATATATATTTTTTAATTTCATTCTCTGTTTCCCCTTCCTTTTGTTTCACGACCCTCCTTGCTGTGCTTGAGCTTGAATCCAGCTTGTTCACCATCCTCCCTCCCCCCCCCAAAAAAATGCAGTCTCAGCTTGATGAACATGAGCCTCACTCATGTGCTTCAAGCTGAGAACCTCTTCCTCTTCCTCTTTTTCTTCCCTCTTTTTCTTCTTCTTCTTCTTCTTCTTCTTCTTCTTCTTCTTCTTCTTCTTCTTCTTCTTCCTCATCCTCTTCCTCGTCCTCTTATTCTTCTTCCTCTTCTTCTTCCTCTTCTTCTTCCTCTTCTTCTCCCTCTTCTTCTTCTTTCTCTTTTTCTTCTTCTTCCTCTTTTTCTTCTTCTTGTTCTGCTTCTTCTTCTTCCCTCTTTTTCTTCTTCTTCTTCTTCTTCCCTCTTTTTCTTCTTCATTTTCTTCTTCTTCTTCTTCTTCTTCTTCTTCTGCCCTCTTCTTCTTCTTCATCCCTTCTTCTTCTACCCTCTTCTTCTTCATCCCTTCTTCTTCTACCCTCTTCTTCTTCTTCATCCCTTCTTCTTCTCCTTCTTCTTCTTCTGCCCTCTTCTTATTCTTCTTCTGCCCTCTTCCTCTTCTTCTTCTTACTCTTCTTTCCTCATTCTTGTAAAAAAAAAGAAAGATGTTCATGGTCGAAGAATATTATACCAATTCAGTTGTAATTGTTTTGTGATATTTTATCACGAGATTTCCTGATTATAAACTATTTTCAAGTTCCCCTTGTAATGATGCCAGTCTCCATGACATCATCAAACTAAAAACAAGAAGTGGCAAGCATTTGAAATGGAAAATCCTGTGCCTTAATGCTGAAGTTTTATAAAAGTAAGATGCTCACAAACTACGTAGCAATACTGAGTTTTTTTCCATCATGACCAGGTGTTTTGTGTGTTCGTCAGCTGATTAAGGGTAACTGCCAATTTATTTTCTTTTTTAAAAGTGATCATCTACATATTACATCCACAGATGGGTGGGTAAATATGAAGAAACGGTGCATGGAGAGGGGATCTTCCAAAAGGAGCAATGTGAAATGATCACTGGATTTTTGGAAATTCATGTCCTCAGCACTGTTTCTACCTCACCGATGGCTTCAGCGACAGATCGAAATGGTTAGCATGAAGTTGTAATAAAATAAATAAATAAATATTTGGGTTGGGGGGGGGTGAGACCTCTGACTTTAAAGCAAAGAACAGAATGAATGCAGGAGTAAGGATATGAGAGTTGAGGAAGAGTGTGGAAAAATGCTGGTAGAGAAGGAATGTGATTTAAACAAGTGTTTTTTTTTTATTTGAATACAAAGTCGAGGCTCATGGAAGAGGTAGAACACTAAATTGATCAGAACACAACAGAACAAAATTACCCCCGTGTGGGGGTGACGGTCATCTCTATAATGTTTTTTACTATCATCGATGAACCATTGCCAGATATCTCCTAAAATGACAGACTAGATAGGTTTTGAAAATGGCGACTTTCACAACTTTCGTGACCTCGTGACATTGACCCTGACCTCAAATCCGGGAAAAAATATGTTGTTGGGTATCACTCATCGACCTCTACCCACATACCAAACTTCATCAAGATCGGAAGTAAAAAGTTTTCTTTGTACCGGGAGGTGTTTTTGACCATCTTCCAGGTTACGTGGCGGCCAAACGGGATGGAAATTCAAAAATCTGTCCAGTTAGATACAAGATAATATTTTTTACTATCATAATCAATAAACAGTTGCCGAATATCTTGTAGAATGGCAGACGAGATAGGTTTTGAAAATGGCGATTTTTATAACTTACGTGACCTCGTGACCTTGACCCTGACCTTGAACCCGGACAAAAGTTATATCATTGTGCAACACTCATCGACCTCTACCCACATACTAAGTTTCATCAAGATCGGAAAGAAAAATTGTTGATGGACGGATGGACGTACGTACGGACAGACGGACGGACATTTGGTCTGGCTTTATTAGGTCATCTCGGTAGAGATGACCTAAAAAGGGACAGTAAGTAGAGGGGTGCGGGGGGGGATTGAGACACCAACTACAGTGTTGAAGGACAAAATAGAGGGAGACGGAGAAAGAAGGGAAGTTGGAAGGAAAGAGGGGTAGGAAAGGGATGCAGACAGGGTGGACAAGATGGATACAGAAGGAAAACTCTCAGGAAGGAGAAACTGGAAATTTGAAAGGAGGAGGGATAGTGGGGGTGTGGGGGAAGAGGGTGGTTAGCAGAGATAGAAAAGATCATGGTTTTGGATTGGGGATGATCTGAGATGGTGCTGAACAGCTGTTTTGATCAATTGGAGGGAACAGTTGAAGAGAATGTAGAAGTTGGTTCCACAGGTGGGGAAAAAGAGGCATGAATGAGTGGAGGTGAGCAGTGATCCTGGATTTATGGAGTTTCACCAGAAGTGGGGTGATCGTGGACATGTACGCCCGGCAGAAATCTGGAGGGTGGGGGCAAAACACGGAAAGATCAGAGGATGCAAGACCAGAGGGTGGTCGAAGATAGAGAGCTCCCCCCCGAACTGTCTGCAATGGGAAAGTGATAGGCCCATAGACTCAGCTCCATCACGAGATTCCACGAGACTCAGCTCAGAGATTCCAATAATCTCGAAGGCTTGGTTTAAACGTAAATCCACCATGGAATTATGTTTGTAAATTTATTTTGTTCATTTTAATTTGGTGCAAGATCTTAAAATGGGTAATACCATAAGTGTAGCAATGTTGAGGGATTAGGATGCCAGAGCGGTAGAAGGGTGGGGGGGGGGGGAATTTAAAGGCACAAAAAAGAAGAATTGTAGCACCATATCCTCCCATTTATTGATTTAGGGGAGAAAAAAATATCTGAAGTTGCAAATTGAAGAATAAATTGAGGCCTTAAATCAAACTAAAGAGCGACACAGGAATTGCACAGATAATGACACTAGCGATCAAAACAGAAGTACACCAGTCAGCTGTTGTACACCCATAAGGTCTCAAAAAGGAATAGAGCCCATATGTGGTAAGATTTTAAGTAATCATGATACCGAGAATTATCAATCGTAACAACTAGTTGGTAGTGTGCTGCACTGCACGATCGCTATCCCAGCGCATTGTACACAGCCCTATGGCAGCTATCGGTTTGTCAGGTCATTCGTTGCTGGGGTACGTGCGGTGTCTTATCACAGCAAAAAATGACTAAATACAGGACCAATTGCAATCGATGAATCCTTTTGAGGAAATTTTGAGGTCTGCCTCCTAACCTCCTAAAGGATCCGAAAGACTTACGATGCCAAAATTATTGGCAGTCAAAGGATATGATGCATTTTAGAAACCTCTTACACCCTCTGTTGGTTCAGCAATGTCGTCAGACCTTTTTGGGCATCCGTGTGAGAAGGAATTTTCTGCCTTCTCGAACCTCTCCTGGCAAAAGGCAGGGGAAAATTACATACTACTCCCTCCACCCCTTCCTTCCCCCACCCTTCTTCGGCATCTCAGGTGAGAGGGAGGGAGGAAGGAGCAATAAGTGAGAAGTGCAGCCGCATATTGAACAGGTGTGCACAATTGAAGGTCATTCTCGGGTAATTTCATTTTTTGAATTGGTAAGTAGAATCTGCATGGGCCTGAGCAAATAATTTATACAAATGCATGATTAATTGGTTAGCAATGATTAATAACAGTAACGGTTTAATAAATGACGATCTGGGAATTGTTTTGCTTTGGAGTAATGTTTCTGTTCAAAGCTTGAATTGCAATAATTGCAAAATCTATCGAGCGGTGTAAGATCATGGTCTCATTGCTCCAGACCTCAGAGATATAAAGGTTTCTGTCTTTTTCCTTTTTTTTCTCTCTCTCTCTCACTGGTGAGTTGTATTTATGGGAATGGTGACAGTGATATGTTCGTTAAAAGTATGAATCGTTTCTTGTCCACGTGACCTTTTCTCTTCGATGCCTCTCCAAGGCAAAATTTAGTTTTTAATTGCTCGGTAAGCTCCGTACACCTTTATCTCAGTATTGCTTGGTAAGCCATGTACGCTTTTCCGACCCCATAGACCCATTTGAGTAGTGCGACTGAAACAGAGGGGTGTAAACTGCCAACCCTTGTTACACCCATGGGTGCAACAGATATACGTGGCCACATAAGTGTGCCACTTATGGGAGACCAGCATCATTAGAATGCTATTTTAAGTTGATTTATAAATACCGAACTTTATTTCTAAAGATGTTTTGCCTTTTACAGGAGCAAAACTAGAGGGGGAGCACTCGGTAGAGTGCAAAACCTCCGCTGCCAATACTGCTGGGTCACTTAAGTGAACCTGATATCCTATTCATTGTAGGTCAAAACGGATCAGACTCTACTGAACCACGATTGAATAAACTAAACTAGATTGACGCACATGTAGAAATGCCAAAAAAAAATCGAAATTTTTTTTGAAAAAATTTACAAAATTTGTTTTTTTTTCTCGAACAAATTTTTTTGGGGGGGTTGGAAATCACTTAAAACATGTAGAAATGCAAAAACAAAAATTCAAATATTTTTTCAAAATGGCCACCATAGCAGCCATATTGGACTTTGGACCAAGTCTAAAATCTAATGGCATGATCCTTGGACCATACCTAATCCCCCACCAAGTTTCGTCGAAATCCATCCAGTTTTTCCGTAATACTGTTCACAAACAAACAAACAAATAAAAGACCCATATCTTGCCAAAAGGTGACCACGTGTGACTTCTTTAAGGTCACACTGAGGTGAACAGAGCTGCTATCCACCAGGAGCGACTCCTTGAGGAATATCTGCCTACGAGAGATTCCGATGAGAATCGTTCTACAGAGTAACCATGAAAAATATGTGTTTGCCTGATAACGTCACCAAATGACGTCATAATGTCTCAAGCTTGACATATCAAGAAAGCACTCATCGAGGTGTTCAATTTGAGGTACTACACGATATGGTTCCTAAAACTTGAAAATTTGACTTTGGGGTCAAATATGTTTGACCTCAGGCGCTAACCATGAAGGTCAAGGCCAATCGCCACCAAAAACTAATCAGCTGAGTGCCAGACCATGAACTATATTCCCATGAAGTTTGAAGACGATCCGATCAAAATTACTCAAAAAATAAGGGTTTTGTCGACTCCCCTGATTTGCGACAAAGTGACCTTGACCTTTGACCTTGACCTTCAAAATTTTATGCGCTGAAAGGGACCTCTATAGGCCTCTGATATGCGAAGTTACAAAAATTTCCAATGATAACTGTGCTCTGCAGAATTTTTTATACGTGATTACAGACAAACAAAAAAAAACAAAAAAAAACATACAAGCTGACTAACATATCTTGCAAAAACTTCGTTTTGGCAAGATAACAAACAGACAGGGGTGAAAACAGTAACCTCCATCCATCTTCGATGGTGGAGGTTAACTAGAGGGGGAGCACTCGGTAGAGTGCAAAACCTCCGTCGCCGATACGCAAGGTCACTCAAGTGAACCTGATATCCTATTCATTCAATTTGACGTCAACAGTGCTCACAGAGTTATAGTTTGCAACTTTCCCTTTTACTTTTAACTTTTACATCCTCAATTCATTCGTCATAACTAGATTCCTTGAGAGAGAAATTGATTTTACGTGGGTATATCCACCTGAAGTTCCAAAATCAGCCGCAATTATAATTTTGGCATGTTTTTTTTTGTTGGAAATCACTTATAACATGTAGAAATGCAAAAAAAAAAATCAATTTTGTTGAAAAAAAATTAGCAAATTTTTTTTTCTCAAACAATTTTTTTTTCTCAAACAATTTTTTTTTCGGGGGGGGGGGGGATTGGCAATCACTTAAAACATGTAGAAATGCAAAAGAAATAAAATTCCAAATATTTTTTCAAATTGGCCGCCATAGCGGCCATATTGGATTTTGGACCAAGTCCAAAATCTAATGGCATGATCCATCCATCTTCGATGGTGGAGGTTAATAATCCTGTCGTATTTGTTCAATTGTTGTATTTTTTTAATGAGTTCTTGTTGTACTGTTGCATTGCTAATCATATAACTTCATTTTTATTATCTCATTATGCAAGCTTTCCGATGTATCAAAAAAATCTTTTTCCGTAAATAGTGTAAACAAGATGCCAGGGTAGTTTATCATTAAAATAAATCCTCACCTTCAATGTTGTATGTGCCATATGCCACTTGGAACAAGGTGTATTTTCTCAGCAAAGGTATATTAAAATGCTGATGTGCACTCCACTGCCTTTCACCATAAGTTCTCATTTGTTTATCTTCCCAAAACTGATCTGAGTTTGGGTGAAGATGCTCATGGCCCTTTATCAAAAGTATTTTCAGATATCCGAATTGATAATATGCAGATGACCCATGAGGTATATTAAGGACATTTATGCACTAAATTTTGGATTGGGGTTAGGGTTGAGGAAATCTGTCAGGGTGGGGGAGGGAGGATAAATTTAAAATTATACAATATTGAAAAAAGCATTGTAAAAAGTATAAAAAGTGTTTTGAGAGATTAGAGATTATACAAGAGAAAAGCAGAGTATATGAGGGGGTGTGGAAAGGAAGAAAAGTTTCATTGGAGACATAGGTAAAGTAGAAGACAGGAAAGTGATCCACCTTTGTTTGTGGACACACAGGCTGCGGTGAACCGGATGAAATGGGGTAAAGCTCCTTGGATCTGCAGCATCCATGCTGAACTTCTCAAGGCTGGTGGAGATGCTGCACACGTGTCGATGCATGCAGTTCTGTGCTCTGCCTGGAACACAGGCATCATCCCAACTGACTGGAAGAGGGGCCTTGGTGTCCCTCTCTGGAAAGGGAAGGGTGATCACCAGGACTGCAATAACTTCTGAAGGGTGATGCTGCTCTCAGTGCCGGACAATGTCTTTGCTCGGATAATTCTTGATAGGGTTCGCCACCATCTACTTGGGCATCAGCCCAGAGCAGTCAGGCCTTACACCAAAGAGGTCAACGATTGACCGCATCCTTGCTCTTTGTGTCCTCACCGAACGCAGATGAGAGTTCTGGCAGGGGCTGCTTGCAGACTATGTTGATCTGTGTAAATCGTTTGATTCAGTGAATCAGGATGCCCTCTGGAAGATTCTTGGTCTTCGTGGGGTGCCACCAAAACTGATCAATCTGATGTCTGAACTCTACACTGATACTGAGAGTGCTGTGAGATGTGGTGATACCATCTTTGACTTATTTCCAGTTGTTACTGGAGTTTGTCAGGGGTGTGTACTGGCCCCCACACTTTTCAGTGCTTGTATGGACTGGATTCTGTGGAGGATGTCGATGAGATCAAGCTTCGGTGCATCGTTTGGGAATGTCAAGATCTCTGACCTTGATTTCGCAGTTGATGCAGTCATCCTTGTGGAGACTCTAGATATCCTTTTGGGGGCCATCAAGGTGCTGAATGAGGAGTCGGAGCTGCTGGGATTATGGATTTCCTTGGTCAAAACGAAGATCCAGGCTTTCAATGACATGTTGGATGCTGCTATCTTGTCTGTACCTGTTTGTGGTGAGGATGTTGCGGTCATGGAGAGATTCACTTACCTTGGCAGTGATATTCATGTCTGTGCTGGCTGTGAGCCAGAGGTCAATAGACGTCTGGGTTGGGCCTGGGGAGTCATGGATTCACTGGATCATGAGGTGTGGCGCTGTCGGTACCTGTGCAGGAGGACGAAAATTCCGAGTCTTCAGGTCCTTGGTGCTTCCAGTCTTGCTATATACGGATGTGAGACTTGGACTCTGGCCAAGGATCTGAGATGGGGACTTATCTCCTTTGGTTCCAGGTCTCTTCGGAAATCTTCGGCTGTCGCTGGTTGGACTTTGTGTCCAACGAGCGGTTACTGAGAGAGACTCAAATGAGATTTGTTACCTGCATAGTCCGTGAGCATCAGCTGCGGCTGTATGGACATGTGGCTCGTTTTCCTGATGCCGATCCTGCTCACCAGATTCTCTTGCTGAGGGAGCCTCGTGAGTGGAGGAGGCCAATGGGCCGACCACATGCCTTGTGGTTGCAGCAGGTTGTTCAGCATCTCAAAGAGATGGGGATGGGCCAGGCATCTGTCTGAGGGATGGCCAGACGGAGGCCCCTGGAGTACCGGCAGAAAGTGGACGCAACGACGCGCTGCTTCGGCGCATGCTCCCGTACCTCAAATTTTCTCCTTTGTTATCTCCACCACGAAAGGTGGGTGGAGGTTATTTTTTCACCTGCTTGTTTGTTTGCCTGAGAGCAGGACATCTAAAAAAAAGTTGTGGACGGACCTGGATGAAATTTGGTGGACAGGTTGAGTGTGTGTCCCCGACAAATTGATTTGATTTTGGTGAAGATTCGGATCCGGATCCGACTACTCGAATTTTTAAAGTGATTCTTCACCATTGAAGACCACACGAGGTGGAGAGGTTCAAGATAGGTTCTGGGTTTCAGCTCACCTGTCCTCCGAGCTGGAGTCGGTTATTAAAGGCATCAGCCACCATTTCATGTGTGTGTGTGTGTGTGTGTGTGCGTGCGTGCGTGCGTGCGTGCGTATGTGTGTCCGATCTATGTTATTAATTTTTATTTCATTTTATTTTTGTTACCAGGTAACATTTGAGTAGCTGCAGCCATGGCAGCTGCTTATCTCAAGTTTCCACCTCCCAAAGAGTACTCCAAAGTCCCCGATGGAGGCTGGGGATTTGTGGTGATGGTGGCATTCTTCTTCGTCGAGGCATTCACGTACGGTGTGATCAAATCATTTGGGGTGTTCTTCGAGGACCTGATGAAGCATTTTGGCACCAACGCGAGCTCCATTTCCTGGGCGGTCTCCATCTGTGTATTTTGCATGACATTTGCAGGTGTGTCATCAGCTAGATTTGGACATTTATTTCGAGTAAAACACCCCTCGTTTGTTTAGGGCTTTTTTCTGCTCACTTCCTTTGTGTTGCTTTTGTGTTTTTTTTTCTCTGGGATAAAACTTTTGCCATTTTCAATGTGTTGATATTAAATAAACAGCTGATGTAAAACCAATGCTGAGTTAAAATGAAAGCCTTTATCCACATGTGGAAATGATAAATGCATGTAAATGTGTAAATGTGATTTGCATTAATTATTTCATTGTATTTTGTCAAATATTTTTCACCCCAAATGCAGCATATTGAGATTTTTCATCATGTCGACATGGCTGAATGCATGGTTATCACAACAAGAACATTTTCTGTTTTGTTCATGTGTGCCTGTTTCACCCTGTGGGTCTGCTATGACCACGTTTTGTACACAACGCAAGGTGTGCATACGAACATGCATACGAACGTCTTGTCGCCACAACAGAAATGGGACGTGATTGACTCTTGTCTTTCATTTCAATGACGGACTGGTTTCTTGGTGTTTCTTGACACGCCTCTCTACCTACAAGGTTCTCACCCACATTTTTTATCGTTGTTTGCTTTGCCTGGTACAGCTTGCTGTTGTGTGTGCAGCCCCCTTGTCGGTGTTCCTAAGCACCCGATTCACGTGCCGTCACGTCGTTATGCTTGGAGGGATCCTCAGCAGCGCCGGCACGCTCGCAGCTTCCTTCTCAACGAATGTTGTTGCTATGTACCTCTCGCTGGGACTTGTCACTGGTGAGAGCTTTGCTCATTGATCTTCCGAATACCTTTTGGTGTTGATTTTCTTTCATTCCTTTTTAGGTCATCTCTTCGGGCATGACCTAATAATATGGGTGTTGATGTCCTTCGATCCGTCCGTCCGTTCACAATGAAGTTGAAGCGGGAGATCTGGTCATTAGTGATCCTGATAGAGGTCGATGAGACGTACACGATGGTATGACTTTCAAGGTCACCGAAGGTCAAGGTCACGAGGCCTTTGAAGTTGCGAAAATGACAATTTTCAAATTCTATCTCCTCCTACATTTCTCAAGCGATCTTGAATTTGATTGTGGCATATGAATGCATGGGACAATATCTAAATTTGGTCGGGACAGATTTTCGAATTTCGCTTTCGTTTTCGCGTCACGTGACTTCAAAGTTTGCAAAAACCATACCTGACATTAATAACCGTACCGTAACCATACCTGACATTAATATCGATTTCATTTGTTATTACGTGGAAGCACGTATCTTTGACAGTCAAAACTGAAGATATGTAATGCTCGAATATCGAACAGTCGAATAGATGTGCTAAATGTGCAATCTACATAAAATGTTTTATGCAATTAGTCAAGTTTCTCGCAGAGATGACCGTCACTCCCGCACTGGTGTATTTTTATTTATTTTTGCCATTTGTAAAGTTGGCTTGACTTTCAGTTGATCCAATACATAATTTTTTTTTTTTTTTTACCAGAACAAAAAGAACAGCAGAAAGAGGGGGAAGGGGAGCACTTGAATATTAAGTTAGAGGTTTAGAATACAGGGAGACTTTGAGGGAGAAGGGACATTGGGAGCAATGGGAGCAAGAGGATGACACAGGGGGTGAACAAGTTGGATACAGCTGCAAACTCACTCTAAATCACAGAAGTGAAAGGCAAAGTTGGAAGCACAGAAAGAGGTTGGCTTGGGGGTGGGGGGGGGGTTGATTGGAGTAGAAAAGGTGATGGTGGTGAATAACCATCTTGAAGCCCTGGAGGGAAGAATGAGATTTAACAGACTGAGGAAGTTGGTTCTATACATGGGAAACAAGAAGAATGAATGAGTGGAGGTGAGCATTGAGTCTGGATTTAAGGAATTTTACCAGAAGGCAGAATTTCACTAGCAGATTTGGTGTGTTCTGTGGAAACATAGTGGGGGAAACGCACAGAAAGAGCAGAGGGTACAAGACCAGAAAGGAGGCAGTAGAAGAGACCACCAACCTGTTTGCGATGTCAAAATGATAGGCAAAGAGACTCAGACTCAGTTTATCTCGGGAGATACCAATGATTTTGAAGGCCTTGGTTTCCATGGCATGAAGGTGAGCAAGGTGTGAGGCAGGGGTGCCAGCCCAGAGGGGAGAGCAGCACTCCATCAAGCTACAGATGAAGGCCTTGTAGGTGGATAAAAGTACGGATGTGCCAAGGAAATATTTTGCATGATGGAAGATGCCCAGTCCACAACTGTTTTTAATGCTAACTTGGACATGTGGTTTCACGAGAAAGATCATGGCTAATAGTGAGGCCAAAAGGTTTGAGTGACCGAACTTCTCCAGTCAATCAAACGTTTGGTGACAATTATGTGCAGATTGCAGTGTTAAGTCTTCTTTGTTACAAGTTGTATCAAAACGTGAAGGTAATTATGTTG
This sequence comes from Eptatretus burgeri, assembly GCF_056783735.1. NCBI lineage: Eukaryota > Metazoa > Chordata > Myxini > Myxiniformes > Myxinidae > Eptatretus > Eptatretus burgeri. The sequence continues at coordinate 67,229,575 of NC_140961.1, forward strand.
GCAATTCCTGATCAAAATTGCTGCAAATCACGTCATAATATTTTTTTTGGCATGATTATCCACAACTGTACGATACATCTGTGTGATTCCTGTCATGGTAAGAAGGTTGCATTGATAACTTAACAGTGTTGTTCTCTGACAATTATGTTAATTTGGAAGATGCCATTGGTTTATAAACATTGGTTTCCCACAAACAGAACTAGTCCATGGTTTATTTACTTTGTCTTTTACATGAGTTTCTGCAGAGACAACATTTGATGAACTTCATCAACATCGTTGTCAGGAAAGCACATTCTGCTTACCCATGATAACTCAAGATTTAAAATGTTCATTCCTGGTGGAACCTTTTGCCATCTTTCAGCTTTGCTTTTGGTGGGAAGCGTGGGGATTTGTGATGGTGCGCCATCGACTTCGCTTTCGTTGATAATGTACAGACTCCTCGGACCACAGCTTCATCAGGGCCTATCCTCATTGGAGATTAGCACGGTGACTATAATCCAAATATGACGTGGCCATCTGGTAGATTATTTCATGTTGTACCTATAACAAATAGTTGTAACCATAATTCTAAAATCATCTGCCATCGAAGGGACTGAGCAACAAAGCTGAAACCTGGACAATATTTGAATTGGCAAGAGTTGACTTTTGCTTTAGACTCTGTAGTTCCTACATTTAAAGGCATAATGGTTGTGCAATGTTGCAACAAAGTGTTAAGTGGTGTGTTGTCTGTGTTGCATTGCAATGCAATGAAAAGCAGGTCTGCTTTTATCTTTTTCATATTGTGTTAGAATAACAATGTTATCAAGGAGAAAAAGACATAAAATGTCACAGCCCCCATGGTTTTAGTAATATTGTTGTACAGAGTTAAAGGGCTAACCCATATTTATTTACAACTAAAATGGCCGCCAGTCTACCAGTTGTCCATCTTTGATCTGATCGCAAAATAAAGTGAGGTGTACGTGTACGCCATAATGCACTGTGCTTGTGCCAAGTTTAAACAAAATCGGAGCATGAATGTCGAAGAAATGGATGGGGACACGTTTAAGTAACATAATGTCCGACAGTCGGCCATCTTGGATCTGATCTCAAAAACAAATGACATGCACATGTCAGCGATCATTCATTATCTGGGTGCCAAGTTTGAACAAGATCGGTAAATGTATGTCCAAGAAATGGTTGAGGACGTGTTCAACATCGGGTTTTTACAACTAAAATGGCTGCCAGTCGGCTATCTTTGATGGAATCGCGAAACAAAATGATGTGCTTATGTACACCATCATGTGTTGTCTTTTGTGCCAACATTGAACAAAATCAGTCCATACATGTCAGAGATATTGCTGTGGACGGACAGAGAGACGGATGAGACCCAATCCATAAGCCCCTTTTTGGTGGGGGGGGGGGGTAATAATAGATATGACAAAGTCCAACAGAAAATCCTGGAAAATCGATTTATCAACACCTGTGCCCACTACAAAATAAATATATATATATATATATATATATATATATATATATATATATATATATATATATATATATATATATATATATATATATATATATATATATATATATATATATATATATATATATATATATATATATATATATATATATATCTGTTCGGCCTTTAATCTCTACTATAATTCACAGACCGGTGTTTGTATGTTTGTTTGTCAGGCTACTCCTACAGTTCTGGCCCAATTATGTCCAGACTTGCTTCAGAGGATCAGCATAACCCCAATTCGTATATCGGGGTGTTTTTATCTTCGCTGGTGGTCTCGGGAGGGTGAGGGGGGTGGGGACTCAAATTATATCTTTGTAAATGTCTATCGTGTACAGCCGCCTCCAGGTGAGGGAGGGTATTACAAGTCTCCACCATTTACAGTACAGTATTCCTGTCCCCACGTTTTCCATTGTCGTGAGGTGTTTTTAATTATAAGGAGTAGTTATGTTTTGCTTCATGCATGTAACCAGGGTTATTTATTTTTCCTATACACCACCAAAATAAAGGTATGCATCAGAAGAACGTGTTGCATGCTTGGAACAAGATCGCCCACAAGGCGGGTACTCTGATAGTTCCTATAAAACACAATATTTCTGTTTGTTTTTTTGTTGTTTTTTTTGCGGACCTTTTTTTTCGCTTTCATTAAGTATTGCATATTGTGCATTAAATTTGAGTCAAAATTGTCAATGCTTCAGTAAGTATAGTCACTGGGGCCTGCCATCTTGAATCTGGTAAGAAGAAGATGGTCGCCTCCAGGCTTTATAGTTATCTGTCCCTGATGTAAAATGGCAAGTTGGTCTCAAGGGTCTGGACCTGGGCAGACTTCCCACGCTTTGTCCTTGGATTTTATTTTTTGTTGTTGCTTGCTTTAATTACACGCCAATAGACAGCTTCCTTGTTTATTAAAAAAAATATATATATATTTTGGGCTGATAAAAGCCAGCACTGATTGCTAAAACTGCAATTGTTGATGTGCATTATTTTGCAATTCGCGTGGGTAGAATCCAAGTGCCCACTGTTACATCTCCTTCTAATTTATTATTATTATTGTTACTATTATTATTATTATCATGAGGTTGCTACAAAATTGAGGCTCGTGGAAGAGCGAGGTGACGGGGAAAAAGGCAATGCACCGACAGTGAGGGAGAGGAGGAGCAGGAGGAGGAACAGGAGAAGGAGGAAGTAGGGGAATTACCAACCAGGAAAGGAGGAAACATAGCAACAAACCCAAACAAGGTCAACAAGAGCACAGATGCACAGCTAAGGCATTCAACAAGACCTGCAAGTACATTACATCAACAAATTATAACCAACGATTCACAAAAACTGTTCAAGACTTCCTTTCAGGTATCCTCAGCATTAAAAAAAACTCGCTCTCAGATAAGGGAAGATGGCATCATGGCTGCAAAGGAACCTGAACCAGAACACAAGTTGTATTGGTTAATTTCACACTTTAAGTGTCAATTTTCCGAGTGTGTGTGATACTTGGTGGTTTATTCGACATGGGGGGGGGGGAGTGGGGAATAGTAAACCTCTTATTTTTAATGTTGTTTGCATTGTTCCCATTTCTGACTTTTGGTGTTTCCAAACCTTTGTTCACGATTTCCACGTGATGACCCTCTTTTATTGTTTTGCATTTCACATAACCTGGGTGCAAATGTGATGGTGCTGTAAATTGTATGGCTTGGATCTTTTTGGTGCATTTGTGAAACAGTGCTGGGTGTTTGCAGGTTTGGGCTTCTCTTTCAGCCTTTTTCCTTGCCTCACCTCACTGTCAATGTACTTTGACGAGCGCCGCTCACTGATAATGGCTGTGGCTTCCACTGGAGAATGCTTCGCAACGCTGCTCCTTGCTCCTGGTAACAATAAGCATCTTACCTTTTGTATCTCAAAAATTAATTGATCCTGGAATGAAAGGTCCAAAGTCTCCACCCCCTTTAAAAATTTTCACCTTTTGTTGCCTTATAGTCTGGAATTAAATTGCATGAAATCAGACTTTTTCACCTTTATTTACACATCGTAACCCACAACTTCCAAGTGAAAAACAAATTATACAGTTTTCAGAAATTAATTAAAAATACAAAAGTAGAATATGTTGGTTGGATAAGTGTCCACCCCCTGAGTTAATACTTGGTGGAAGCACCTTTGACAGCAATTACAGCTGTGAGTTTGTTATGATAGGTCTCTCCCAACTTTGTACACCTTGATTGGACAATATTTGCCCATTCTTCTCCACAAAACTGTTCAAGCTCAGTCATGTTGTGTGGGGGGCATTGATGGACAGCAATCTTCAAGTCATGCCACAGATTTTTGATTTGATTTAGTTTGGGGCTCTGACTGGGCCACTCAAGGACATTTATCTTTATGTTCCAAAGCCACTCCAGTGTAGCTTTGGCTATGTGCTTTGGGTCATTGTCATGCTGAAATGTGAACTTCCATCCCAATTTCAGCTTTCTTGCTGAGGGCAGCAGGTTTTTTTCCCCTCTCAGATTCTTATGTATTTTGCTCCAGCTATTTTCCCTTCTATCCTGACAAGTGCTGCAGTCCCTGCTGATGAGAAACATCCCCATAGCATGATGCTGCCACCACCATTCTTCACAGTAGTGATGGTGTTCTTTGGTTAATGTGCTGTGTTGGGTTTGTGCCAAACATAACGTTTTGCATTTCGGCCAAAAAGTTCCATCTTGTTTCATCAGACCACAAAACTTTTTGCCACATGGCTTCAGAATCTCTGGAGTGTTTTTTTGCAAATGGGACTCAAGGTGGGCCTTTTTGAGTAATGGCTTCCTTCTTGCCACCCTACCGTACAGGCCAGACTTCTAGAGTGCTTGGGATATTGTTGTCACATGCACACAGTGACCAGTTTTTGCCATAAAGGCCTGTAGCTCTTTCAAAGTTGCCATTGGCCTTTTGGTGGCCTCTCTTATCAGTCTCTCCCTTGCTTGGTCATCCAGTTTGTAGGGATGGCCTGATCTCGGCAGGGTCTTGGTGGTACCATATGCCAACCACTTCTTAATGATTGTCTTGACTGTGCTCTAAGGGATATTCAAGGCCTTTGAAGTATTTTTATCCCCACCCCCTGATTTATGCCTTTTCACAACTTTATCCCTGACTTCTCTTGAAAGCTCCTTGGGGCTCATGGTTGAGTCTTTGCTGTGAAATGCATTACCCAGCAGAGGAAACCTACATGAACAGCTGATTTTCTTCTGACATCATCAGAATCATGGCAATTTAACACAAGTAGAGGTAAATTAACTTAGTGTGTAATTTTGAAGGTGATTGGTTACACCTGAGCTAATTTACAATTTCTATCGTAAGGGGGGGGTGGACACTTATCCAACCAAGATATTCTAATTTTGTATTTTTAATAAATTTTCTGAAATTTGTGGAATTTGTTTTTCACTTGGAAGTTGTGGCTTACGATGTGTAAATAAAGGTGGAAAAAGTCTGATTTCATGCAATTTAATTCCAGGCTATAAAGGCAACAAAAGGTGAATATTTTGAAAAGTGGGTGTCGACCTTCTCTAAGCATTGTGTGTGTAAGTGTGTGTGTGTATGTATGCATATATATTGTTACGAATTTCGGCCCGCCTGGCGTGCGATCGGCCGCTTCCCACTAATAGCAACCGCGTCACCCACCGGACGGACAATTCAGTCGTGACCCTCCTGAAACTACTGCCAGGAGCCAGTCACGGGTGGGGGTTTAACCTCACCACAACCCAGTCCGCATTCTACCCGCGCGAAATAGGGCGAATCGCCGAATGTCGATATACCTAAGTACCTGCGCGGGTAGCGTACCGAGGAGTTGTACCACGCCGCAGGTCGGCTCCGGACACGAACCGCTTAATCGGCTCGTTCCATGCTAAGGGGATAACCGAGCGGAGTTATCGCCGACCTCGACGGTTCAGATTACTTGCAGGTCTTCTGTCTAAACCCACTACCAATCCCTTCCGTGATGCAAGATGGAACTTTCAAACGGGAAAAAGACGACGAACGGGATACATTTCACGCAAGGACATTGATTCTACAACACGTAAGCAGACAAATAGGAACAACAGGCAAATAGAAACAAAAGCAGGCAAAGAAAAGCAAGGGAAAGCACTACGACCGAATATAATTAATAAATGTACAGTCATTTAAGCAGTTTTACTTGACAGGATTTACTTGATAGAATCCTTGACAGGATTTCCACGAAAACATTCATTCAAAAGCAAAGGAAACACAAGAAAAGACCCCCTCACAGACAAGGGGGTCAGGCTGGACCACTTGGGTCTTTATGACACGGGACCTGGGAGACCGAACGGGTCCCGCGGGACCGTAGCAGGTTACCTGCACCCTCGAGGTGCGACGGTCGGCGAGCCCTCTCCGACACTCTCCTCTCATGCGCACCTCGACCCTGGACCACCACTCTCAACCCTCACGACTTGGCGCCCAGAGGGAGAAGACGACCTCGACGATCCAGAGAGAGAATCCGAGTTCGACCTCGACCACCAAGAGACGAGGAAGCGCGAACCTCCGACAACCACCAAGAGAAGAGGAAGCGCGAACCTCCGACGACCACCAAGAGAAGAGGAAGCGCGAACGACGAGAGTGAATCCGATTTCGACCTCGACCACCAGAAGAGAGCGGATGACGTCGACGAAGAAGAAGCAGAGAGCGTCGACAAAGAGGAAGCAGAGCAATCCAGCACGAAGAAGAAGAGAGAGCGAGCCCCGCGTGTGGTCTGCCTTGTATAGCGCGGGGCTCCGCCCCTTCACTCCACCCCCTTTTCGGCTCCGCCTCCCTTCGAGCTCTTTCGAGAAGCTTCGTGAAAAGGGCCGTTCCCCCTCCCGACCGCCTCACGCCCCGTGTCCACCAATCGCGAGCGAGCTCTTCGCAACTTCTCGTGCCAGCGTTGGCAGCGCAAAACGGCGGGAAAACTCGCGCGTTGCTGCAGGTCTTCTACAGGGCCTTCGTTCGACGTTTTTGGACGGTCCAAAATAACGATAGCGAAAGAAAAACGGCGAACTCAAAGGATCACAGCCCTGTGAACACGGAAATTCCCTCTAAACAATGGTGGGGAAATCTAACTACACAATTACTTATCGTCATAACTGATCTAAGGTCCCTTTATGGTGTATTGCGAATTTCCACAGCCATAACAATATATATATATATATATATATATATATATATATATGTATATTATAACCGTATTTTCCGGTGCATGAACTGCACCCCTGTTTTCACCCTCAAAAAAAAAAATTTAAAAAAACTTATCCGCTGTGTTAACCACACCCATGTTTTTCACCCTCAAAATAAATTAATATATTGATCATTTTATTTTCTGATCTTGATCTAAATACGTTTGTACGTTATCTTTGTGCGGAACAAAGTGACGGAGGTATCAACATGCTTACAGCTCTATCTGTGATAGAATTGTGAGGACAGTTCCTTGGACTTCATGGTAGAGTTTCCACTCTGAAAACTGTGGGACCTTGGATAGAAAGTTGTGTATCTTTCTAAATCATGTACAATCCATGGAATTGGCCACAGGTGGATTCCAATGAAGGTGTAGAGACATCTCAAGGATGATTAAAATAAATTGGATGCACCTGAGCTCAATTTGGAGTGTCATAGCAAAGTGGATGAATACTTATCTACGCAAGACATTCCAGCTTTTCATTTTTCATTAATTTGTAAAAATTTCGAAAAACATGTTTCACTTTGTCATGATGGGGTATTTTGTGTGGATCCGTGACAATTATTTAATTTGATCCATTTTTAATGCAGGCTGTAACACAACAAATGCGACAAAAATCGAGGGGTGTGAATACTTTCTGAAGGCACTGTATGTACTACACGAGGCAAATATTTAAACCTCTTTATACCTTGATGCATTGCAACCTCTCTTACCCGACCTCATCTTTCAGGACTTGAGATGCTGAAACAGCACATCGGCTGGCAGGGAGCAATTCGCGTCGTTGCTGCGGGACAGCTAACGATCGTTGTTTGTGGAGTTCTGATTCGACCAATTTTGATTCTCCCCAAAAAGGAACCGCTGATCATTGAGAAGAAAAATAAAGATAAATATATAGAGGAGAACGAGCAGACACTGGTATCTGTCGATTCTGGCATCTGTGTACATGCAGCAGAGGGCCGCTTTGTCATAGATGTGTACAAGGATATTGTGGATCGTGATAGTTTGGAAAACAAACATGTTGATGCACAACTGAATGATGCAGAATCTCTTGAGGCCCGTGCGTTGTACAGAACAGATTTGTCATTAAAACCACAGTCCAAAAAGGCTGAAGATTCAGAATACGAGGTACCGTCGAATGAGCCGAATCCTATAGAAGACAAAATGTCAAAGTCTCTGGACCTTTCAGTGTTACGTGAACCGAGCTTTATCTGCTACTCACTCTTTGGCCTTTTTGCCACGCTAGGCTTCTTCTCACCGGGCATGTTTGTTGTGCCACTTGCAGTAGCCTCTGGGGTTCCCTCACAAATTGCGACCTACCTCTTGTCTGGCATGGCTGGGGCTGAGCTGCTCGGCCGCTTTGCTGCTGGCTTAGTCTTCAATCGGCCTGCCTTCCCTCGGGTACATCTTGAGCTTGTCTGCAGTGGGTGTTTGGTGTTGATCCTCTTTGCATTCCCTATTGCGCACATGACCTTTACCGGACTCATGGCCTGCAGCATCCTCTTTGGTCTGGTTTTTGGGGCTGTAGCAAGTACACACATCCCACTGCTTGCAGAGGATGACATCATAGGACCTTTGAGGATGGCCTCTGGTGTTGGTGTCTACGTCTGCATCCAGAGCTTCTCCTGCCTTATTGGTCCACCGCTGGCTGGTAGGTAGGACATGGGTGTTCTAACATGCCGAGATATTTTGCTGTCACTTTTTTTTAAAGTCTATATATCTTATGTATTATTTCCGAGTTTGTGGTTTCGTGTCGCGCTATCTTCGACTTTGTTCTGCGCTCGAGTCACGTGATATTCAGCTTACATTATCTCAAAGACCATATGAGGTGCATGGTACAAAAAAAGTAAATAAAATGGTTCTGAAACAGTGAAATCGTATTCCACTTACTGCATTAAAGTAAAATTACTACTGATACTCTGCATCAGTTCCTTTCTCAAACACACCCACCCCAACATGTCGCGCAGAGCGCGGGTTATGCTAGTTTGCATTAATTTAAGGCTTGTAGTGGAGCTTGTACAGAAGTCACATGTAGGAGAAAGACGTGAGTCGACATCAGTGTACTCTCATGTGAATTACAAGGACAGTAGAGAAATACATAGAGTTGGTTGCCCTTTGTATCTGAATGCCATTCACATGAAACGTGTGAATTACCCGATCAATTTTGTTTTATCGTGTAGGAGCTATTGCCCAGTTTTGTTGATACCTCTATCCGAGGGACGGCACACACATTGAATGCCTCCCTCTGCCTGCAAAACATCAGGTTGACAGTTATAGCTAGGCCGAGATTCGAAGCCAGGTGAGACAGCTCAGAGGTGAGTGTGCGTACCTCTAGGGCCTCGGCCATCCTGCCAGCCCAGACAAATGCGTATCTTAGTGTATATGGGATTTGAACTTGAGTTACAAGAAATGAGAGCCAGGAATTTCAGATGGCAAAACTAAGCAGACCAATTTGAACGTTATCTGATCCTTGGCTCTTATTACAACTCTCGATAAAACATGTTGCAAGGTTTATAACTACTTTGGTTGCTTTGATTTCCTGTTGATGAAAATAACTGTTCAAGTATCACATCGTTTTCCAACCTTCACCTCTGCACTGTAGGCTGGCTGGTGGACATGTCTGGTGGAAACTACCTCATGGCATTTTATTGTTCTGGCACGGGTCTCATTGTTGCCTCCGCATTCCTGGCCCTTGTGAGGCCTTGTAAACTGGGTCTTTGCCGTGACACCTTGTGCACAACTTACCATAAACCTCCTGTTGCCATGGACCGGCGAGATGTTTTCGAGCTGACGCTTCCTGTCGTCGCACATTTTGACAAGGAAGATGCCTTTTTATATATGGACACGAGTGTCATGTGAGTAGTCGAGGCCCAGCACTATCTGAATTGAATTTTCCACTGAAACTGCACAGTCTCCGCAGAGCCTTGAGACCACTTACTGATTGTATTTATTTTTTTATTTTTGTGGGTTAGTTGCAGCGGGAGATGGGGAGGGGGGTGTTTGAGGGGGAAGGGGGTGGTCTCCAATGTTTTAACTCTACTCGCGTCGCTTGTTTCGTACTGATTATGCGAATATCTTACTTAAGAAGGATTTTGATACCGTCGTGCATTTGTAAAGAGGAGTAGGTAGATAGGTTAGTACTTTCTTGAAGTGAGTTGCTCACTTATGGAGTCATTCGCATGACAGAAGGGCCGAAGTTTTGTTGATACCCTGACCATGTTTGTTCAAATTTTTTATCGGGACATTCGTTGGCCGAAGACATTGTGATTTTCATTTTGCACTGCATTTTTGATGTTGAGCGAGTTTTGTGGCTGTCAATGCAATTTATTTTTCCCACCCGAATCGTGATTGTCTGGAGGAATGTACTTTCGTGCCACTCGAAGGGATTTTTTTTGCTGCCTTCCTGTTTTAATAGCGTGAAGTGCCACTAATTGGTAACTTGCTTGTCTCGGAGTAAGATTTGTTTGCGCATTCCTTTATTTTGTTTGCTTTTCATGTTGCCTGCGAGTTTCGGGTTTCGGAAAACTGTGCAACATTGGCTTTGCACGTGTTTCTGGGTATATTGCAACTTGAATCAAGATTTTCATTCCAATAAAGATGCATCTGAACTTTTTTCTGTTTGTGGGTTCAGTGGTTACCATTTTCTTTCCAATGCAAATACAGTCCTGTTGATTTTTTTTGATAACATTGTCAGATGCCACTGATGGACTGGCAGGATGGCCAAGAGGTCTAGCCTGGGTTCGAATCCTGACCCAGCTATAAACTGTCATTTCGGTGTTTCACAGGCAGAGTGATTCATCAATGTGTGTGCCATCCCTCGGATGGATGTTAAATGGGCGTCCCATCTGCTGGAATTAGTTGGTGGATGTTGAAGATGCCACGGTGTTCTTTATGACCCGACCATGAACAGGCAGTACTGTACATATTACCGGTAACAGGTAGATCTGCTGGACTTGGGATAGGTAATCATGCCAGGAATGTAAATGCAAACGAGAACAGCACTTGGTAAAGCGCATACCTCCGTTAGGCTGAACAGTTTATTTTTTGTATCCCATTGCTGGGCCGATCCAGGTGTTCACCAAGATCAAATGGATTCGTTCTTGTTACACATCCAACCTGTCCACCAAGTTCCGTCCATAACTTTGTGAGACATCCTGCTCACAGGCAAACGGGTGAAAAACATAACCTCCGTCTACCTTCGGTGGTGGAGGTAATATGTAGTTATGGGAGGAATTTGTTTGTAATTTGGCCAGGGTGCTGGTGATAGCTCGCCTAAGCTATCAAGAACACCGTGGGATCTTTAACGTCAACTAACTAATGCAGGCAGACAGGAAGCCGAGTTTAACATCCCTCCGAGGGGCGGCACACACAATGATGAATTACTCTGCCTGTGAAACACCAGAACAGTTTATCGCTGGGCCGAGATTCAAACGCAGGTTAGACAGCTTAGAGGTAAGCGTGTGTACCTCTTGGCCATCCTGCCAGGCCATCGTTGGAATAAGAGTTCGAAATTCCTTTATGGCTCGAACTTTGACTTATTTTTGCATGTACTAGTATTTAAAAGCAGAAAAAAAAATCATGATTGATTTTTTTTCTTCTTGTGAATGCATAACGTAAGTTTAAAACTTAATGCTGAAGGTCATTTGCATGTGCGTTTTAATTCTGTGTGCTATTGATAACTGTGCCATGTCTCTGAGACGAGACTTGTACAAATAAGGGAAGTGGGTAAGAAATAGGGATAGGGGAGAACGTATGTGGTGGACACGATGATGCAGAAGCAAAGATCATTATCATACCTTCGTCAACCTTCCGTTAATGATATAGTAACTTATTGTTTTAATGACTGCCAGTGTGGGGTTGTTTGATTACTTGCAACCTTCATGTGCAATGAGTTGCTGATAGGCAGCATGACAATCTTGCCTGTCCTCATAACACTCAGTTCAAACTGTTGCCCAAGCAAACGAGTGCAAGTAAAATGTTTTAACGTGTCAAAAGGTAAGCACTGTCATCTCATGCCATCTTTTTCTGAAAAAGATGGAGCAGGATCGCCAACTTGTTGCATACGCATCATCTGCAGGATGCTTGTACTCGGGTTACCATATTCGAACTTTCAAAAAAAAAAAAAAAAAGAGGACACTCCGATAAAAAAAGGAAACTCCAGAGAGGGACACTCCGAAAAAAAGAGGACACTACGGAGAGGTACACAAAAAGAAAAAAAAAGGTACTCCGGAGAGCGACACAAAATGAAAAAGAGGACTCTCCCGAGAGGGACAAAAAGAAAAAGAGGATACTCTGGAGAGGGACACAAAAAGAAAGTATACGCCAGAATTGTGCTACTACATGGAAAACAGCATCCTGGTTGCCATGGTAACCACTTTAGATGATGAACTTATGTCACGACACACCGTCTCCACAGTCTGTACCTATGTACCAAATATGAAACGTGAAAGTTGAAAACTTTGGGAGGTTAGAGTGCAGACAGGAATGGACGGACAGACAGACGGACGGACGGACAGACGACCGGCGTCACATAATACGCCCTGACTATATATATATATATATATATATATATATATATATATATATATATATATATATATATATATATATATATATATATATATATATATATATATATATATATATATCGGGCGTATAAAAAAGGACACTTCCGAGAGCGACAGAAAAAGAAAAAAATACACTTTGGAGAGGAACACTCAAAAGAAGACACTCTGGAAGAGGAACAATCCGAAAAAAAGAGGAAACGCCATCGAGGGGCACTCCTGAAAAAAAGAACTTTTCAAGTTTCCTCAACCTATTGAGCAATCGTATCAGCAGTCTCATTAGATGTGTTCTGGACATCGATTCATTTTGACTGCAAACCGCCGTTCTTCTATTGGAAATATTGTTCTTGTCCAAGTCCACGTGAGATTGTAAATCAATAGCACCTTTATTTACCACAGAGAAGTACGTACCAGCTCCACATTCCAAGCACTCGGCTTCCCATTCTTTCGACCACTTTGGAAACACGGGAATTTTGGCTTCAGTTCTGCAGTGAAGTTACACTGTTTGGGGGAAGTCGAATAAAATATCATTGTTTGGGGGAAGTCGAATAAAATATCATTGTTTGGGGGTAGTAGAATAAAATATCATTGTTTGGGGGAAGTCGAATAAAATATCATTGTTTGGGGGTAGTAGAATAAAATATCATTGTTTGGGGGAAGTCGAATAAAATATCACTGTTTGGGGGAAGTCGAATAAAATATCATTGTTTGGGGGAAGTCGAATAAAATATCATTGTTTGGGGGTAGGAGAATAAAATATCATTGTTTGGGGGTAGGAGAATAAAATATCATTGTTTGGGGGCAGCCGAATAAAATATCATTGTTTGGGGGAAGTCGAATAAAATATCATTGTTTATGGGAAGTCGAATAAAATATCATTGTTTGGGGGTAGTCGAATAAAATATCATTGTTTGGGGGAAGTCGAATAAAATATCATTGTTTGGGGGAAGTCGAATAAAATATCATTGTTTGGGGGAAGTCGAATAAAATATCATTGTTTGGGGGAAGTCGAATAAAATATCATTGTTTGGGGGAAGTCGAATAAAATATCATTGTTTGGGGGAAGTCGAATAAAATATCATTGTTTTGGGGAAGTCGAATAAAATATCATTGTTTAGGGGAAGTCGAATAAAATATCATTGTTTGGGGGTAGTCGAATAAAATATCATTGTTTGGGGGAAGTCGAATAAAATATCATTGTTTGGGGGAAGTCGAATAAAATATCATTGTTTGGGGGAAGTCGAATAAAATATCATTGTTTGGGGGAAGTCGAATAAAATATCACTGTTTGGGGGAAGTCGAATAAAATATCATTGTTTTGGGGAAGTCGAATAAAATATCATTGTTTGGGGGAAGTCGAATAAAATATCATTGTTTGGGGGAAGTCGAATAAAATATCATTGTTTGGGGGTAGTAGAATAAAATATCATTGTTTGGGGGAAGTCGAATAAAATATCATTGTTTGGGGGAAGTCGAATAAAATATCATTGTTTGGGGGTAGGAGAATAAAATATTGTTTGGGGGTAGCAGAATAAAATATCATTGTTTGGGGGTAGGAGAATAAAATATCATTGTTTGGGGGTAGTAGAATAAAATATCATTGTTTGGGGGAAGTCGAATAAAATATCATTGTTTGGGGGTAGGAGAATAAAATATCATTGTTTGGGGGTAGGAGAATAAAATATCATTGTTTGGGGGTAGGAGAATAAAATATCATTGTTTGGGGGTAGGAGAATAAAACATCATTGTTTGGGGGGAGTCGAATAAAATATCATTGTTTGGGAGTAGGAGAATAAAATATTGTTTGGGGGAAGTCGAATAAAATATCATTGTTTGGGGGTAGGAGAATAAAATATCATTGTTTGGGGGAAGTCGAATAAAATATCATTGTTTGGGGGAAGTCGAATAAAATATCATTGTTTGGGGGAAGTCGAATAAAATATCATTGTTTGGGGGTAGGAGAATAAAATATCATTGTTTGGGGGTAGGAGAATAAAATATTGTTGCGGATTCGCACCCGCCGGCGTGCGAACGGCCACGTAACTCGAATCGCGGCACGTCGCCCACCGGACGGACAATCCAGTCGTGACCCTCTCGGACTAACGCCGGGAACCAGTCACGGGTGGACCTTTCGGCCTCACCACGATCGTGCCAATCGGCCCCCCGCGTGGGATAGGGTTGCTCGCCAAATTCGACCTACCTAAGTACCCACACGGAGGGTAGACCGGGCGATCGCACCTCGCCGCAGGTCGACTTCGGACACGGCCCACTTTAAGCGACCCGTTCCGTACTATCGGGATAACCGAGCGGTGTTATCGTCGGCCTCGACGGTTCGATTAATTATCGGGCGTATTCAGCCCACAAGTGGCGCGAGAATGGTGGTGATGCGATGGTTGCGAGGGCGAGTTGTGACGGTAAAGGTCGTGGCTGTTGTTGTGAAGCGGCGTTGTGGTTGGTGGTTGTTGTGTGATGGCTGTTGAGACGTGGTTGGTGGTGTTAGTAATGGCGGCTGGTCCAAAATAAAGATAGAAAAAGAAAAACGGCTATCCTGAAGGGTCGCAGCCCGCATGAATGACATTTATTCCCTCGAAACAACGGGTTTGGGCCTAACTACACATATACTTACAGAGATATCTCACCTAAGGGGCCTGAATGGTGGTTTGCGAATTTCGTCAACCACAACACTACCACCTCCCCTTTTTACAGACTCGTCCCGAGTCGTCAAATTTTCGTGTGCCATCATGTGTAGTTTTCCCCGAGTACATTTTACCTACGGATCCCTGAGTGCGACATTCATGGTATTCGTGTCCCCAAAATAAATAACCTGAGGGCTGAGTAACTACCTAAACAAACTCACTCACACGGACGACTTAAATAAAATTGCCGGCGCTAGGACAGACATGCCGGGGGCGCACTCATATTTACAGTACATCTTACCTTAACTTACAAATTTTACACTAAACCATGGCCCAGGATCAATGAACTCTGCAAAAAAGAAAGCAGTTAGCAGGGAGCCAGGCTGCTCGCATGCAGTCTCTGGCTCAAGCAATGAAGGTGGCAGGGAACGTGGCCGGCTGCTCACACGCAGTCCAAGGCCTTCCCTTTTGAACTGAAAGCAGTGAACCACAACGGTGCATGGGCTGCACAAACGCAGTCTCCGTGCCAGCTCAAGTGGCACACGCAATGAGCACAACGAATGGATGGTTGAATGGTTTGAACTGAACGCAAACACGGTGCACGGGCCGCCACTGCAGGCCCGTGTTGTAGCTGCCAACAGGGCAGTTCTCGCAGCTTGCAAACTGTTGCTTTTATGATGATCCCGGCGCGCATGGAAATGAACAGGGGGGTGGGGCAAAGCAAAATTGAACGGGGCTGGTGAACGTGGGCAGTGGGCATGGCATGGCAAAGGCAGCAGGCAAACACAGCCCGCAGAACCAGGCCGTTGCAGGCAAACACAGCCGGCAGATGAACTGGCCGGCACAGGCCTTGAAGTACCACAGCTGCAGACGATCCGGCCGGCACAGGCCTTGCAGCAAAACAACAGCTGCTGATGAAGTTGGCCGGCCTCTGCCTTGCAGCAACGCAGCCAGCAGATGAAGCTGGCCAGCCTTTGCCGTTCAGTGGAGGTTGGTGGAGGGAGTGCGGTGGTGCTGGCCACTCGGAAGGCGGGCTCGGACCTACCGACCTGTCTCCCTCCCACCTATCGCCTTTGCCTGTCACTGTACATACCCACTCCCTTAATTTGTCAAACCCCAATTTAGCCCCAACTTATTTTTTTTATTTTTACTTCCCCACTATAAATCGTTCCCTAACCCCCTGTACTGTCCTTGTTCGGCTAACCTATCCTGTCACCCAGCCTACTCCCAACCCCTACGTTCCCTTCCCGGAGGGGAATAAGGGAGAGCTAACGTCCTGTGTCGAGGCCCAATTCAAGCCTCAGGATGGCCTCCCCAGACTTCAGCGATCTATAACACAAAGTGGGTCCAGCGGCCCACAACGAGAGCGAGGGGATGGATGGTGCGGAGGGGTACACTTCCTATCTACCCTAACCATTTAACTGTTAAACTACCCCGGGGCTTTCAACAAGCGCCTCTCGCTTAAACTATTGGTTCTAACAACCCAGATCCCCGTCGCCTGTGTTGGTGTCCTCACAATTTCGGGCCTCGCCCCCCCAATTTTCTCTCCGTGCCCTCACACGGTCTCATGGCTGGGACACGTGGCTCCCTTTGGCAGGCACGACCCTCTGCCGAATCTCCCGCTATGGCACCCCCGGGCACTACACTGCCTCCGAGCCTACCAGCTCCCTAAACACCGGGGAGTGGCCCCCATGGCACCTCCCCTGAAACGCACACGTGGCAGGCTGGCTTCCCAGGCCCCTTTCCGAGGGTCACCCGTGCCCACAACACTGCCCACGCGGCTAATGGCGCCCCGGGCCTCCGCACCAAGCAGACGCACCCGTGCCCACTACGCTATCCCGGACCCCCATGGGCCCTTGGCCTACCACGGCCGACTAGCCTGGTGCCCGGGGAACCCACTCAGCGATACTCACCTTTCGCAGCCACGCTCCCAAGCCCGTCAACAGGGCTCCTGCACCCCTCCAAACGGGTTTCGAGCCTACATTCACACCAACAACAAAACGACCTCCATTTTTCAATTTAACTAACCCCCTAACTCACTCTACACTGACTCCGGGGGTCCCTTGGGCAGGAGTCACTCCTCCCCCCAATCACTCATCGCACCATGCATTCCCCATTCGCTCCACTCACACAGACCCGCTGGCCTCGCTCACTCAACAAGTACTCACCTCACAACTCACCAACTCTTCAACACACTCACCGCTGAACTCTGCCATCCTTCTAACTCCCTCCCCTAACTAACTCGTGCTCCCACGTCGTCCCTTAAACTAGTAGCACGTTCCTTTTAACCTACGTAGCTAAACTACGTCCCCTCTACACATTCACTGTCTGTCACTGTTCTCGAATGTCCCAAAAATTATTTACCCAACCTAAATCTCGCTATAATCCCTCGAACTAATCCATTCCACGGACTCCATGAGGACTTACCCCTGCCCCATGAAGTCGGTCTAACTAAGCTAACCCTTCCCCCTAACTAGTTTCCATCCTGTGCCCAGGAATCCTGTGCACCCGAAAGTGAGGCTTGCTTTTTTTTTTTTTTTTTCCATGCGCAGCACCAGCGCGGCAACTCGCAGCTCGCGCACTTTGCACCTGCCCGTGACGTCATGCAGCTGCACGTGTTCCTCGTCCCTCCTTGGACGGTACCATCCGGCAGGGATACCCCTCCTGCCGGATTCCAACCCCGCGTGCAGCCATGACGTCACCGTGCGCAAAAAAAAAAAAACACAAGCCCCACGTCTCGAGGGGTTCCCCACGCGAACACATGTGCTTTGCCCGTTGGAGCTTAACACACACGATCGCGTGGAGAACCAGTCCGGTCCAAATCCGTAATCCTGCCTAAACTTTGTCCGGCCGCGGGATCGGCAAATCCACCGCGTGCGTTTCCGGACCGGGACTTCACTCTCGCAAGCGAGCACGTGGGGGCCTCGTGCGTTGCACAGCACGGACCTCGCGCGCGCTGCTGGGCGAACCCGGCACGGTCCCCGAAACAGCCACAGCCGCAACCCGGCTTTCTTTCCTCACATGTCGCCGTCGTCGCCATTCGACACACGCACTCCCGCGTGTTACGACGCCAACACACCACACCATTAAACTCACACCGGGAGACGCGGCTGCATGTTCACACATGCCCACCGACATCTCCCTTACATACCGCTCTCTCACACACACGGTCTCCCTTGCACTCGGCCGTTCACTCACGCATGCTACCTCCCTCGCACACGTGGCTCCACTCACTCGCGGCCTTCCACTCACTCGTGCCATTTCCCTCACACAAACCACACCACTCACACACGCGGGGGCACTCACCCGCGGTGCCTCATCCACACACCGTTCCTCACTCACACACGCGGGGGCACTCACCCGCGGTGCCTCACACACACGCGGGGGAACTCAACCGCGGTGCCTCACACACACGGCCTCTTCCACTTGCGGTGCCCCTTTTACACACGGCGTGCTGGGAAGCACGTACTCCGGCACAATCGCCACCACACCACTCACACACGGGGTCGCTTCCACACACGGGGACGCACTCACACCTTGCACCACACACACAGGGACAACCACACTGGGGATTCGTGTCCCCACAAGGGTCTCCGGGGCCTCTATACCCCCCAAGCTCTCCGTGCACCTGTCCACAGCACTTGTCCCCTCAACCTCGCAAAGCACGACCGAACTCACCTGGTCGTGACTCGCCTCAAGGGGGCATACTCCCTCCCCTCGTTCCTGGAGGAGGCCATCCAGCTGCTCGCACCGGGTCTCAACCCAGTCCACCAGCTCACCCCCATTATCCTCCACTACCTCCGTGTGTGTGTGTGCGTCACTTACCCCGTCATTATCATGCAGTCTCTCCTCTATCGTTCCCATCTCCCGTGTCTCTGCCAACTCAGTCACCTCTTCACCCTTTACCTCCCTTGTCTCAACTATTATTTCCGTCTCTTCCCTTGTTATCTCCCTCGTGCACGTCTCCGTCACCCCAATTAGTTTGTCCCTTTCGGTTACCGTCACTTTTTCTGTCACGACCCTCGCCCAACACGCCCCCCGAATTATTTTGTCACCCGCCTCCACCGCGGGCCCGACAGCCGTTGCACCCCCTTCCAGCTCGTTCGCTCCCACACGTGGAGTCGCCGTTTTTAGCTCCTTGGTCACTGCCTTCATGCCCGCCTGCAGGCGTCGGCCCATGTTCTGCGTCTCACCCCGCAGCTTTTTAGTTTCTTCCTTCATGTTTGTTTCCATTCCGTTCATTTGCTGTGCATTCGCATCCATCTTTTCGTTCATTTCCGCATTCATTTTTGCCAGCATGGTGAATAGCTGGGCCATGTCGGGTGCGCTTGGGTGAGCCGTTTCGGCAAGGATCGGGGGGGGGGTTTTGGTGGAGAGGGGGAGGGGAGGTGTCATACACCGCGGCCGCTGCCGCACCTATTTCGGGCTCTGGGTTCAGTTGGGCGAGTTCGTTTTCCTGTACAACCAACATTTCCTGCACGGGGATTTCATCCTGAGCCATGGATTCTACACATTCTACATCCATTTCTAATACCCCCGGCACCCGCTCGCCTTGAGACGCCATCTTGCTTCTCGTGAAGGGTTAATTTGAATCGCTCGTAATTTGGAGGGAATCGGGGGTCGCTCCTCTCACCCCTGGACCGATTCCCGTGAATTTAGCTGGAGACAGGAGAGCCCGTTTTCCCGTTCTCCGATACCAGTGCCGCGAGGAGGGCGATGAGTTTGTATCGCACGACCTGATACCAGTGTTGCGGATTCGCGCCCGCCGGCGTGCGAACGGCCACGTAACTCGAATCGCGGCACGTCGCCCACTGGACGGACAATCCAGTCGTGACCCTCTCGGACTAACGCCGGGAACCAGTCACGGGTGGACCTTTCGGCCTCACCACGATCGTGCCAATCGGCCCCCCGCGTGGGATAGGGTTGCTCGCCAAATTCGACCTACCTAAGTACCCACACGGAGGGTAGACCGGGCGATCGCACCTCGCCGCAGGTCGACTTCGGACACGGCCCACTTTAAGCGACCCGTTCCGTACTATCGGGATAACCGAGCGGTGTTATCGTCGGCCTCGACGGTTCGATTAATTATCAGGCGTATTCAGCTTACAAGTGGCGCGAGAATGGTGGTGATGCGATGGTTGCGAGGGCGAGTTGTGACGGTAAAGGTCGTGGCTGTTGTTGTGAAGTGGCATTGTGGTTGGTGGCTGTTGTGTGATGGCTGTTGAGACGTGGTTGGTGGTGGTAGTAATGGCGGCTGGTCCAAAATAAAGATAGAAAAAGAAAAACGGCTATCCTGAAGGGTCGCAGCCCGCATGAATGACATTTATTCCCTCGAAACAACGGGTTTGGGCCTAACTACACATATACTTACAGAGATATCTCACCTAAGGGGCCTGAATGGTGGTTTGCGAATTTCGTCAACCACAACAATATCATTGTTTGGGGGTAGGAGAATAAAATATCAAACAAAGAACTCTTGAAGAAAATCAAACAAGTGTGTACGGTACGGACGGAGAAAAGACTGAATGGCGGACTGAGCATGCCACTGGATTCTCGGTCTCTCTCTCACTGCAAGGTTGGACCGGAAGCGGATGCATGAGTGTCGATGTTTGAACATGTCCATTCTGCCATGACGGAGTAGTACAGACTTTTACCAAACTGTCCTGGTCCAAACATAACATAACCACATTTTATCATCGTAAGAAAATGTACAAAAATGGTTTATCCATTTAAATAAGGTAAAAAAGTATCCCAAATCATACAATGTATCCATTTAAAAATGCAAAAGCAAAAAAAGGCAAAATCCCAGACATTTTTAGATATTTTTTTAAAAACCTGGCTGGACGGAGATTTAAGGACCAAAAAGGAGGGCATGTCCGCGAAAACCCGTACGTATGGTGACCCCACCAGTTGGAATGAGTTGCTTTTGAGGTCTCTGATAAATTATAAATGGCCTGAATTGTCGGAAATGCTCCTCAACCGGAGTTCTTCAAATAAAAGATAAGGTGCTCCCACTCTCCAAAAAAATGGAAAGCTTGGGCAGGCATCAAGAAGTCAACAGCAAACCTCTGGCTCTATTTCGTGTGGCTGTAAACCGCCAGTATTTAAAAGCATGTTCAGCATTTAAAAGGATGAGCATGGACAATCCCTATACGTTAGTATTCATGGGGAGGAGCAAGCTCCTCCTTATGAAATGCCCCGGTGAGAAATGCGGCGCCATTGTTGTGGCCCCAGAAAGATGGTCCCCAGAGTGCCCCAGAAAGTGACGACACTGCCCCCAAGCTCAGTGGCTATGGTTGTCTCATCTAACAGTCCTGTGTTGTGTCTCATGTATTTGTCTGTATGTCCATGTGTGTGGCAGCTCCACGATGAGCCTTAAATCCTGGAAAAAAAAATTTTCAAACATTTTGAAGCAAGAAGGCGGCTGAATCACAAAGGCCCCAGCAAGTCCCATTCTCACAAAATGAACAAAAATATACAATTGGCCATAATGCTTGCTCCTGCCGACCCAGTGTAAAGCCGGCATCAGAGGCAGCAGCATTTGTAGCTGGTGCGTGGGACAAGCAATAACCCCCAAGCACAATTGCTTCGCTGATGGTGTGCTGCAAGGAATTGTGGGATATAGCTATGATCAGTTTATTTCAATATGTTGGACATGCACATTATTTTGGAAGCTATCAGAATGGCAATTTTACCTCATTCTGTTATCAAAGACAAGAACAGGATGATTTGACATTATGGATGCTCCGTCACGGGTTTTTCTGTGGAGAAGTAAAAAATGAAAAACTACCGATTCGAAGGTCAAGCCATGTTGAGTTTCATTTATCTTAATGAGAGTTCACTGTACCATTGATTTATTGATTGGTCTTGCTTTGTTACAACTCTGGAACAACAATGTCCTGCTGGTCAATTTACCAGTTTTGATTGAGAACTTCAAAGTAGTTCCATACATTTCACCAGCTTTGTTCGTTTGCTCATATGCAGCACAAGGCTGTGGGGTGGCATCGTTGGATCAGTGTGCAGCTATGCCGCTGATGCAATGCCCTCTGCTGGTTACGGCAGGAATTTGGAATTTATACGTGGTGCCGGCGATGGCGTCATCTGAAGGACAGCACATATATTGATGAAACACCCTGCATGTCAAACACCAGAATGATAGTTTATACCTGGGTCGGGATATGAACCCAGACTAGACAGCTTAGAGATTTGTGTGTGTTCCTTGAAGCCACCCTTCTTCCTGTTTTATGTGGCCAGGCCATCCTATCAGCCCTCTTCAACTGTGAAGTTTCCATAAATTCCAACACCAAGTCAGGGTTCTGGCATTCTCTTCCCATTATTGATCAGTGGTCCATGTCACATACTGAAATATGGCTGCGACACAATCAGTGAGAGTAGAGGTAAGTGAGACAAAAAAAAAAGGACAACAGTTTGGCAAGAAGGCCTTTATGTCATACCTTGTCAAAGTCTTCATGTGAATCCAGCGCAACCACCCAGCTCTCCCCACACGATATGGCAGTTGAAGACGAGTGGGTAACAAAAGTTCGCTGGTAGATCGAGCTTGGTAGTCGAGTAGAGAGGACTCGAGGTAAGAAAGTAGTTGGTGAATGATGTTCTCCATGACCTTGGAGATCATAGGTGTAAGAGCTATTGAGCAGTAGTTAGCATGGACTGAAGGATTGCCTTTCTTTGATACTTCGCAACCAGAAGCATGTTTCCATGATTTGGGATAGGTGCCCAAGAAAGAGGATAACTTGGCAACAAGGATAGTTCTGGAGCACATTTTTCCCCAATGCAAATCATAAAAACTCCCATCATGTCCACAAACTTCATTGACACAAGTGCCAAAAGTTTTTGACACATTTCTGGTCATGAAGAAAGTGTGTGGTAGGACAGTTGAGAGGACTTTTGCCAGTATCGTTCATTCTGATCACAATATGAGAGTTCAATTTGATATACCATGCTCTACACATAGCGGAAGTTCTGCCGAAGCAGTTCCTTGGCTCGGGTTACACTTATGGAGGGGTCGCCACTCCGCCACAGGAAGTCAGGGCAGGAATTTGGAATTTGTTCAGCATGCCGGCGATAGCTCGCGTACTCCTCACAAAGGACGCCAAGATTAACATACATCCGATACACAGCACAGACATTGATGAATCACCCTTCCTGTGAAACACCAAGAATTCAGGATGACAGTTTATAGCTGAGTCGGGATTCAAACCCAGTGTAGACAGCTTCGAGGCGAGGATGAGAGTTGAGTTGGCTGCAAATAGGTGACAAATATGTTTGCTTTGGACTTGCGATCAATGGACACTTGGCGAGCAGATAGAGAAAAGGATGATTCGTAAGATCTGCGAGATATACGTTTGGTTAAGAACTGCTTAAAGGGCAAAAGGTTAACGTTTTGCTTAAAATTTTTTTTTTTAGCAGACTGGGTTTGTTCAGAAGGGGCACACTAACAAGTGTTCAAACAGAGATTGTTAAGCTGTGCAGTGGCAGCACGTTGGTAATAATAATAATAATAATAAATAAATTTCGACAGGATGGGCCCATCAAGTTTGCACAATGGTTGTTTGTCCATGATCTATCAAATTCCTTTTAAAATGCTCAGCATAAAGCAAGGAAGCGGCATGTACCATTTTAAAAGTCGTTGGCATGACTTGGCCTGGGTCGGATTTGAACCGCCGACCCACCCCCCCGCCAGACTGAGAGCAGACGCTCCAACCATTACATCACCAAATCTGGTAAAACCATTTGGAAGAGGGCAGCCTATCAGGCTTGACAGCATGTACAAGGTCAAACCTAAGGGAATGCCTGCAGTGAAAGGCATCTGGCAATAAATGTGGCTTTCCATGCTATTCTAAGGAAAATAAGTAGCCCACCCCAATCAGCAGAATTGTTGTGCCAAAGGGTGTTTGAGGAGGTTTGGGGGCTGGTCAGGCTAAAAAAAGACGATGTCTGGAGATGATGAGACAATGGTCAGAAGAGCTAACTGGAGGTTGGGCTTGGCAGTGAGAAATCCATCAATAATGCTTGGATGATCATTGGACCGGTCTGGAATGCACGTGGGATCTTTCACGAGCCGAGACCATTGAGGAATCGAAAAGGCTTCCATTTTTATATGATCTGGTTGGCGAATGATGAATGCAGAAGCAAGTTGGAATTGTGACTATTAAAGTCATCGAAGTGGAATCTGGATGGCCTCGATCGAGGCTACAGGGTGTGATCAGAACGCAGGATAATTATCCCTCGTCGGAGAATGGAGACTTGCTCTTCCATTGCAAAGTAAATTTTTTAATTAAAGAGTAAATCATCTGCACTAGGCACCGGAACTAATGGCATGAACCCCCAACCTCCCCAACCACACAATTTTCCACAGCACAGAATGTCCATGTTGTTGCAAAAGTGGGTCGAGGAACAAATGAAAATGACAAACGTGATTTTTCAAATGTTTGCATGTGGATGCTCAACGGTCGAAACTACATTAAAATAACTTTGACGAGGTTTAACGAGTCCAGAACATCGTCTCACGTATTCCATTTGATGTGGTTTATAAACGTCAGCTACTTGGCTCTCATGTTGCTCACAACGCAGATGGTTTACTCGACATCCTGTTCTTCCATGAGCCCAGTCTTATGTAATGAGTTCGATAGACAAGGTCAGAACTACTATGACTGGATGTTTACTTAAAAAGGAACATCCCCCATCCACACTCATGATCTTTTCCACCCTCATTAACCCTCCTCATGCCCAATCGTTCCTTTCCACTTTATTGTATTTTCTCCCTCTCCAACCTTTTCCTTATGTTTTTTTAGATCCTCGTGGAGGATCTCTTAGTCTTACTCATGTTATTGTTCTTCATCTTCTTCTTGTGGACTTTTTTGTTTCACAGCCTACAGTTTTCATCGAAACTTCCTGAAACTTGGCATATATATGTAAAAATTCCCTGCGCAGACAGTAACCATCTCGGATTTTGAAAATTCCTCCAAGAAAAAAAAAGTTACGACGTCAAAATATCTCCGCTAATGGAAATCGCCTAAAAAATTATCTCCGAAACTAGGCAAGCTTTTTGAATTCTGTTTGCGGGAATCGAACAGGGCATTAGCAGAGATGAATTACCGCACATAATGATACATCACTATGACGTCATATCAATTTTTATGACGTCATTCCTATTTTTTGACATTTTTTGTTTCACAACCCAGAGTTTTCATCGGATCTTCGTGAAACTTACCATGTATATGCAGAAAGCCCACGCGCAGGCAGTAACCATCTCTGATTTTGGAAATTCTTCCTAGAAAAAAAGTTGACGTCATAATATCGCCGATAATGGCAATTGCCTATACAATTATCTCCGAAACTAGGCAAGCTGTTTAAATTTTGTTTGCGGGAATCAAGCCGGGCATTAGCACAGATAATTTATCGCAAACCTGATACATCACAATGACGTCATACTCGTTTTTATGACGTCATCATTAAGAGGACGAGGATCTTAGCTCATTTGAGCTTGTTTCTATTTCATCCCCATTGTTTACTTCCTCTTGTGTCCTGCTTGTTCATTCCCTTACTATTTCTTCTTCTAAGGGTCCCTCTAACTTTATGTTGGTGTTTCCCCCCTTTTCACTATGTTCTTCTTGTTCTGGTTCATTCTGTGATATCGTTCTTCCACGAGCTTCAACTTCTTATACAAAATCATTTCGCATCTAT
This sequence comes from Eptatretus burgeri, assembly GCF_056783735.1. Lineage (NCBI taxonomy): Eukaryota > Metazoa > Chordata > Myxini > Myxiniformes > Myxinidae > Eptatretus > Eptatretus burgeri. The sequence continues at coordinate 67,255,165 of NC_140961.1, forward strand.
GGGCCTATCACTTTCACATCACAGACAGGTTGGTGGACTCTCCGTCTTGTCCTCAACTGCCTCCTTTCTGGTCTTGCTCCCTCTGCTCTTTCCATGCTTTGCCTCCCCCTCCCCCCCAGGTTTCTACAGGGCTCACATGGTCCACCATTAACACCTAAATCCAGAATCACTACTCACCTCCACTCATTTGTTCCTCATTTTGTCTGCCTGTGGAACCAACTTCCACATCCTCTTCAATCGCATTCTTCCATTCAGGTCTTCAAGACAGATATTCACCCCAATCTCAAACCATGTCCAATCCAAAACCCTGATTTTTTTTTTTAAACTCCGGTTAACCACCCCCCCCTCCCCTCCCTTCCCCAAACCAGTCTTCCTTCCAAATTTCCAGTTTTTCAATCTCTATTCATCTTATCCACCACCTGTGTCCTTTCCTACATCCCTTATTTATCCAAATCTCCCTAGATGTTGTCCCTCCTCCCTGCTGTTGTTGGCGTTTCCCCCCCTCTCTCTTTCTACTCTTCATTTTGTTCTGTTAGTCTGATCCGTTCAAGATTCTAGCCCCACCTCCATTCTACGTGTTAACACGCTGCTTCAGCAATACGATGAAATATAATTTATAACAAAAACAAAACGGTCACGAAAAGTGTAACAATGCAAACCATAACATGCTGAGAGTAGGTCACCACTCGCAGTGCGGTTCAAACAAAAACACTTCATTTGGTTTCAAATTAAAACAGATGGGGTGTAGGGGGAAAGGGGCCTTTGCTGCACCACCGTGCTTGATGTTCATTCACGCCATTGGTGTCCACACTGCGGGTTGCAGCATTTGTAAAATGTGGTCATTGGCTCATCAGCCGAACGCGTCTGCAGCTGCATGAAGTATGCACGGGGGTGTTCGCATCGCGGGCATTTCTCTGCGTGGGGAGAGTGAGATGGGAGTGCAAGGTTAAGGTAAATTGGGTAAAGTTTCGAGGTGACAAGATGAAGTGAATATTTTCAAATTTCAAATCAAATTTTTCACATCCTATTCAGACATTCTAATTGGCATTTCAGATTTGTGGATCACATAAAACATCCATTAATGGTCATCTATTGATAAAGTATGCACGGTGTTGGAGAGAGGGTTAAATTGATAAAAATTAAATGTTATAAAAGTAAGAAAACAAAGAAAACAAAAGATGACAGGAGAGAGAAAAGAGAGTAAGGGAGTGGTGAGAGAAAGGAAATAATGTTGGGAAAAGTGGGTAGTCAGGGGGTAAGAAGGTAGGGTTGTATGTACAGAGCACACCGAAGCCTGGAGTTGGCTTCGTGATTAGGGTGGCGGCTTGGGATCCTAGGGTCCTGAGTTCAAGCCCCGTTGGCCGTTGAATTAAAATACACCAGGAGGTTGACTCAGCCTGTCATCCTTCCAAGGTCGGCAAAATGAGCGCAAGTGCTGGTAAGGGGGACACTGCATCAGCGGCATAGCCGCGTCCCAACTAATGATGCAACCAGCAGCCACAGGGAGAGAGAGAGAGAGAGAGAGAGAGAGAGAGAGAGAGAGAGAGAGAGGAGAGAGAGAGAGAGAGAGAGAGAGAGAGAGAGAGAGAGAGAGAGAGAGAGAGAGAGAGAGAGAGAGAGAGAGAGAGAGAGAGAGAGAGAGAGAGAGAGAGAGAGAGAGAGAGAGAGAGAGAGAGAGAGAGAGAGAGAGAGAGGAGAGAGAGAGAGCACACCTGGCAAAAGGTGGGGGAGTCAAAAGTAAACCCTACAGGTTGGCTTGGCAGGATTCAATTTTCATCAGTCAATGTTGATAAATGCCGATTTCAGGTCACATTCAGACCGACAAAAAAAAAAATAAAAACATTTCCATCATTAATAGAAAAGGGACTTCAAAATGATGGTATGAAAAACTGAATGGAGTTCCATTAACGTGTGAAAAATGTGATGAGGGAAGCAGGTACACGTCTCTGAACTACGTCGTTCGGTGTTTTCATGGGTAGTTAAATCGCAAGAACGGGATTCGTCTGCAGCCAGCAGTCACGCAGACAAGGTGAATCATCAATGTGCGCGCCGTCCCTCGGATGGACGTTGAAGTGGGCACTCCGTCTGCTGGCATTAGTTGGTGCACGATAAAGATCCCACGGATCTTCGTGAAGAGTAGTCGAGCTATCGAGGGCACCATGAACAAATTCCATATTCCTACCCTGACTTTCTGTGTTCGAGTAGTGACCCGTCCAGGATTGCAACCTCAGCTAAGAAACTGTTTCGACAGAACCGTCGCTCTGTGCGGAGCATGGGACACGAATGAGCAGTGCTGGTAGGAGCACATAATACCATAGAACCTGTAAGAAAAGAGCCAAGATTTATTTTTAACTTTTCTATTTTTTTGTATTTCCTATTTTGTTTTATTTTTGCCACTACCGAATCAACAGAATTATTTAAAGCAGGTTTGTAATTTAAGGATACGTACTTTTTAGATTTTAACATTTGATGCAAACAGTTTGTGTTTAAAAGTTTTTCAAAAAAACCTTAAACATTCTGAAAGAATGTATAGCCATTAAAGAAGTATCTGACCCTCCCTGGACCCCCCTCCCCAGAGTTTATAGTAATCCTAAAAATTTAAATCAATAAATATCTGGATAAATACCCTGGATAAAAAGGAAATATTGACTTTACCTGTCAAAGTTTAAAAAAAAACATATATATATATATATATATATATATATATATATATATATATCGAATTCTACCAAGCTTACTTGAAGGCATCTATACCATAAGAGGTGTGTGTGTGTGTGTGTGTGTGTGTGTGTGTGTGTGTGTGTGTGTGTGTGTGTGTGTGTGTGTGTGTGTGTGTGTGTGTGTGTGTGTGTGTGTGTGTGTGTGTGTGTGTGTGTGTGTGTGTGTGTGTAGCCATTTTTTCTCAGAGATTGCCAAACAGATCTTTGTCAACCTTTCAGAGGTTCATCAGTAAGAGTGGGGGAGTGTTTACAGATTATTTGTTCCCCACTCTATGGTGTCTAAGCCTTTGTACGTAAGTGAAAGGCAATAATAATAAATATATATATTGTGACGTCCACGGGACTTGAACAGTCCCGCCAACGTAGAATGAGCCGAAACGATGGAGGCGGTTTATCCTTTTCAACCCAAAGATGGCGGTTCGAATCGCTCTACCGCAAACGGGACGAGGAAGGTGGCACGAGTCGCTTTTCACTGAGTTAATAACGTTTATTTCTCTAACCAGAAATAACAAGACTCGGCAAGAGGAGGGATCCGGGGTGATTCGACGGGATGGTGGTGTGGGTTCGGGCGTGGGGAAAACACAAACAATTCCAATGGATATACAAATCTCAAACCCTCTAAGGTGCTAGGTACACACACACACACACACACACACACACACACACACACACACACACACACACACACACACACACACACACACACACACACACACACACACACACACACACACACACACACACACACACACACACAAAACGTAGCTGGTCCTGGTGGTCAGGCTGGCCCATGGTGTTGACGCAACAGTCCCTGGATTGGCGTTGGACGAGCTGGCGTTGCGCTCGTCAGGGGCAGGAGACACCGTGGAGCTGTCGACCTCCTGGTGTCGGCCCAAGACCGCTCACAGCCGCCAGGGAGCCAGTTCTGGCGCCAAGTTGCGAGCAGGAGAGGGAGGCAGGTCCACCCGCCGTTCGACCCCGTACTCCGAGCCAGCAGAACCCCAGAGCCAACCGAGGTGAGGCACGAGGCACAGCAAGGCCATGAGACACGATGAATCCAGGATCGAATCAGCGCAACAAAACAGCACGCTCCCAGCACAACAGCCTCCACCAAAACGGTTTTTCTTTACCGATCTTCTTCCTCCCCCCCTTTTTCCCGAACAGAACCTTTTTATCCTCGAGTCCTCGTCACTTCCAATCGAGCCGTTTTATTGGCCCTCCGCCGTCGCCTTCCGCCAATCGTGATCACGGGGCGGAGCCATCCGCAGCACTGTCCTGTGACGTCACGGCAAGCCACCAGGGAATACTAAAAGGGGTTTATGCAGACACACTTACCCTAACCCGTTTCCCTAACTAATTACGCGACAATTACCATTTCCCCCTTGAAGAAATGGACATTTACTAGACAACTTATCACCACTGAATTGCTACTTATTACATCGAGATCCTGGTAAAACTCGAACAGCATGGCATACCTAATTAAACATCCTAATTACCCTTTGGATGCATACCCCCCCTCAGACGTAACAATATATATATATATATATATATATATATATATATATATATATACTTAGTTGAGGCTAGTGTATGAGCTAACACAGGACATATGATGTTTTCTATCAATCATCCTTTGTGTCGTACCTCGATGACATCAACACATTGAAGAAGTGGTGTGGTGACTTTTATCTCACTGTGAATGTGTGCAAAACTAAAAAGATGATTTTGGATTTTAGGGAAAGGTCACAATCGTGAGCCCGCAATCATAAATGGTGAAAAGGTGGAAATTGTTCACAAATTCAAATATCATGGCGTGGGTACTATTTATTGATAACAAGCTGAAATTAGATGAAAATAGCGATGCTGTGTCCAAGAAATCGATGCAAAGATTGTATCTTCTCAGGAAGTTGAATTAATTTGGTGTTAGCTCATACATGATGCAGATGTTAATTACCAATTCCTTGATAATCAGTGTTTTGTCATTTTAATTTGGTTTCTTGGTGTAGTTCTGTAAATGTGCAGAAAATTCCACGACCGAGAAAGGTCATGACGCTGGCGTTTAAAGTTCGTGGGCCTTCAACAAGCATGGAATCTATATTTGCGCGCATTGAAAAGGAAGACGATGCATGTGTGTACCGATGAAAGTCACGTCTTGAACGGACTTTTTGTTTGACAAAACCGCCATCAAGGAGAGGCTTTCACGCGAGGTGGATGAAGAAGAACATTTTCAAATGGCATTTTATTTCTACCACATGTGCAATTCAAGTGTTGAATTCAAATTATTCACGATTTTGTTGTCTAGTCCAGCTTCCATATTTTTGACCCTGTTGTCTTATTCGTTTTGATATTTTACAGGTTTTTTTTTTTCATGACGTTTGAACTTACGGTGGTCAACAAAGAGAAATTTCCCTGTATACAGGACAATAAAGATTATTACTACAACATACACCACAAGTTCCTTTTATAAATCTTGAGTGAACGTTAACTTTCTACAAGTCAACTGTAAAACCTGACATTATTTCTTTCCACCAATAATAATAGATTCATAACAAGAGTGAGAATTGCTTTGCAGTACATTTCCCCTACCGATATGATATTTTCCAAGTCTAAAAGGGCATAACTTTGTGAAAAATTGATGAAACGCCCTGAAACTCGAACCTGTAACTAACTTACCATAATAAAGCCATTCACCAAGCTTAGAGTTCAACATGTTGAAGGGTATGGGGGGGGGGGGAGTCTGAAAAACAACAGGTGAGATGGACGGACATATGGACAGACATACAGATGGAGAGCAAACCTATCGTCCCCTCCGGTGAAATCGTTCGGGAACCAAGAAGCACGACACACAAAGTCATTATATGCTGCAAAAATAGGGGATACCCAGGGGGCGCTCGCGAGCCGCTTTGCACAGAATGGATGTTGTCGTGAAAAATTGAAAAGCATCGCAAACAAAAACAATTCGTCCACACATCAGTGGGGTGAACATCGCGTGTTGATGTCCGTATTGACGAAGCCTCAACCAACCTTGTGTCGAGTCCACATTTTCCCAGGCTGCTGCACCTCCCAGCACATCGTCAACCTCCTTCAGTTTTGGATACTTCCTGAACACCAACTTGAAAATAAAGGTACACGTTTTTCCGGACTTGTAGCACGATCCAGAAAAATTGATTTAAATTATTACAACCATATCTAAACAGTAGAAATGACAACGTTTTGTTCAAGTGAATACAAAATAAAAAGTCCAACCTGCAAGTGGCTAAGATTCCATCGAAGAAATAATACAGAACTTTCAAAATGAGGATTAATGCTACGTGTCCATTTTCAGTGACTCGGTTCTACTAGCGTGGGCACTGTTAAACTTCTGCTTCTAGCGTGTAACCTGCAAGTCAAATAGTTTTTTGAACACAATTTTCAGCATTTAAATGAAGGAGTGGCAATTTCAGGGTGGTTAACCATAATTGTGTCCCTGAATGTAAATCGGACTCACGGAAAAAGAGGAAATACGAATAAATATTGTGAAGGTTGTGGGCCCGAAAGAGGTCAAGACCTCTCAAGCAGGTCAAGGCCCGAAAGACCTCTCAAGCAGGTCAAGGCGCACACACACACACACACACACACACACACACACACACACACACACACACACACACACACACACACACACACACACACACACACACACACACACACGTCAGTTCTGTGTTGGTATTCTGTTTAGCAATTAAGTTAGATTGTATACATGGGATAAACATGCATTGTGTGTGTGGGTTAGTGTAACGTTCTGTTTCTTTCCACCCTCTATCTTTTATATCCTTGACATCTCACAACACAGGCACTCTCAATCCCTTTCGCAACATTTACAACACACGCACTCTCATGCTCTTTCACATCCATTACATGCCTCCTAACCACGGGTGGCTATAGCGGAGCAGCGAAAGTGGTTCACAAACAAATAAAGGCAAGCTCCGAAGCTTCTCAAAATTCCTGAAGCTTCCCTCCCCTTGCTCCCCCCAGGCGTGACACCAATGCTGCGCGGCTACACCAATCAGGTGTGACCAGCAAGAGCAATGTGACTCGAGAACAGCCAGGACTAGGCGGGAGGGAGAATGGAATATAAAGGAGATGCGCAAGTGATTCAAGGTCAGTCAGTCAATGTTGAGAATGACGACATCGTATTCCCAATTTCAGATATCCATTCAATGAAGCACCAAGCCTGAAATGTTCACACGAGGTCATCTTGTAAGGTTTGAAGTTCACTCACTGGCAGCGATGGTCGAGAGTTTGGGGATACATTATATTATGAGCAAATACCACCCATCGCTTCGCTGACGGGAATACTGAGGGGGGAGGGGAAAAGAGGAGGGAAGGGGAGAGGGAGGGGGAGAGAGGCGGGAGAGGGAGTGAGGAGAGAGAAGGGTTGGCAGTGAGAGGTGAGAGGAAGGGAAGGCCGGTGTACGGTGGAGCGTTAATTAATTATAATTTACACCGTCTCATCAAAATGCTTCCACGTAGAATAACAGTTAAGATGGAAGTAAAATAATGTCTGCATTTTGACCGGTAGAAAAATGCATTTTCTACCAGTCATACTACAAATAACGCCCAGAGATGAACACCGCACGGGCACGTCTGCCGACAAACACCACCTGGAGGCATCCGGAGTCAAGCTGTCCGGAGTCAAACACCGCTCGGATGCATCTGGAGCCAAGCGGTCCAGAGAAAAACACTGCTTTGGACAGACAAACACTGCTTTTCAATTTAGAAACACATTAATATGGCAAACGGTTTGGAAATTGGGTGTCATTTCAAAACAACGTGCCCAGGGAGGTGGGGCGCGGACCGCTCCCCCAGGATTACGGAGCACGATTATGGAGATATGGCAGATGCTATGGATAAGCAGTCCCTCTGGGGGGGGCAGAGTGTGTGGTCAAGCAGTAAATGCATTAAAACATATAGCTCATTGAAGCAGGTTAATTTTGGCACATTCCTAAAAAAAATTTGTTCACTCAATATAATTCTCCAAACAGTGGAAAAAGATTAGTCTAATGCTTTGGAAATTTCACATTTCCTTATGTATGGGGAAGGAGGGAACATAGCCTTTCTTGATTAAAGTTAATAGGAATATATAGGCTTAGTTATAGGACTCATTATTTCTTTAAATTATCAGATTTCACTGCGATTGACACTTCCTTAGTCTGCACGATATCCAATCCTCAAAACCTAAATAATATTTTGATGATATATTTTAATTAGTCCGTAAGAGTAGATTGTGGAAAATTGCATCATATATTGCATGAAATCGCTCCAACCTCTTAATTTGAAAACCGTAGCATTTGCAAAAGTGATGTATCGAGTGACTCGTAGCCATGATGAAGAGGCATTCGATAATACGAGTGAGGAAAGCGGAGAAAAAAAAATTATCATCAAGAAATCATTGCGACCTGTTCCAAATCGAGGCATGGTTGGGCAGGCCAAAAAACATGGCGGCTTCAGACCCCAGAGAGGTTACCAAGATTACGCCTTAAGACCCCACGGAGAGTGGTGACCGAGGATGCGCCCGATAAAGGATGTAATTAAAGCCGTTATCATGAACTCAAACACCCAATTTTCAGTCATGTACTTCCTTGGAGTTTTCTTCGAATGTATGCAAAAAAATTTAGGCTGCTAGGTTTCATGGTCTTGGAGTTTATGGAGGGGATGGACGGACGACAGACGCACGCACACACACATTATTTCAAATTAATTGTACTTACTGAACATCTATCTGGTGTTATAACCATCCACTGCCCGGGCCTTGTCCACATCGTCGGGAGTTTTCATTGCCGACTGAAGATCTCAACTTTTTAGATCCTCGTGGAGGATCTCCAAGTCTTACTCACGTTGTTGTTCTTCATCTTCTTGTGCACTTTTTTGTTTCACAGCCTACAGTTTTCATCGAAACTTCCTGAAACTTGCCATATATATGTAAATATTCCCTGCGCAGACAGGAACCATCTCCGATTTTGAAAATTCCTCCGAGAAAAAAAAGTTATGACGTCAAAATATCTCCGCTAATGGAAATCGCCTAAAAAATTATCTCCGAAACTAGGCAAGCTTTTTGAATTCTGTTTGCGGGAATCGAACAGGGCATTAGCAAAGATTAATTACCGCACATATGATACATCACTATGACGTCATTCCTATTTTGGACATTTTTTGTTTCACAACCCAGAGTTTTCATCGGATCTTCACGAAACTTGCCATGTATATGCAGAAAGCCCACGCGCAGGCAGTAACCATCTCCGATTTTGGAAATTCTTCCGAGAAAAAAAAGTTGATGTCATAATATCGCCGCTAATGGAAATCGCCTATACCATTATCTCCGAAACTAGGCAGGCTGTTTGAATTTTGTTTGCGGCATCAAGCCGGGCATTAGCACAGATAATTTATCGCAAACCTGATATATCACAATGACGTCATATTCGTTTTTATGACGTCATCAGTAAGAGGACGAGGATCTTAGCTCATTTGAGCTTGTTGTGCAAGGTGAGAAAGTTGTCCAATTTATTTTATCGTGCAGAGACACGCCCCCTTTCTCACAGGTACCTTCCCAAACCTTTTGGCTTCGTTTCGTGGTGTTGCTTTGCAATTCCATTAGCGAATCCTCGTCTCTCGCACACAATTCACCTTCCAACACTGCCCCAATAAACATCGTTGTCAAGGAGTCGAGCGCATGCGTGCCGAGCATTCTGGGATGGACTGTCATTTTGAAAGTCCCGAATTTTAAGTTAGCTATCATGTGCATCCTGGTGGTGGTGGTCGTATGGCAGATTTGCTGCTGGGGTAGCTATCATTTCTTGAAGCGCGACTGTGTCGCTGATGCAGTGCCCCTCAACCAGTACACACACTGGAACTGGTACTCATTTCACCGACCTCGGAAGGATGACAGGCTGAGTCAACCCCCTGGTGTATTAATTCAGCGGCCGACGGGATTGAACTCAGGACCCAAGGATCCCAAGCCGCCACCCTAACCACTACACCAACACCAGGCTGTGTCCATCCTGTGCCTGCTCGTTACATCATTCTTTTTCCAGGGGGCACAGCTGTGCCACCGATGCAGTGCCCTTAATTATCAGAGCATTCGTACTCATTTTGATGACCTCGGAAGGATGACGGGCTGAGTCAACCCCACCTGGTGTTAATTCAACGGCCGACAGGGACTTAAAACTCAGGACCCTAAGATTTTAAGCAGGTTAATTTTAAGCGTTAATCAAACATCAGGCTAATTGTATTGTAATTATAAGACGAATGTATTGTTGGTGAAATAATTAATCACAGAAAAGACAAAGGAGACGTTTTAAAGAATCTTTCCTTTACAAAATATTACATCTTTGCTTTCATGACGTCACAGTTTATCGAGGGAAACCGAAATTTGCAGGAGAGTTCTCATTTCGCGCCATGATTCACGTTCACAACAATTCCACTCTCCTCGACTCGCACAACGAACGGCTATCGTTTTCCTGCACTTCATGACGGCCATGGCGGTGTAGTTAGTCGACATTAAAATATATTAAATGATTTTCATATTTTGTACAAAACCTCATTGTTCATGAGGCGCGTTGGTTCCGGACAAGCAACAACATCATGTTTCACCGCGGTGTGGGAAAGCCCGGGACAAGGAAGGGTTTTGTCATTATTATTGAACCGTATTCACGGGACCCGTTGTCAGGTCGAATCGAGGTCCAAACGGCAAACTGCGAGATTACCTCAACTTGACCAGGTATCGTGGACTCACCTTTCGCGTGATGTTGTGCACGTAAGGGCAAGAACTGCACGTGAAGCGATAGCAGCGGTTCCCTTCCTCCACCGTGAGCACGTTACTACACGTCGGGCAGAAGAGCAACATTTCGGTTGGTTTGGGGGAAAAAGGAAAGGTAAAGGGTGCGAGGCTGCTGCGAACCGGCGCTGTGCCCACGTTATCCCGTGTCGGGGCCTAATGTGAAAAACAACAACAACAACCGCATTAATCACGTGACGAAAAGTAAACGTGCGACTTCACTTCCGGGTTAATGGACGATCCGTATTCTGAGTGGCGGTGGTTCACTACACATTACTAGGTTATCGGTGTTTCACCACACATTACTAGGTTATCGGTGTTTCACCACACATTACTAGGTTATCGGTGTTTCACCACACATTACTAGGTTATCGGTGTTTCACCACACATTACTAGGTTATCGGTGTTTCACCACACATTACTAGGTTATCGGTGTTTCACTACACATTACTAGGTTATCGGTGTTTCACCACACATTATTAGGTTATCGGTGTTTCACCACACATTACTAGGTTATCGGTGTTTCACCACACATTACTAGGTTATCGGTGTTTCACCACACATTACTAGGTTATCGGTGTTTCACCACACATTACTAGGTTATCGGTGTTTCACCACACATTACTAGGTTATCGGTGTTTCACCACACATTACTTGGTTATCGGTGTTTCACCACACATTACTAGGTTATCGGTGTTTCACCACACATTACTAGGTTATCGGTGTTTCACCACACATTACTAGGTTATCGGTGTTTCACCACACATTACTAGGTTATCGGTGTTTCACCACACATTACTAGGTTATCGGTGTTTCACCACACATTACTAGGTTATCGGTGTTTCACCACACATTACTAGGTTATCGGTGTTTCACCACACATTACTAGGTGATCGGTGTTTCACCACACATTACTAGGTGATCGGTGTTTCACCACACATTACTAGGTGATCGGTGTTTCACCACACATTACTAGGTTATCGGTGTTTCACCACAAATTACTTGGTTATCGGTGTTTCACCACACATTACTTGGTTATCTGTGTTTCACCACACATTACTAGGTTATCGGTGTTTCACCACACATTACTAGGTTATCGGTGTTTCACCACACATTACTAGGTTATCGGTGTTTCACCACACATTACTAGGTTATCGGTGTTTCACCACACATTACTACGTTATCAGTGTTTCACCACACATTACTAGGTTATCAGTGTTTTCAATTTTATTTACCATAAAAATGTGTGTGTGTGGTTGGTGTGTGTGTGTGTGTGTGTGTGTGTGTGTGTGTGTGTGTGTGTGTGTGTGTGTGTTTGTGGAGTTGGTTTGTGTGTGTGTGTGTGTTTGTGGAGTTGGTTTGTGTGTGTGTGTGTGTGTGTGTGGAGTTGGTTTGTGTGTGTGTGTGTGTGTGGAGTTGGTTTGTGTGTGTGTGTGTGTGTGGAGTTGGTTTGTGTGTGTGTGTGTGTGTGTGTGGAGGGGGGGTTGGTTTGTGCTTGTGTGTGTGGTTGGTTTGTGTTTGTGTGTGTCAGTGTGTCTCTTCCATAATTCCAAAACCATAAAACCTAGCAGCCTGAAACTTTGCATGGATACAAAGAAAACTAAAGAAGTGCAAGAGTGAAAATTGGGTGTTTTGGTTAATTAAAACACCTCCTTTTGAAGATAATTAACAGCCTTATTTAATTATATACAATATCAGGTGCATCCTCAGCCACCTCACTCTTTGGGGTCTCAAGGCGTCTCCTGGGTAACTGCGCTGGGGTCTGAAACCGCCATGTTTTTTGTCTGTGAAATTTCCAAAGCATTAAATTTATCTTTTTCTACTGTTTGGAAAATTATGAACAAGGAATTGAGGAATGTGCCAAAATTAACCAGGTTCATTGAGCGATATGATTTAATGCATTCACTGCGAGACCTCGTGCCCTGTCCCCCAGGGGGACTGCCTATCCATACCGTCTTCCAGATCTGTGTCTATATCTTCGCAAGTGTGGCAAGGTCCTCTACAGGGAATCAAAGCAAATCTGGTGAAAAATGGACATTTTAAAACAAAGTTATGACGTTTGTGCAGACCGCAAACCGATGTACCATGTGACGTGTGCACAGACAAGCAGGCAACATGGTAGATTATCTGCAATGTTTATTTCACAGGTGATTAAGCTTTGACATATCTCCAGGGTTGTTCTACATTGAAGAGCATTTCTTTTGTGGATAAACTATAAAGTCATAATTTGACCGAATTCATTTAATTTATGTAACTGCTGCGGGTGCGGTGAAGATGGCTTTGAAGTTAAAGGGATGCTTTATAGAATGCAACAATGGCCTAGCCAGCTGTTGCTTGTCACAAATTTAATTGGAGTGCTTGCTTGAGTGCCTACGCCACTTGCTCAGCACCCTTCAGTCGATAGCGGTACCACGCCACGCCATTCTGAGTGAATCGTTCACTCACTGTGGACGCTTTTTCTGTGCCACGTCATTCAGAGCGAGTAGTTCATGCTTCGTCATCCTGAGGGAATGGTTCGTAATCCGTTATCCTGAGCGAGTGGTTCGTGCTCCGTCTTCTTGAGCAATGCGAGTGGTTTGTGCTACGTTATCCTGAGAAAAGCAAGTGGTTCATGCTCTGTCATCCTAAGCGAGTAATTCGTGCTCCGTTATCCTGAGCGAGTGGTTCGTGCTCCGTCTTCTGAAGCGAAGCAAGTGGTTCGTTCTCCATCATCCTGAGTGAAGTGAGTGGTTTGTGCTCCGTCATTCTGAGCGTGTCGTTCATGCTCTGTCATTCTGAGCGAGTCTTTCTTGCTCCGTCATTCTGAGCGAGTCGTTCATGCTCTGTCATTCTGAGCGAGTCGTTCATGCTCTGTCATTCTGAGCGAGTCGTTCATGCTCCGTCATTCTGAGCGAGTCGTTCATGCTCCGTCATTCTGAGCGAGTCGTACATGCTCCGTCATTCTGAGCGAGTCGTACATGCTCCGTCATTCTGAGCGAGTCGTACATGCTCCGTCATTCTGAGCGAGTCGTACATGCTCCGTCATTCTGAGCGAGTCGTACATGCTCCGTCATTCTGAGCGAGTCGTACATGCTCCGTCATTCTGAGCGAGTCGTACATGCTCCGTCATTCTGAGCGAGTCGTACATGCTCCGTCATTCTGAGCGAGTCGTACATGCTCCGTCATTCTGAGCGAGTCGTACATGCTCCGTCATTCTGAGCGAGTCGTACATGCTCCGTCATTCTGAGCGAGTCGTACATGCTCCGTCATTCTGAGCGAGTCGTACATGCTCCATCATTCTGAGCGAGTCGTACATGCTCCGTCATTCTGAGCGAGTCGTACATGCTCCGTCATTCTGAGCGAGTCGTTCATGCTCCGTCATTCTGAGCAAGTCGTTCATGCTCCGTCATTCTGAGCAAGGTTTTCGTGCTCCGTCATTCTCAGCGAGTTGTTGTGAAAGAACACCCGATTTCCGAGCCGTTTGCTGTATTAATGTTTTCTAAATTGCCGAGCCAAATTTTTTTTCCAACCATCACACGCAGCTTTTGATAAAGATTAATGTTTGTGAACATATCCCTGAAACGTCTCTCGAAATGCAAAGTTGTTTTTCGGTGAAAGCTACTCAAGGTTTTTGGGTTGTATACAGTACGTACTGTAGTCGGTAATTACAATGATTTGAACCTGTCGATTCCTGAAAAATTGCTGATAGAGTGTGTGTGTGTGTGTGTGTGTGTGTGTGTGTGTGTGTGTGTGTGTGTGTGTGTGTGTGTGTGTGTGTGTGTGTGTGTGTGTGTGTGTGTGTGTGTGTGTGTGTGTGTGTGTGTGTGTGTGTGTGTGTTCTTTGTTCATAAATCGTGACATATTCTCCTTGCTTACTTCCCTACCCCCACCCCTCTCTCTCTCTTTGTCCCATCCTTGTGCTACCCCCTCCCAACACAGTGCAGCATCATCCTCCCATTTTCCTCTCACTTCCTTCCCCTCTTTTCTCTCTCTCTCTCTCTCTCTCTCTCTCTCTCTCTCTCTCGGTCTCTCTCTCTCTCTCTCTCTCTCTCTCTCTCTCTCTCTCTCTCTCTCTCTCTCTCTCTCTCTCTCTCTCCCCCCCCTCCTTTTTTTCTCTCTGTGTGTCTTTCTTCTTTCTCTCACACTCCTTTGTGCACTATCATAAATCTTTGTCTGCATAATTACCAGTTTCACAATTCTGTGTACATCATCAAAATTAACTTTCAAATTTATTTACTTACAACTTTCCACCTTTTATTCTGTTTGGCCCAGTTTTTCAAAGTGTTCATCATTCTCGATGGTATTATGCCCGGTTGGAGGAGCTGCAGTGTCATTCCATCACAAAATTGGTGGTTGTGGTTGTGGTTGTGGTCGTGGTCGTGGTGATTTTCTGCTGCTGTTCCTCATACTCGTCCTCTATCTCTGTGACACTCCTGTCCTATAAAATCCCATCCCATCCAATCACCAGTCCCTGATGGGTATATCTGCTAATTAAATATTTTAATCATTTGATAGTATCCTTAAAAAGGGTCACCAATCATTGAAAGATTAATATTATAACTGCAGGTTCATCAATACACGCCTCATTTTACAAACGCATTCATTACTCATGATTGACTAAGACATGAGTTGGAATAACTGTGGACATTGCTGAGGTTATAATAGTTGTAATTGTGCTGCTTTAATTCCAGATAAGAAAAAGGATCTGTTCATTTTGATCTTCAGCAAAATGATGTCTCCATCAGTGGGTGATCAAGAACCGATTGATAATATGAATAATGAGCCGGTGGGTGGCAGAAATGCAGAGCAAAAGAAAGAAGAGAGAAGCTTTGGTGATTATGATCAGGAGGATGATGACAACGACAATGAAGGAAAATCAGAAGTTGAAGATTATGAAAGTGAAGAAAAAGATGAAGTTGAAGACCTTTCTCATGCAGAATTCATGGATATTTTTCGAGAGGGAGTTGCCAGGCTGGTGCAGCATCCACTGCTCTGTGATTTACCTGTGGAGGTACAATGCAACATCACTGTGGTTTAGAAATGCATATTCCGTGATTTTTCTTGAATCATCTCAATATTGAGTTTTGCTTTACCCAATCCATTCATTTGAAATTGTTATTTCTCACCTCTAACTCCATTGACTCAAGGACACATATGGCAAGAAATGTTTTTCTTTTTCTGTTTATATTTTTCTTATGCAAGTTAAATTTTTCTTCAAAGCACCTTTAATAATCTTTAACTTAACCGATTATTCATCTTTGTTTAATTTCCCCCAATACTGTGTTTGGTCATAATCTTAATGATCAACCTTTGTGAGTCCTTTACCTCATTGAGCAAAATTCATTTTTTTATTTCACTTTCTTTTCATATCATTTATAGTTGTGAAACTCCATTTCATACGAATATTTATGTGGGTCAAGATGATGCTGGAAGTTTGCATGAGATATTCCATGAGCCAGACCTCCTGACAAATCAGACTCGTGCTGTTATAGCTCGGACGTCTGCTCTGAGTGTGGAAAGTTGGTGGTTTGAACCCCAGCCGAGTCATATACCAAAGACTTAAAAATGGTGTGTGCTGCTTGCTTGCTTGATGCTCAACATTTAAAAAGGAAAGAGCATGGACGATCAGCCATAGGTTGTCAAACAATCAAAGTGCAGGCTTTGATGGGCCTATTGGCCTGTTTTGGTATTTAAGCTCCTTGTAAGAGAAATGTTATTATTGTTGAAAGATAATCCATGAGATTCCACTTTGAATTTTCTGAAAGCTCAGAAGCTGTACTTTATGGAAATGTCTTGTGGGCTTGTCAAAGAAGTAGCTTATTTCAGTTTCTGCTGTCATTGCCTTCACAGAGAGACTAATCCATTGATTAGCTACTCTATGAGTGAAGGACCTCAGCTTATTACCATCCAAACGCTACTCTTCTTTACTCTGAGGCTATGGTCTCTCGTCTTGTCACTTTCCATTCTGCTGAAAACTCTTCTGCATTTATTTTGTCTGTACCCTTAATTATCTTAAACATCTTTATCAGATCCCATCATGAAGCCGCATCTTTATGCCTCGCATTTGGAGGATAAAGCACAGACCAATCTCTTAGATTGGCATCCCTTTGAGAGGGAGACTTCTCCATTATTGTGCTCCACTGTTTGCGGAGAGAAAAGCGCTATGAGAGGATGTTCCCACTACTGTAGGATGCAGACAGCAGCCTTTGTGTTCTCAGAAATAATGTCCCCCCAAGTTAAACAACCAAGTTAGTATTGTTATGTTTGTGCGGTAGATGAAGGGATTTCAGAGGAGAGATAGGATTGTGTATAATTGTTTGGTCCGTGGACGTGTAGGAGACATCTCAATGTAATTAAGTAGGGAGACTGAGCTTAAATGTTACTTGTCACCACACGGGGGAGTGGTGCCATGTTAATGAGGTATGGATCAAGGATAACTTCCCCAGTATGGAATTGCCCCCCTGTTACTTTTTTCTCTGTCTTTATAACCAAAACCACGATAACAAACAAGTAAAATGTGCCGAGGGAGCAGAGGCCCCACCTTCTCAGGTTTCGTGGGAGCAGGCCACACCCCGGAGGCGGAGGTGGGTGTGACGTGAGATGCATGAAGTGGAAGAGGGCGTAAGAGGTAGCAGATTAGATTGGACGGAAAGGAGGAAAGTAGTGAAGGAAGGTTGCAGAGTGATAACGAAGGGACACACACCGTCGAGAGAGGATGTTGGTCAGAGGACACGGAGGATCTCGTTTTTGCACTCAGCACAACGAAGGCTGCACGGTTCTTGTGTTCGTGCTGTGTGAATTTGGCTCGCGTGCTGAGCAGGACGTTGGCCGTTGATGGTTCGGTTGAGCCATGAAGTGTGTACGGTTCTGAGGAGGGAAGGAGAGCGTGCCTCGTGGCATCCTCATGGGGCCTCAGAAATCGTCTCATCGTGTGTGCCATCACTGTGACCTGACCGGTTGCAAGAGAGGAACGGTCGGCATATTCACTTGTGAAATGAAGCTGCACGGTGGTCTCTGAGCCTTGGTGTTAACTACCGCTCATGAATTGCCTGACGTACATTCTTCTCGTGGCAAGAAGGCGGCTTGGCGCCATTTTGTGGGGCGCTTCTACGAAGTGCCTTGATTTCACGTTCCATAAAGACCATCTGGACCAAGCTAAGTGCCGGGTCAAAGGAGGGATTTTTCTTTGGTTCATTTTCTCCTTGTCTGTATTTCAGTCTGTGTGGAGGTGCCTCAATTAGATTTAGTCTACCTCACGTTTTCCTTTCATTATTATAATTTGAATTATCGTCATTGTACATATTTGATTATTGTTATTAAATTATTATTTAGTTAATTTAATTTGCTTGTGTCCGTGTATTTGTGCCCTTCCGGTGCAGCGCTTAACTGTTCTCCCGCGCGCGCGTGTATAAATCTCCGTGAATCTCGGCTGTAGGCTTCCAAGGGAGAAGTTTGGCCATCCGTCTAGGTAGGGGTTAAATCCCCTGGACACGACAGTATGAATTCAAGACCTGTGTTGTCTGCTGTGTCTGTTTGCATATGGGTGCTCTATTTATTTGTGTGTGACAGCTCTTCTATGAGCCTTAGAAAAAATTAAGAAAAACACACGGGGTAAGGACTGTCTCCCTGGACATATCTCCAGCACTTAACACAGTCTGGCATCCTGTCCTGCTTAGGCCTAAGTCAAATTTAGCACGGCGGCCGTAGGGTCTACAAAATCTACGGCCACTAGCAATTATAGGGCGGCCGCAGTATTTCCACGGTCACACAATGTCGCAGTCACATATGTTTTTATTTTTCGGGGAGCCGCACGGGGTATGTAGAAATTGTGGAGACCGAAAACGTGGGGGTGCCGTACGGTCTTTGATTTGATGTCGCACGGTGACCTAAGGGCATCCCTGCGGCGGCCATAGAATTTTCAAGGTAGCCTCAAGGTGCCCGCAAGGCGATCACAGGGGGGCCCGAAGGCGAACGTGCAGCCAGACGGACGGTAACAAGTGGGTATATATACCAGTTCTTTTTTTACAGCTTGTCGAATTGCTACGGTCAACATAGAAATGAAAAAAGTTATAACTCCATGCTATAATTCCACGACGACCCCTACGGCCTGTAAAAGATAGCCATACGGCGTAGAGCCACCCTGAGGTCACCTCAGAAACTCTGCAGCCGCCGCACGTTTCTGTCAATTCAGGTGGGAGGTACGGCCGCCGTATCCTAGCCGTACAGCAAATATGACTTAGACTTTACCAAGCTCACTGCCTGTGACATACAAGGCCACCTTCATTCCTGACTTTTACTTCCCCCACTCGTGCAGTCAACACATTGCTTTTGATGGAGCCCTCATCTCCATATTTTCTACTCTCACTAACACTACCGAACCAAATTCCCTCCCTGTTCATCATCCCTTCCCTTGATGTATCCACCTCTGCCCACCTGGAAGGTCATCGCTTTTTTACCCACTGTCACCTTACTCTTCCATGGTCCGAGATTTTGTATGTAATGCATAAATATATTTTAAAAAAATTTCAGATATGTAAGAATCAATTGCTATGGCAACTCAATTTAAACCACACGTTACTTTGATAAGTCCACTGTAGACATTTTCAGAAATTACAGGTTCTGAGCTCCCAGGAAATAAATAAATGGAATTTGCCCACCCAAGTGGAACTGACAGCCCCCTCTGGCATGTGGTGTAGGACTTGCAAGTGAATGATCTGTGCTCAGGCAGCTGGATCGCATCATCTGCATTATGTGCAAGCAAAACTTTTACAGAATTTGAATCGACAAATGTTGTTGTTTCAGGTAACCTTGGAGGAGATCAATTCACAGATTGCTCTGGAATGCGGACAGGCAATGACAGTGCGTGTGCGCAGATTAGACGGCGAAGTGTTGCGTAAGACATTCCAACGAGTTGTTTTCCCAGTGCCATTTGTGTAATCTTCAAAGCATGTTGTGATCATGTGATGTCATTATGAGGGGACGGCTGCCTGTAATGGCTACTTGATACAGAAGCATGGGAAAGCTGCGTTTTTGTCATTCACTTGTTCCCAGTAATGTCTTGGCCCGTCTACTTATTATGTACGTGCACACTGAATTACTAACTTAAGGTGCATGTTAAAATAGGTTTTCATCCGTTTTGTGTTCAGAAAGAGTGGAGATTATTTTAAACATGCTGGTAGGTTGGGCATACAACCATACTTTTTTTGAAAAGTGTTTTTTATGGCCAAATTTCACGCTGATCACGAATCCGTTGAACTTTTTGACACAAGATGATGTCTTAGGTTGGTAAAATGCAAAAATTCAAAATGGCTGCCAAATTTACCCACTTTTCAGGCAAAATTTGATAATTATGGCTTACTAGGGCATGTATTATTACATACCCTAATATTATTACATCCATGGTTGACATGGATGATGAAACTTGATGAAACTTGTGTGACAAGGGCGAATTGATTCGATTTTGGTGAAGATCAGTATGCAATATATATATATATATATATATATATATATATATATATATATATATATATATATATATTTTAATCTTTTTAAAATGGTTCTTCACCATTGAGAGATGGGGCCAAAATTATGTGTCAAAAAATTGATCCTGGACATGATTGCAATATTTCTAGCAATTATTGTTATTTGCCGTTCCATCGGCATCAATGCCTGTGTATGAAATGAATAGCGCATGCTCAAACAGGGGGAGGTTTATTCCTCAAGTGATAGGAATAACGAACATTCAACAAGGCAATATAATGGAGGATGTCATGGAATCGTAGACTCTGTGAAGGTTGGTACTGATCTGTGTCGGCGGACAAGACAATCTAATCTTATCAACGAAAGAGTATGTTTACGGCCGTGGCAAGCGAGTCGCGACTGACCTTTCAAGTGTTAGCCGTTCATCAGAAGCTTCTTTTGCTCCAATGAAGGGCAAGCACTTGAAACGTCAGCCGCACCTCGTTTCCTCAACTGTGGCAAACGTACTGTTATTGGCCTTTTAGTTGATAGAAAAATCAATTCAATATAATGGAAGAGTCTCAAATTTGATAACATTCTACCTATTAATATATATATATATATATATATATATATATATATATATATATATATATATATATATATATATATATATATATATATATATATATATATATATATATATATATATATATATATATATATATATATATACTGTATATTGTTTTAAAACCACACTGAATATCCTTTTGCATTAAAACAATTCTAATACCTGTTGAAGGTTATGTTACACTTGTCACATTATGATGTAGTTAATGAGGTGAACAGTTTAATTCAGACGAGCATATAAACGTGTTAACATTTTGACAGTTTGCAGAACCTCCAATGCGCCATTTCATGTTGGAACATCCGATGTATTTTCACTGCTTCGGCTGACTGGGCATGCCGAGTGTTTTCCCTTTGACTCTTAAGATGTGCAGGCCACCAGAGGGCGAACCCTGTAGCAAATGGAGCCATGTGTGACCAAAGTGCCACCCAGGCTGGCTCAGCAAATGCTTTGCTCAAGCTGCACGGAATTTTCCCACGGTTTATGCTTCCTCTTTCTCAATCTTGCTTGCTGATGAGTTAATCATCAAATCCTCTCTGTTTTCTGCTTTAACATGTATGTAGTGTATATGAGCGTTGAACACTGCCTTTTGTTGTTTTTTTTTATACGGCTCTCCATTATTCTGCCCTCCTCACTCAAAGGCACAGTTTTTGTCGGCCTAGTTTGTTAATATTACTGTGACTTGTTCTGCTTGTGTACTGAAAATTAATTTCACTCTTGTGTGTGATGTTTGACAAATGTCGGTGTTAAAGTGGACACGTGCGCATGTGGTTGCAGCGATTGTGGTGGTTCAGGATGCGACGGTCTTGGATTTGAAAAAGGCAATCCGGCGCCATGTGCAGCTGAAGTTAGAAAGGGAGGGGGGTCAACGGCATATCAGCTGGTAAGTGGTCTCATTGCCATATGCAGGTCATTCGTTTGCCAATACATCACCCACTGATCTCGACTTTATAATCGTTATTTCCGTTTATGAATCGATGATTTGTGGGTTATTCTCCTTTTCACTACGCATGCTTGTTTGTCTTATGCACTTTGGAGTCACTTGCACATGACACGTGTAAAAATGGCTCGAACTCCCCCCCCCCCCCCCCGTTCAACCCCCCTTGACCTAACTATTATGTCCTGTATGTTTTCCTTCTTTCCCTTCTAATTCCCATCTTCTGTCAAACTATTCTTCATTTCATTCTCTCCCACCTCCCTCACCCCTCCCCTTTACTCCTTTGCTTCTCAACAACTGTACTTGTTCAGACACATTGAAAGCTGCAGCTTTGCTCCTGTTTTGGTTCGTTATGGCTCGCATTCTTCTTCGGGGGTTTTGGAGTGCCAGGAATTCTGCACTTCCTGTGCTTCTGGCTCAACAAGCAGACTAACATTGTTCGTCGGTCCCATCCCGAAAGCATTATTAAAATTACAGCACTGCCCAATAGTTACTTGTGGAGTAAGACGAGGCAATTTTACGGTGCCTCCCGAAATATGGTGAAGCCTGTAAGGCAACAATATTTGTGCTGGCCACCAACAACATTCTGCCAGAAATTTCTTCAGAGCGAATCGGCCATACACTCAGCCTCCTTACTGAACTACAACTTAGCCATCTTCTGTTGGCTGTTTTTTTCCACAAGTGCTGAGACTGGCCGCCAGGTGGCATAACATCACTGGCAGCAAGAATGCAACGACGACAAAAATACTCCCATCGCGCTCCAGCTTGGCAATTTGCACGCGAAGTCGATGCTCTTTATTGACTCCAACTCTCTTCCTCTTGTGTACTGCATTGTTGCTGCAAGGAATTGTTGTTCTTTTTTTTCCGCAATCTGATCTTTACAGATCCTACTTGTATTCTTTCTTTTGTTTGTCTTCTCTCTCTTCACTCCAATGGTCCCAATTATTCCCAACTTGTGGGGTCGGTTTGGGGGAACAATTCTAGCCCACGTCTTCTTGAACCAGCTGCCCAGGCCAGACGTTCAACTGTGGCAGGAATTCATGATTTTTAAGGACACCGGTGATAACTTGCCACACCGTGGGATCTTTAACATCTACCAGTACCCCTAATGCTGGCAGGTAGTTTATTTGGCTTAACGGTCATTCGATGGATGACACACACACACACACACACACACACACACACACACACACACACACACACACACACACACACACACACACACACACACACACACACACACACACACACACACACACACACACACACGTCTCGCCCTGCAAGCGAAACACCAGGATGACAGTTTATAGCCGGGCCAGGATTCAAATCCAGGCTGGACGGTTAAAAGGCGAGCATGCGTACCTCTACGCTATCCTGCCAACCATATTTAATTCTCTCCTTTATCTAACTCTTTTATATTGGAGAAGACAGCGACAAAGCACCCAGTGTAAATCTTGCCCAGGAACTGCTTTGACAGTATCGACCCTCTGTCAAGAGTCAAGTACATTGATGATTATAATGATCTATTCCTTTTAAAGATTACATCTTTAAAAGCTACGTGAGGTTGAATAGATGGAAAGGAGATAAAACAAAACACTCTCAAATCATCTGGCTGCCGGTAACCAACAAAACCTTCCAGCTGAAATAATGAGGTTCTGCAGGGTCATTGGTTGGTTGTCTTGCAGGCTGTATGTGTGGCGTACGTTTCATCTGGTGTACGAAGGACAGAAACTCCTCGATGATGGCACTGCTCTCAAAGAGTAAGCTATTCCTTTCTCTTCCAGGATTCCACTGATAAAATGGAGCATATAGATCAGGATGTGTTGGTGAGGTCGTTGTTTTAATTACAATGAAGCACTATTCGTGTTTTGCAAGTTGAAGAATGACGTTCCATTCATGTGGTGATCGTAACAGTGCCTTGATTGGTTCTTCATCGTGCTATTGGTTTTTGGTTGTCGCTTTTGTTATTGTTTGACGTTGAACGTTTTCCTTGCAGGTATGGAATAGGAAACCGGGATGAAGTCACTTTCTTAAAGAAGTTAAGGCAGAGGTAGCGTTTGACATTTTCTTGTGGGTGAACAAACTTGCAGATCGTTTAATTACAAATGCCATGTCAAAATAAATTTCAACTAATGGCTGTCTCTATTAGTTTTTGTTGAACTTTATAACATTTCGCTCTGTAAAAGTTTGCACTGCGTCCTGTACATAATGGCAAGGATGAAAAATAAAAAGAGGTACCACCGATGCGCCTCGACCAACAGTGTGTGTCAACATCATTTTGCGATGGCCTTTTTTACATGGAAGCCAATAGATGTTTATTCTGTCGGTTTATTCATCTTATTTCGCTTGTTTATCTCCCTCCCGTTGATACACGATACACAATAAAGCACGACTCCCGAGACATGAGCCTTCGTGGGGTGGTAAAGCATGGGTTGTGTCTGGAGTGTGCTGTTGGCCTCTTTCCTTTCTGTTTGTGCATGCTCGCTAATGAGTCCTCAAATTTGCTGCGATGTTTAGAGGAACAAAGGCACTGCCATGTGACTCTGACACGTACTTTTAGTTGGGAGGACAAGGCAGTGTGTATTGGTGTTGAGTTTGGTTTGGGTTTATGGAGCAAATAAATTTGCAAATAAGTTTTAAAATTAAATTAAATAAGTTTATTAAAAATAACACCTGCTTTGTTTGAAAAAGTTCTCATTTAAATCGTATTTAATGGGGACGGGGGTTGAACTTGTCTGCTGAAAGTGTCAAATGTACCAAGTGGTTTTGGTTGTATTAAAAATGGTTTTATGTGTTTAAAATGGGAACTTTGGCTCATATAATTATAAAGACGAGCCGAAGTGGTGGTCTACGACTGGCAGCAAGAACAGAAAATCCCAGTAAAATACCATACATATTCTTTTTCGGCTCATATAACCATGTTCTGTGATAGTTGCATTATGTATGTAATTTCAAATTAAATTGTTTTGTTTGCACATATATCATTTATATACTGTATATATATATATGTTCATACTAATAAGTGACAGTGTGTGTCTCCTCCATAACTTCAAAACCATAAAACCTAGCAGTCTGAAACTTTGCATGCATAGTAAGAAAACTCCAAGGAAGTGCAAGAATGAAAATTGCATGTTTGGGTTAATTAAAACACCCTTTTTGAAGATAATTAACGGCATTGTTTAATTATAATATTTATCAGGTGCATCCTCGGTAACCTCTCTGGGGTCTGAAGCCACCATGTTTTTTGGACTTCTCAACCATGCTTTGACCTGAAACAGGCCGCAAAAATTTCTTTCTAATAAAGTTTTTTTTTCACTTTCCTCACCCATATTATCGAATGCCTGTTCATCAGAGTTACGAATCGCTGTATACATCACTTTTGTAAGTACTATTGTTTTCAAATTAGGAGCTTGGAGCAATTTCATGCATTATATGATACGATTTTCCACAATCTCCTCTCATGAACTAATTAATGTATATCATCAAAATATAATATCTATTTTGAGGATCGGATATTGTCTGGACGAAATAAGTGTCAAAATCCTCAGTGAAATCTGATAATTTAAAGAAATAATGAGTCTTAAAACTAAGCTTATATACCTATTTACTTTAAGCAAGCAAGGCTATGTCTCTCCTTCTCCATACATACATACATAAGAATATGTGAAATTTCTAAAGCATTAAACTTGTCTTTTTCTTCTGATTGTAGAATTATATTGAGTAAACAAAAGATTCAGGAATGTGCCAAAATTAACTAGTTTCATTGAACTATACAACTTGATATCCCACCCTGTCCCCTAGAGGGACTGCCTATCCATAGCGTCTGCCAAATCTGTGTGTATATTTTAAGAGGTTGCACGAGGAGCTCTGCAGGGAATCAAAGCAAATCTGGTGAAAAACGGACTTTTTAAAATAAAGTTATGAAGCTTACGCAGACCGCAAATTTGGGTGTTCCAAAAAAATGAAAGTTTGATTTTTGCTGCTCCCTGATTTTGCCTTTGTTCCAATACCCCATAAGAACTTATAGGTCAAAAATGAACAAAATTCCATGATATTTAGGGGTTCCTCAAGTTGGCACAATTATATCCATTATGGAGAGGGCATTTTGCATTGCAATGTCAAAAAGCTCATCCAGGTCTCCTTGGAAAAACTATTCTTTCATCCTATATGACTGCTGTGGTTTTTGAAAATATCAAACAACCATATTAATTGTGAAGTGTACTGCATTGTGCATATTCAACGGCAAGTTGTCAGTTACAGTTTGGCAAATTTCAACAATATTGTGCCAACTTGAGGAACCCATAAACATCCTCCAATCTGCTTCATATTTGGTGTGTATGTTTCTACTGTCAAATGGAACAAAGGCACACCCAGGGAGCATGAATATTCATACTTTTATTTTTTACCCCCTATTATGATGCACCACATAATGTACACAGACGAGTCTGCAACATGGCAGATTATCTGCAATGTTTATTTCACGTGCGATTATACTTTGCGATGTCTCCAGGGTTGCTCTGCATTAAACAGCAACTCTTTTGTGTATAAAGTCATTATTTGAACAAATTCATTTTATTTCTCTAACTGCTGCATGTGTGGTGAAGACGAGCTTTAAAGTTAAAGGGATCATATGTAGTGTGCAGCACAGCTTGGCCAGCCGTTCCTTATCATCCATTTGTTTGGAGTGCTTGCTTGAGTGCTTAAGCCGCAAGCCACATGCCCTATTGTCGATAGCGGGACCGCACTACATTATTCTGAGCGAATCGTTCAGTCACTGCGGATGTTATTGCTGCACCACATCATTTAGAGCATGTGGTTCGTTCTCCGTCATCCTGAGCGAGTGGTTTGTGCTCCATTTTCCTGAGCGAATGGTTCGTGCTCCTTCATGCTGAGCGAGTGGTTCGTGCTCCGTCATCCTGAGCGAGTGGTTCGTGCTCCGTCATCCTGAGCGAGTGGTTCGTGCTCCGTCATCCTGAGCAAGTGGTTCATGACCCGTCATCCTGAGCAAGTGGTTCATGCCCCGTCATCCTGAGTGAGTGGTTCGTGCTCCGTCATCCTCAGCAAGTGGCTCATGCTTCGTCATCCTGAGCGAGTTATTGTGAAATATCACCCAATTTCCGAGCTGTTTGCCATATCGACATGTTTTCTAAATTACCGAGCCAAATTTTTTTTCCACCTGTCACACACAGCTGTTTATATATATTTATGTTTGTGAATGTATCCCTGAAATGTCCATATAAATGCAACGTTTTTCGGTGAAAGCTACTCAGGATTTTTGGGTTGAACACAGTACGTACTGCAGTCAGTAATCACACTGACTCAAACCTGCCGATTCCCAAAAAATTGCCGATATCGGCCAAGCACTAGTGTTTAGTTTTACCTCGCGTTTCATTTTTATTATTACACTTTGAATTATTACCATTGTAAATGGTTGATTTATTTTCATTCAACCCCCGTATTTATTTACGCTGCTTGTATTGTCTATTTGTCGTGGGTTCGAGTATAAACCCTTGTGCCACCATCATGGTGAAGGCCTCTGGTACATGCTTTACCGCCTTCCGTCCCGCGCACGCTATAATATCTGAAAAACTCGGCTGTTCGCCTCCAAGGGAAATTGTTCGGCTATTTCACCCGTCCACGACAATTGGGTCTGGGGAATCAACCTGACCGGGACTGTGTGTGTGTGTGTGTGTGTGTGTGTGTGTGTGTGTGTGTGTGTGTGTGTGTGTGTGTGTGTGTGTGTGTGTGTGTGTGTGTGTGTGTGTGTGTGTGTGTGTGTGTGTGTGCGTGCGTGCGTGCGTGCGTGCGTGCTTGTTTTTTTCATAAAGCATAACATTATCTCTGCTAACTCCCCTAACCCCACCCCTCTCTTTTTGTCCCATCCTTGTTCTACTCCTTCCCAACACAGTGCAGCACCCTCCTCCCACACCTCTCTCTCACTCTCCCCTCCTCTGTCTCTGTCGCTGTTTCTGTCTCTGGACATATCTGGACGGCAGTTGTGTCTGGAGCGTGTTTGTCTCTGAACGTGTGCGGGTGGGTTTTTTCTCTGGACATGTCCTGATAGTATTTATCTCTGGATGAGCGTTTGTCTCCAGACGTGTCCAAGCAGTGTTCGTCTCCAGACAGCTTGTCTTCTGGCGAGTCTCCAAGCCTTGTTTATAGTATGACTGGTAGAAAATGGATTTCAGACTATTTTGTTTCCATCTTTGCTGTTCTTTTATGCAGAATCATTTTGATGAGACAGTGTGAATTGTAATTAATGCTCCACCGCATGTTTGCCTTCCCTTCCTCTCACCTTGCACTGTCTTTCCTTTCCCCCACCCCTCCTCACTCCTCCTCCCTCCTCTCCCCTCCCCCTCTTCACCCTCCTCCTCTCTCTCCCCCACTTCTCTCTGTCTCCCACTCTTTTTCTCTCCCCCCCCCCCCCAGTAATATTCTCGTTAGAGAAGCGATGGGTGGTATTTGGTAGCATGTATATATATATATATATATATATATATATATATATATATATATATATATGTATATATATATATATATGTGTATATATATATATGTATATATATATATATATATATGTATTGTTACGAATTTGGGAATTCGATTGCACGCAACATTCAGGTTCCTTTAGTCAGTTATGTCGATAAGTGCTTGTTCCCTAGATAGTTCACCTTCCATTGTTTAATGGGCAGAAATGGATTAAGTGCGCTGCGTGATTCAATTTAATAGTTAGGGAGCGATCATAACACAATGGAGACACCCCTCCCCCTCTTCTGCGAAGAGGAAGAAGAGCCCTCCCGTCCCGTGATTCATGACATCAACAACTCCCTCCCACCCGTGATTGAGCGGGGGATGGATCATGAGGGCATGAGTCACGTCGGGAGGGGCGGATAGAAATAAAAAAGGGATACTCTGCTTTGTTCAGGTGGGCTTTTAGTAGAGCTTTGGCTTCTGCTTTGGCTTGGCTTGGGTTAGGGAGGAGGCTTTTTGAAGGCTTTCTGCTTTGGCTTGGCTTTTAGTAAGCTTTCTGCTTTCGAGGCTTTTTGGAGAGCTTTTTGCTTCGGCCTGGCTTTTCAGCAGGCCTTCGGGTTCTTTTCGGCTCGGAGTTCTTGGTCCTTGCTTTGTTCATCAGGAGAGTTGAGCTGGTTGCTCGGCTTGAGCTGCTGGTGGTGGCTTCTTGCTCTTGGTTCGTGTTGTGAGAGGCTTTGTTCATTGGAAGAGAGTTGAGCTGGTTGCTCTGCTGGCTCTTCTTGGTTCGTGGAGCTCTTTGTTCTCCACTTGGTTCCCGGCTTGGTGCGACTCATCGGCCTCATCTTGGAGGTGGTTCTTCGAGATAGCGACGCATCGACGGGAAGGATCGGCGCCTCGTCTGACCAGCACATGTTCGGAAGCGCGAGATGATTCGCTGGAGCTCGGGAAGGATCGCGGCCCACGGCGATTGGATCCAGCTCGCTCTCGCTGGAGCCCAGGTCCGAACAGCTTGAAGACCACACGTGGTGGAGAGGTTCAAGATAGGTTCTGGGTTTCAGCTCACCTGTCCTCCGAGCTGGAGTCAGTTATTAAAGGCATCAGCCACCATTTCGTGTGTGTGTCCGTGTGTGTGTCCGTGTGTGTGTCCGTGTGTGTGTCCGTGTGTGTGTCCGTGGGCCATCTAATAAGTAAGGTAGAGAATTGTTAAATGCTCTGTGTGCTGTAAATGATTGCATTGCATTTCGTATAGTCGGTATAGTTCTGCTCTTATGTGCTTCCCTAGTTCCTCATTATTAATAAATACCCCAATTGTTAAATGTTTCAGCTCGTCGCGTCGATGCTTTCATTGACAGAGCATTTCGTGTGTTGGGAGTTAGCCGTTCGTTTGCCGTAAAAGGGGGACATTCGGACCAACGGTTCCCGGCGATTAAGCCGTTCGGAATCACGCACGGGACAGGCTCGCCTCGGCGGTTTGTTCCGTCCGAGATCCGTCGAGGGTGGAATACCCCGGTAGTTGGATCACGTGGGTATTTCGGTAAATTGAAGATTGGCAATCAACTCTACCCCACGTGGTCTGCCCATTGGCGTATTTTGGTTCTTGTACAAGGACCCGTCGACTCGGACTTATCCGGGCGGCGATCTATATTCCGGGCGTTCGGTTGGGCCGACTCGACTTGCGGCTCCGTCAGAACGGTCGGTTCGCGGCCGACGCACCGGCACAGTATGTATATATATATATATATATATATATATATATATATATATATATATATATATATATATATATATATATATATATTTTACGGAAATGGCCCTTCCGGGAATACTAAATATAGAATTAGCTCAGTTCCCCCATTAAATTCATGTATGGATAGGTTGTGTGGTATAAGGAACGATATGTGTGTGTCGGGAGGTGTAACAGACTGTTTTTGTGTTCGTGCTCTGGTGGTGAAACGAGTGAAACGAGAGATCGCTATTATTCCTTCCTCATTCCAGATCAGGCCCCTCCCAGTCGGCTGAGAGGAGTGGCCAAGAGCGAGGGGTGTGGCCTGGACAGGAAGTGACGTGAAGGGGAGGAGCCTTTGGTCAGGGAGTCGCCAAGACAGGCTTGTGTCGAAGGAGCTCGTGTGTCGAGGCGAGAGAGAAAAGAAAAAGGCAGTGGTGAATCAACCGGCAGAGAAAGCGGAACCTGCACATCAATTCACCTCACGACTCGAAGGAGAAATGAAAAGGGGACGAAAGGAGTGCTGTGTGTGAGGAACAGCCGGGTTGTCGAGGCGTGCTCGGATTCGCTTCGAGACGAGCGAACGAAGGAGGCACCGTGTTGGGTCTGCCGGGAGAGACGCTGAACCGACCTGCACGTCGGTGATGCGACCGAGATGAAATGAGGGGACGAAGCGGGAGTCGGGCTTCGAGGCGGGAAGGCCGGAGAGCATACGCCGGAGCGTCTGACGGTACTTGCTCACCTCACGGCTCGACACGTTGTGATCCTCCTGTGGAACTCGGACCTCGACTGGGGCCTTGTATGGAGAACAGGCCAGGCCGGGATTCGTGTGCTGAACCCTGGAGAGAGATCGGCGATCTCGCATCGTCGACGTGGCGTGGAGCCGGAGCGTGCTGAGGAGAACCGAGCACGCGGTGACTTGGGCGGGAACTGGAGTGCTGCGCCGCCATTTCTTGCTGCGCGGCACGTTCGGGCGGGAGTTCGAACCCGTGGAAACCCGCTGGTTTTTACGAGCGACCTTCGTGCTTTTGGGACACGGTCCTCTCGTCCATGAGCCATCACCAAGTACTCTGTCTTGTCCTGCATGCATGTTTGTTTGCACGTGTTGTATAAGGCATATTCCGTAGTAATCCCCTCGAAACCTTTTAGCCGTGGTTCCCTAGTTAAGAACGGGTTGATTGTTAATAAAACCACTGTCGTGTTTATTGCTTGTGTTGTGATCCCTGATGTCCCCGATAAATCTGGTTAATTCTGATGAAGTTGCCGCTATGGATTAATGCGTGTCCCGTCGAGGAACGATCCGTTCGATTGGCATACAAGACCAAAATGGTTACAGACTGGTAGACTCCGCTCGGTCACTGACAAAGCCAGTCTGTAACAAGAGGGGGAGCACTCGGTAGAGTGCAAAACCTCTGCCGCCAATACTGCTTGGTCACTCATGTGAACCTGGTATCCTATTCATTCAATTTGACGTCAACAGTGCTCAGAGTTATAGTTTGCAACTTTCCCTTTTACTTTTAACTTTTACATACTCAATTCATTCGTCATAACTAGATTCCTTGAGACAGAAATTGATTTTACATGGGTATATCCACTTGAAGTTCCAAAATCAGCCGCAATGATAATTTTGGCATGTTTTTTTGTTGGAAATCACTTATAACATGCAGAAATGCAAAAAAAAAAAATGGAAATTTTGTTGAAAAAAAAAGGTGCAAAATTTTTTTTTCCCTCTTACAATTTTTTTTTTTTTGGGGGGGGGGGGTTGGAAATCACTTAAAACATGTAGAAATGCAAAAAAATAAAAATTCCAAATATTTTTTCAAATTGGCCGCCATAGCGGCCATATTGGATTTTGGACCACGTCCAAAATCTAATGGCATGATCTTTGGACCAAACCTAATCCCCCCACCAAGTTTCGTCGAAATCTATCAAGTTTTTCCGTAATACTGTTCACAAACAAACAAACAAATAAAAGACCCATATCTTGCCAAAAGGTGACCACGTGTGACTTCTCTAAGGTCACACTGAGGTGAACAGAGCTGCTATCCACCAGGAGCGACTCCTTGAGAAATATCTGCCTACGAGAGATTCCGATGAGAATCGTTCGACAGAGTAACCATGAAAAAAATCCGTTTTTTCGTCATGACGTCATCAAATGACATCATAGCGTCAAACTTTTGACAGATCTGGAAAGCACTGATCAAGCGCTTTCATATGAGGTATTACTTGATATGGTATCTAAGATTTCAAAATTTGACCTTGGGTCAAAAACTTTCAACCTCCAGCGCTAACCATGAGGGTCAAGGCTGATCGCCACCAAAAATTAATCAGCTGAGCGCCAGACCATGAACTATATGCCCATGAAGTTTGAAGACGATCCGATCAAAATTACTCAAAAAAATAAGGGTTTCGTCGACTCCCCTGATTTGCGACAGTGACCTTGACCTTTGACCTTTCACCTTGACCTTGAAAATTTTATGCTCTGAAAGGGATCTCTATAGGACTCTGATATGCGAAGTTACAAAAATTTCCAATGATAACTGTGCTCTGCAGAGTGATCGATACGTGATTACAGACAAACAAGAAAAAAAACAAAAATAACAAAAAACATACAAGCTGACTAACATATCTTGCAAAAACTTCGTTTTGGCAAGATAACAAACAAACAAATAGAAAGGGGTGAAAACAGTAACCTCCGATCTTCGATGGCAGAGGTTAACTAGGGGTTCTATCTCCCCAACTGGTAAGGTACAGGATTACGTTGGTATCGCGATTAAAGACACGTGACCCGAGGCCTGTGCCGAGCCGGCCGGCGTTATAGACTCCCGGAGACGGTGGTGGCGAGGGTGGCACCAGGGACCGGGTCAGGTTCCCGCCACCCCGGATCCGCAACAATATATATATATATATATATATATATATATATATATATATATATATATATATATATATATATATATAGTGTTGTGGTTACCAAATTCGCAAACCACCATTCAGGTCCCTTAGGTGAGGTATCTCGGTAAGTATATGTGTAGTTAGGCCCAAACCCGTTGTCTAGTGGGAATAAATGTTATTCATGCGTGCTGCGACTCTTCAGGATAGCCGTTTTTCTTTTACTATCTTTAATTTGGACCAACCGCCATTGTTACCACCACCAACCACCACATCAACCACCCACCGCGGCGCCGCTTCACGTCACACCTCACAACCGTCGCATCGCCACCGTTCTTGCGCCGCTTGTGGGTACCGGTGTTGGACTCGTGCAGGGCACGCGCCGAACAGCGTGTACAAAACCACGGATTTTCCACTTCAAAAACGGATCAAAAACGACACACGCCCACTTTTGTTCCGTCCAATCGGTGAGCGAGGGGCGATTTGGCCCCGCCCCCAGGGCGTTGGAGGGCGATCGATATATGCAAATTTATGGATCAAAAAGCATTCACGCCCACTTTTTCTCGGGCCAATGGGGAGCGAGGTGAAAGGTCGAAGGGAGGGGGTCAAAGATGAGAGAGCGAAGCCACGGGGCTGATATAAGCGACCGCGTTCGTCAGTCAAGTGAATAGAGAGTGAAGACTTCGCAGTCGGTGGAGTTGGGAAGAAGAAGCAAGAAGGAGTTGGTCGTCGTCGTGTGCGTTGGAGTCGGAGCAAAAGGGGACGGAGCTGTGGAGAGGCGGCGAGGGCAGACGAGGGGGTGCTCGCGTCGTGCAGGGAGCTGCACACCAGGGAGGCCGACGGCGCGACCTGGCCGAGGTGGAGACGCTCGTCGCGCGACTCGAGGCAGAGTGGAAATCCTCTATACCCCGAGCATCAGCAACCCCCTCCTGTTTCCCCCCGCGCTGAGATAGTGCGACCAAGGGGGCCCCTTTCCCACCCCCTACCAGACTCTGTCCGCGAGGCCCGCGGAGTTGAGGCACCATCGCCGCTCCGCGTCTCATCACCAGACGGGTAGGCCCGACCCGGTCTCGGCCTCAGGCCCGCCTCATCCTTGAGGGTATTCTTTTCCTTGGTTTTGGGTATGTGTTGTCGGCGCCGTCTGTGAAGTAAAATTGTATAAGTGTTGCCGTGTGCTCGCGTAATCGGTATTAGATCTGCATTGTCGCATTTGCTTTTTGTGTAAATTGCATTGTGTTCTTCTTTTCTATGTGCTTTTGGTGGAATTGAATATGTGTGCTTTCCGTTCGTCGCGAATAAATGTGCTTTGTGTTGAACTGTTTCCCGCTTCGCTTCGTCATTTCTTTCATTGAATCCTCATCTTGCTTCACGTAAAGGGTTGGTAGTGGGCTGAATACGCCCGATAATTAATCGAACCGTCGAGGCCGACGATAACACCGCTCGGTTATCCCGATAGTACGGAACGGGTCGCTTAAGTGGCCCGTGTCCGAAGTCGACCTGCGGCGAGGTGCGATCGCCCGGTCTACCCTCCGTGTGGGTACTTAGGTAGGTCGAATTTGGCGAGCAACCCTATCCCACGCGGGGGCTGATTGGCTCGATCGCGGTGAGACCGAAAGGTCCACCCGTGACTGGTTCCCGGCGTTAGTCCGAGAGGGTCACGACTGGATTGTCCGTCCGGTGGGCGACGTGCCGCGATTCGAGTTACGTGGCCGTCCGCACGCCGGCGGGCGCGAATCCGCAACAATATATATGTGTGTGTGTGTGTGTGTGTGTGTGTGTGTGTGTGTGTGTGTGTGTGTGTGTGTGTGTGTGTGTGTGTGTGTGTGTGTGTGTGTGTGTGTGTGTGTGTGTGTGTGTGTGTGTGTGTTAACGAAAATATATATACGAGGTGTGTTCAAAAAGTATCCAACCTTAATTTTTCGTGCGTAAACAAATGAAGCTCGGGAGGCGTGGTTTGGTGCACGTATGTAGGTGATCCTAATTCTAATGCGTGAATATTTTCCGCCTGCAGAAGCTGTCAGTCGCCGACAGACCGCCGATGAGTGAGGAAGTGTAAGTGAGCGCCGTTGGATTTTCGTTTTTGACAAAATGACGGATCACTGTGGTCTCATCGCCAGTGATCACTGTGTTGAAGAAGTTGGGATCGCTGTTCAGTCTCCAGCATGTCCTGTGCGATCTCCAAACGGAGTTGCTTCTGCTCGATCGTTAGCAGCTTTGGCACAAACTTCGCTGAGATTCTCCTTAAGCCCAAATCCTCAGTCACAATGGAATGAACGGATCCAATGCTGACGCCCGCCTCGTCTGCAAGTTCTCTGATCGTGATTCAACGATCCTGCATCAGTAGGGTCCTCACTTGGTCAATGACGATCTCATTTCGGGATGTTGATGGCTGACCAGAACGTGCTTCACTTTCCACTGATGTGCGACCATCTTTGACGCGGTTGGAACACTCTTTTATCTGTGTGGTGCCCATTGCTTCGTTCCCGAAGGCCTGTTGAATCTTGCGGATCGTTTCCACTTGGGAATCGCCAAACTTTGCACAAAATTTGATGCATTAGCGTTGTTCAAGGTTTTCCGTCATTTTGTCAAAAACAAAAATCCGACAGCGCTCACTTACACTTCCTCACTCATCGGCGGTCTGTCGGCGACTGACAGCTTCTGCAGGTGGGAAAATATTCACGCATACGAATTAGGATCGCCTACATACATGCACCAAACCACGCCTCCCTAGCTTCATTTCTTTACGCACGAAAAATTAAGGTTGGATACTTTTTGAACACACCTCGTGTATGTTGTTGTTTGTCTTTCGGCTGCTCCCGTTCGGGGTCGCCACAGTGGATCGTCCGTTAAGATCCGCATACTGATTTGGCAAAGGTTTTACGCCGGAACCCTTTCTGACGCAACCCTGGTCCCCTCTTACGACACAGGGATAAGGATTGGGTTTCGCCATGATTCCGGGCTGCCCTCCACCCTCTCATAGCGCGGCCCAGTGCAGGGCTCCCGTCCTCAAACGATCCTCCAACTCAAGCCTCCTAGTTGCCAGATTACAGACGCACGCCATTACGCCCGGTATACCTCGTGTGTATGTGTATATGTATACATGTATGTATATATGTATGTATATGTATATATATATATATATATATATATATATATATATATATATATATATATATATAGTTGCGGTTCTTGGAACCGCTTGCATCCAGCAGATAGTGGTCTCAAGATAGTTATTCCATTAATATACGTGTAGATGGTCCCTTCCCTTTTGTCTAGTGGGACAAGAGGGGCGTGCGTTGCGATTGTCTCATAGCTAGGCTTGCTTACATCATTTCTTCATTTCATTTCAAACGTCATTTCTACTCTTCTTTACTGATTATTCCTGAGGTAATTCTGAGCCACATGCGCCCTGCGCTGTGAGATGGGTCCTTAGCAAAGGCCAAGCAGGCACTACACCCACACCCCTCTGTAGAAAACACAACCTGCCAAATGCACACGCAGCGGTAATTTCCACCCAATGGACAGGAAACACACCCATCACGACACCCATGCTGCACGGAACGCGTACCGAGGCCGATAATAGAAAGGCAACCCCACAACCAAGTTGCGCGGGATGTGAGTGTGCAAGGCGCAAGCGGCGCGTTCCTTTCAACGCAGTTCTGGACTAATTATATCAATCGGGGTTCGCCCCACGCGCACGATAGCAGAATCGGGCAAACGTGAGCGCTGGCCACGTGCGTAATGACAGATCCATGCGCACTGTACGGAACTTGCTCGAAGGCAGACCCGTGTGCCGCTCGCGACTTTCTTCTCATACGGAGCAGGGCACGAATGCACCGCCTGCGACACTTTGTTATCGTGCAGAGCGGGGCACGAATGGACACATCCTACTGTGTGTGCATGGGTTCGCCATAACATATTACCTTCTCGCCTCTACGGCCAACGAAGCTGTGATCGGGCAGAGGCATGTTGTACAGTTCGGGCCACGTGGCGCACACGTACCGGGCGCGTTGGCCAGCAATGGTCGGGGGTGCCGAGCAGGCGTGCAGGATCGATGCTGCCTTCTGCCGGTCATCAGGGCACGGCCTGGGGGTTCTTGCAAGGCAAGTCATGACGCGGAGTTCGGTGTGGGTGATTCATATCATGTCGTGGGGTCGGAGCGGGATATCTATGCGGTGTGGGGTCACCTTGCCGGAAGTGGAATGTTGCTGCTTCTGGCCATCGGTGCTGGGCTGCCCAGGGGGTCAGGGCCAATCGGAGCACCCAATTCGGGTGATGTCACCGAGTTTCGGGGTGGCCCCGCGCATGCGGCCTATAAAGGTCCAATT
The DNA here is from genome assembly GCF_056783735.1 of Eptatretus burgeri. Lineage (NCBI taxonomy): Eukaryota > Metazoa > Chordata > Myxini > Myxiniformes > Myxinidae > Eptatretus > Eptatretus burgeri. The sequence goes on from NC_140961.1 coordinate 67,292,115, forward strand.
GGATCCTTCTCTCTCTCTGCTCTGCTGCCCTGCTTCACCTTCCGCTCAAGCTGGACCTTGACTCTGCCTTCTGTCGTCATCGCTGGGCTCCTCCTCCTCTTCTCCGCCCACATGACTCTGACTCCACCCTCGCAACTCAAGCCCCTCCTTCATGCCCATGGTCTCGACACGAGCTGCCCAAAGTAGGTGACGATGTGCCAGCTGTCAGGGGGGTATCGCACCACGGATCATTCCCCCCAAACGTATTGGTGGCACGTTCGGGTACCGCGTATCAATTATACCAAGGTACCGAGAGACCATAGCCTCAACTCCTCTCCTGTCTTGCTTCAATCCTTCTTCATCGGGTTTTCTGTGTCTGTGTGTGTCCTGGTGCTTGTCTATGTAAGTAAGCCTGCAGAAGATTGTTATTATTATTTTCGGGTTAGGTCTGCTCTGCGTCCGCTTTTTTAAGTTGCTTGTTTATTGCTGCACCACACCTCTCTTCCCTATCTCTGCACAACACACCCCAATAAATCTTGATCGTACCACATACCTTTCCTCCCCCATTGTTAATAAATTGCTATTAGAAATGTTCCCTGCTCGTTTTTGTCTTTTCCTTCATTGGTCCAGCAAGGTCCGAATCCTAGCTTAGCCGGGACTTTGTTCCCAACAATCCTTTCCTTTTAGCCGGTACGTCCTTGGCAGTGTCGCTCGGCTGCATCCAATCCGGTAAAGTGATCCGGTCCGGTGGAGTGATCCGTTTCGGACAAGGCGTACCGAGGGTGTGTTCCCCGGTAATTAAATCACGTGGTTATTTTTCGGTAACCGGATTAACTAGACGGAGGACCCTAAGTCACATGGTTGAGTTATTGGCGTGCACTGTTGGTTAAGCGACACGCCGTGTCACGGAATTATCCGTGTCCAACGGCCTACAATTCCAGGGAGTCTGGTGGGAGCTGAGATAGCTTCCCCCCCCCCCCCGCCCCCAGTCGTCTTCTCACCTGACCCCCAGCCCGCAACAATATATATTTTATAAACATACACAAGTCATAGCTCCATTATAGTATGATAGTTTCCTTCTTTCATCAAAAGCCTGCCTCCCCCTCCCCCCTAGTTTAACCCCATAGTTAGTGGGGTGATTTGTTTCATTGTATATTAAAAATAACCATTTACAGACAGACATTCATTGTGAGGGACAATAAATAACTCGTGGAATGAGCATGTAACTTGCAACCCCATCAGTGCTCCACTGCCATGTCTAATGTCTCTACTGTAGCTGAGCATATCTTTGTGATGGCAGGGAGCAGAGGAAGTTTAGAAAGCAATTTGGGGTGGGGTGGTGTGGGTGGGGTGGGGGGGGTCATAGGAGCGAAACAGTGAAATAGTGGAGGGAAAAGAAGCCTATGTGGGAAGGAGTTCCATGCCATTGGACACAAACAAAAGGCCAAGTGTGGGACTGAAGCAGGAAGTACCACCAGCAGAGCAATCACAATGCAAGCTATAATGTGCTGTCAGTATCGGACTGGTAGTAGTGAAAGCGGGCAGGGTTAGCGGATCACCAGACCATAGTTGATTAACTATTTCTTTATTTTTTTAAAATATTTTTCTTTCTTATGGTTGTGTGCATAAAAAGTGAAAGCTGTCTAGCATATCTTTTATTCCATCAACCATTATTCTCTCTTGCTGGGCTTTCTGTACGGTCGTTGATGGTTAAACTCGATAGATCAATATTTTTTCCATTTCTCCTTTTCGATTCACTGAAAATATCTCCTGTCCTTTATGGACTATAATTTTGTTGGAATAATTTTCTGCCTTTTTTCTTGTTTCACCATGAGAGCATTTAATCCCCCCTCACCCCCTCCCCACATCCCTATACATTAGACCTTCATCTTTTGAGTTTCTAAAATTTTACGAAAAGGGAATTGTTACATCCTGAGTGATATCTCACAGCAAAGGAGCCATTTGATCGCTGATGTTGTGTGGCTACCGGATATACTTCATGTATCATGTTTTAGGATGGGGGGAGGAGGTAGATTTTGCAATCGTACTGAAATTATGGTCAGTCAGAAACTGGAAGCATGTATTTTTCATTTAGGAAGGGGTCAGAGATTTGGTCTTTTGTTTAGCTCCTGTTTTTCAAACTTCAAAATAGTACATACATCTCTCACTCTTTATACAGTGTCTCAATACACGGAATTTCATTATAAAGTAATGTACAAACCAACGAACCAATTTGTTAAATGGAATTTTGAATCTCTAACTTGTAGGAGAGGTGGGGGGCGGGGGGGGGGAGAAAGGGGTGGGAGGGGGCAAATCGAACAATGCAGGATCTGTCGTTTGTCCTAACTTGTCCTCGTGTGCATGTCATACTGCTACAGGTCGTTCACGGGCACTTTTCATTCTGTAATGGTTTCCCGTGCTTTTTGTGCTGCGCATGCTTGGCTTGTTTTGGTTCTGTCCATTTTGTGCTGCTCAAAATGTTTTGTTATAGAGTCAAGGCTTGTGGAAGAGCTACAATGCAGAAAGGATCAAGATGCAACAGAACAAAAGGAAAAGAAGAATAAGTGGTAAATGCCAACAGCAGGGCCAATGGACAAAATAGACGGAGATGGAAAATGAAGGTGGGGGAGAGTGTTGGGGGTGGACAAGATGGATACATAAGCAAACCCACAAGAAGGAAAAAGTGGGAAAATTTTTTTGGGGGAAGTGAAATAGTAGTTTCATTGTGGTGATCATGCTTGATAATGTACTGTGCAGGATTTTACCCTTTTTAGACGTTCTTACTTCAGTAAAAGCAAGTCAAGATTTCTGTAAAAAGACCATTAAGTGGCCAAAATGTTTTCCGTAAGAACGCATCTCCAACTAGAACGGCACTCGGTAGAGGGCATACCTCCACGAGGCTGAACAGTTCACGTTTTGTCGGATATCCCACTGATAGGCCGGATCTCGATCCAGACCTGAACCAAAATCGAATCAGCTTGTTCTTGTCACATAACCAACTCACCAAGTTTTGTCAAAATCCAACCACAGCTTTTTGAAATAACATGCTATATATCGTGTTTGGCTCTATATCTCAGTTGTGAAGAATCACTTAAAATTATAGTATCCAGATCCAGATCTTCACTAAAACCTAGTCAATTCGTCCTTGCCACACACAATTTTCCCACAAAGTTTTTTTTTTTTTTTTTGTCTGAATCCGTCCACAACTTTTTGAGATATCCTGCTCACAGACAATTAGATAAACAGGGGTGAATACATAACCTCCATCCATCTATGGTGGTGAAGGTAATTATATAATGGAAGTCAATGGGAAAATAGGGTTCGATATACAGAATTTTACTTTCTGTCCAACTTTTTAAGAACGTATATATTTTGTAAATCAATGGATGCATGTACGATGTATTCATGAAATTCATGATGTAGCAAACGTGGCATACATTTTTGATTTGGGGAATATCTCCTTTTACTGACATTTTATATTTCTCTTTGTCCAAGTATTTTAACCTTTTGGTGACCTTTACATTCAAATATAGCGCACAAAGCAATCCAAAGGTCCTTATTAGACCCCCTACCGATTTCACTGGAGGGAACCATAGGTTTGCTCTCCTTCTGTCCGTCCGTCCCACCTGCGGTTTTTCCGACTTCTTTTCCCATACCATTTAACATATTCAACTGAAACTTGGTACATGGTTTTATTGTAAGTTACAGAACAAGTTCGAGTTTCAGAGTGTTTTGTCAATTTTTCAGAGTTGTGCCAGTATAACATCTTCATGGGTCAGTGTTCAGCTGGCCTGACTCCATCCCACTGCTTTAGACCCACTGGCTGGACAGCTATCCTGACTCCACCCCAAGAAAATCATGCACGCAATTGCTTGAAGCAGCACAGATTGGCAGGTCTCTGTTCTTTGGCCGAGAATATAGGCCTAGAATAAATATACCACTTTGCATCTTGGCCCTCGATGTTAGTCCATGACGCAGTGCAATTGGAATGATCCCAGGTGTATATTCACAATGTATTATATATGCACATAAGCCGTATACATGTTTTTGCTTCATGTGTGTACATCGGATTATTTTAATATGAAATGGGCAAAGTCGAGAAACGAACGAAACACGGTTAGAGGTGGTTCTTCTTAATTTTTGGTTCTGGCACTGGCTCAACTGTGCGTTTAAGCAAACTAATTTTTCTCTCTGGTTTGTTATCCTCGTTTTTATTGGTTTCTCGTCTACAAAATATAACAGTAATTTTTATTGGTTTCTCGTCTACAAAATATAACAGTAAATGAAAATTGCTTTTCCTTTTATTTTGCTTAATAGACCCAAACATGGTGGGTTATGGGGTTTCTTCTTTTTCTTCTTGATTCTTGTTCCGGTATTGGCTCGAGTGTGCATTAAACGCAAACAATTTTGTTGTTTTTTTTTTAATCTCCTGAGCATTAATTGGGACTGGTAGCGGACATGTATTGCAAAGCAATTCTCTCTCTTGTTTTATAATGCCAACACCAGATTTTCTAAACTTTCAAATGGTCCTGACTTTATAACGAGAGGTCAAATTATATAACCGTAAAACATTTATTGGACGATAGCCAAATATTTTTTTTTCAAAGCACTTTCAAATCGAAACAGAAGATAAGTATACGCTATTTGGCTGCAGTGAATGTACGGGTATCTTCTGGGTTGATTCGAAAGTGCTTTGAGAAAAAAGAAAAAAAAACACTTGATTATCGTCCAATAAGTGTTTTACAGTTACATAACTTGATCTCATAATAAAATCAAGACCATTTGAAAAATTTCCAAATGGAATAAATATACCACTTTGCAACTTTCAGGACTACACCAAGATAGCTCATACAGCATGCTTGCATATGAGCTGTATCGGTCTTGTTGTCACATCAAATTAAAATTGCACGTGGTGTCAGCAAAAGGCATTGTCATTCTTTGGATGGAACATTAAGTCAGGGATGGTAAAAAGAGTAGGCTTTTGGATCAGTACTTTCACCAATTTCCAAATCCCCTTATTGCTCAGCTTAAAGTTGACTTTACTGGCTTTTATTCAGATGCTTTCCAGTACAATTACCCTACCATAGTTGCTGCATAAGGCATTATGAATGGTTAGCCTCCCTCAGGTGATTGAATCATACATAGTATCACTTTTTATGAATGATTAGCTTTCATTCTATGCAAGATTAGCCTTCAACAGGTGGTTGGATCATACCTAGTAACCCTTTTTATGATAGCTTAATTATTCTTCTTCTTTGATATGCAGCACTAGGCTGGGAGTAGCATCATTGGCTGGAGGCGTGGCTGTGCCACTGGATATCGGAATTATTTTCTGTTTCATTGGGTTCCAGGAATTGTGGAATGCTAGATTTGATTTACAGGTACATGTCACCACCTGAACTTGGCAGAAAGTGTTTCCAACCTATTTCTCCACTATCTCTTAGACTTTTGCCATCATATGTACAGTAGTTCACCTGTTCACATCATGATTGATCGCAAGTATATATATATATATATATATATATATATATATATATATATATATATATATATATATATATATATATATATATATGTCTCAGTATTGTGTTCATCACCACTGAAGGTGGCTCAAGCAGGTATTGGAATGGATATAACTTCTAAAGTGCAAACGTTTTTGGTGTTTTATTACAGGATTAGTTCAAAATATCGACTCAAAAATACAGCTGAGTTATTTGTATTTATTAGGAAAATACTTCAGCCACATGAAGATCTATCATGAAAGGGGTGAAGTTTCATCAAGCATGAATCTGGATATAATCAGGATGAACAGGTTAAAAAGGGAGGCAAGTTACATGTTCAAGTTACATGTTCATGTCAAGTAACAAGTATGATTAATTTTGCCTCTCTTTGTACAAATGCCTTCATATTTTCTTCTTCATTTGATGTTTAAAACAATTGGAAAAATGAATTGAGCCCCTCGGTGGGAAACACGATGTCCAGGGGACATTCATAAAATTCTCAAAATGCCATTTTTCAAGACGTACCAGTATTTTTTTTTCTTCCCTTTGTCACACATTTTTAATGTCCCTTTGATTTCACTGCACTTTCTCCACTTGTCTTTCAAACTGTCTATGCCAGTAAAATATATAAGTGTACTGATTGCTCCTTCAGCCACATCTCGGATGCTTCAGTCATTCAATCGTTGGTGGTCGCACAGGTAGGACTTCAAATGTCGAAACAGTTACTCGGCACTGAGGGCCAAGTCCAAGCTGTACCTGGATGTTTTCCTTTTTTTAAGGGGGTGGGGGAGGGGAGGGTAGCTGCTCTGCAGTTGCTTGTAGAATGGCCGTCTCAATAAGCTTGTGGTGTGGTGTTGGAGGATTACACCTTTGGTCATCGTCCTTCAGCATTTGTCCTTAATGGGCAACAGTTTTGCATGTAGTTGGCATAATATTCCCCTGTGATTTTAGTGTTGGGAGGCATATATTTAATCACCAGGATTCCCATGACATCCCAAAAGATTGAGGACATGATCTTGCCGGATGAGGATTGGTTGCAAAATTACTTTGGTGGTGGTGATCCCTTTTTGCTTCCATCGCATGAATTCCAATTTTGTTTCAGAATCCCTGGGTTAAAGCCACATTTCATCACCATAGTTAGCCAACAATGATAAAGTAGACTGGATCTGAGCTGAACAAGGAAAAGTTTATGATATCATTCCAGTTGATCGTGAATGCTCAGGTTTCGGACGACCCATGTTGCTCAGACCTTGGTCATGCCAAAGTGTTCATGGATTATGGTGGAAAAGCCGACTTGAGAAATGCTTGGTTCCGTTGATATTTTGGTGACCTTTATGCGGCGATCCTACATTATTAATGCCTCGACCTGGCTAACAATGTGTGGGTCGGTCGCATCTGCCGGCTGTCCTGTGACTTGGGTTCATCTTCAAAGGACTCGCTCCCATGCCTCTGCTCAATTTTAGTAATAATCATAATTATACCACATAGTAAATTTCGGGATTATTCTTTAAAACAACAAACTGTCAGATTAATTACTAATGGCGAATAACAAGCATCCATGTAAGTTTATAATCAGCAACAAGATGCGGTTCAAGGATACCAATGAATGCCTGTATAAGAACTTTTTGAACTCTCCTCATCCCCCGTAGAATAGTTTCTGTACACATTGTACACACCAATTAAAGCATGAATTGTTAAAACAAATGGTTCATTGTAAAAGACTTTTACGTGCAGACCCTTTGGGTAGCAGTTTGGCCCACATAAATCATGTCGTTTTATTTAACTACTCCCAGACACAAAACTTTCCCTTATTTTTTACGCACTCAGTACTGATCCTCTTATAAGATGTACAGTGTTGTTTTCTAATCTGTCGGCCAACGTATCTTGGTTTAAAAATGACTTGTAAAATGAAATATGATAAATTGTAGTGTTTTTGCAAAAGCTTTACATTAGCACACAATCGGTATTTTTTGCCTTTTGAAATTTTTTTTTTTTTTTTTTACAAGGAAAGTTTAGCAGAACACCTGTAGAGAGCAGTGGCAAGATAACTTTGGTAAACATAGGTGACAAAACAGTTCAGGTGCACAGCGGCAGCAAGATAGCTTGAGTACATGGGTGGCGAGGTAGCCCGGGTACACGGGCGGTGAGGTTGCCTGGGTGCACAGGGACGGTGAGGTCGCCTGGGTGCACAGGGGTGGTGAGGTAGCCCGGGTGCACAGGGGCGGTGAGGTAGCCTGGGTGCACAGGGGCGGTGAGGTAGCTCGGTGGCTAGATATCTCATTGGTTGGATAGTTCGTATTTAATGAAAGGTAATCAAGTTGAACATTAGATAGTTGGAAACCTGCTTGCCATTGAGGTGTATGGTCTGCGTTTTTATCCCCAATGGGATCAAATTACAAACTGCAATTCTAAGGTCGTGCCAGCAGTGTGTGCACAATGTCTGCACAATGATCTTTCCTTGTGGATGTAAGTTACCTCTACCCCCACCCCCTTCCATGTACCTCTTAATTCTGACATTGAAATGTCAAGGGTAGGGCAAGACCCCAGAACATCTGCTCTTAATGGTTATAAATGAGCCACAGCTGGTTTCTCTAGTAGAAATATTTACACAGCTAGCTGAAACCAATGACTTGCAGTTCCAGCATTTTACACTTCATTACCTTTCATTAAATGCTTAAGATCCACATTAAAGACAACAAGGATGAGATAACACAAGTATATGATTATCTCATCCAGTAAACACATGAAGAAAATTCTAAATACTCTATCTACATTCTACATAATAATATCTCACCCTTTATATGCCCATGAGAATTGAGTTTGCTAACTGCAATCCACATTCCCATTTTACACATTTTAATGGAACTTTCATCAGCTGATGAAAGCAACCTTCATCTTATACCGAGTGAGTAGCATGGTAAAGTTGTGTAAAAAAATAAATAAAAGGCAAACATGTTCTGGTGATGATAACATATAAATAAACAAGAAAGATGTCATGCATAGTGTGATACTTGTGAAATCCAAAAACACAATAGTTGCTATGGAAACAGCAATTTTGAAAATATGACTGATCAAGTATTTTACATGATGGAATATTGTGCATAACAAATTTGGTTAATACATTTTCTAATTGCAGCCTAATAGGTGTTTTGCATGTTTAAGATGGCATTGACCTTGACCTTTGACTAACTTGGACCAGATTTTATACACGTATACTACATGTATGCCTGGTGTTGGCTCAATGGTTAGGGTGGTGGGCTTGGGATCCAAGGATCCTGAGTTCAAATCCCACTCAGCTGTTGAATTAATACCAGGTGGGGTTGACTCTGCCTGTCATCCTTCCGAGGTCGACAAAAATGAGTGCCAGCATGCTGGTATCCTGTGTTGGAGTGGCGATCCGTCCAGGATTGTGTCCAATAGCCAAGAAGACTGCTTTGTCAGCACCAACGCTCTGCACAGAGTATGGTCCAATGGATGGATGGTTGGGGTAAAATTGTTGTCATGGAAACCGTTGATATGTCAAAACAGCGATATTAATCATTCTGATTCTTGGTCAACCACGTTTGTGACCCAATAAACAAATCCTGTTCAAATTTCAAGTAAATAGGATGAAAACGGATGATTTTATGTGACCTTGAACTTTGACCTCAAGCAAGAGGCTTCTGTGATCCAATGTATGCAATCCCTGTTCAAATTTCAAGTCGGTCAGATGAGAATTTATGATTTTATACAACCTTGACCTTTTGACCTCAAAAACAATATCCTTCTACGTTTTGATTGGTGAATCGATTCAGTGACCCAATATGCAATTTCTGTTCAAACTAATAGAGTACCCACCCTCCGGGTGGCTGGAGTTGCACATTACTTGCTGAACAAAGTATATTGTAGTCTATATTGCAAGAAGATTCCATATAATAGATGTTTGTGTGAGGTGCATGCGTCCGAAGGGGTTGAACGGTTCTAAAGGGTGTATTGGGTCCAAGGGATCTAAAAGGTCGAAAGATATAAAGGTCTAAAATGTACATTTTAATTGGCGTAATCAATAGATGTACTCACGGTCCAAGTCATTCAAACATTACTTGATTAAGAAACATCCTCACGTAGCTCAACCAAGGCTTCACCTTGACAAGGCTTCACTATCGACCCGTGTTTTGTGGTTATAAATAAATATATTTATATATATATATATATATATATATATATATATATATATATATATATATATATATATATATATATATATATATATATATATATATACTATATACAATATACATATATGTAATGTCTTATGGTTTTGGAAAACGTACCCCAGGGGGAGAGCATACATGGATACGTATTTGACCCGAGGATCAATTATTTCATCAGTCTTTGTATAGATAGTCCTTGGTCCCTTGTCAAAGGGCTGTTCAGGGGCATGCATTGGCTCGGCCGTGTTTGTCCCATGTAATGTCTCCTCCGTCCCGCTCTGTTACTTTCGATCTTTCTTCCTTCACACCATCATTCTGTTCAATCCCTCTATTACTTTCAATCTTCCCTCCTTTACCCCATTGGCCCATTTCAGCAGTCCACCAATAATCTCCCCTCCATCAAACATCCTTTCAACAGTCCCTCCTTCACCCCATCAGTCTTGTCTTCAACCCCATGGACATTCGGTCATCCCTCAGTTGTGCGGAGTTCCTTTCCATGTTCCCTCCATCCGCACATTGCTTGGTAACCCACCGGTTGCTATCGCATGCATTTTTATGCTGCGTCTCACATGCATGTTTGTGGCGCTTGGTGCTCGTGGCCTGCGAGGTGCGGCACTTCTCGTGGGCGTGGTACCTTGCAAAACAGTGCTAGTGGGTGTTTTGCAAGCAAAGGGGAAGTTTTTGGGGGCTCTCGTGGCTTTGGGTGCGTAAAGGGTGGGGTGGGGCGGAAAGAACATTTCCTCAGCACGGCGTGGTATTTTCCAGGAGTGACGTTGACTCGCCTCCATCAGCTGTGGACCAATAGGAGGGGAAGAAGGCTTGTGGGAGAAGAGAAGAGAGCTGATGTGAAGAAGAATCAGAAAGAAGGGAGAAGCACATGGGACAGGCTCGTGTGAGCGGAGACGAAAAGCACTCCTGAGCAGACTGGACGGCTCAAAAAGCAAAAAGGGGAGAAGCAAAAGGAAAGAAGCAGAAGAGAAGGCAGAAAGGAGAAACAAATAGAACAAGCTCACATGAACAGAAGACTAAAAGACTGAGAAGGCTCACGAGGGAAGGAACAAAAACGTGTGAGAGTAAAGAAAGGAAGGTTTCACGAGCAGTTGGTGTCGATCTTCTGTGGAAAAAGAATACTCCTGCCATGAGCGTCATCCTTCCCTCCCGATCCTGTCATCCATGAAGGATGAGAAGAGTGAACGGTGCCACCTCATTGACGGGGGCCTGAGGAGGAAGAATCTGAGGCAGAGGAGGGAAAGTCACACATTTAGCTCACGTATCTGGGACGCCAGAGAGGACTTACCTATTGGGTCTGGCCACCTCAGGGACGTGGCTGCGTGTCCCGCTTCTCTATTGGGCCACAGCAGCCCTCGCCACGCCCTGCCAGGCTCCTGAGACCAGAAGCGGTCACATTCGCACTTACGGCGCGACACGGCCCGGAGCTCCTGACTCAACATAGTGTATAAGCCTGCAACCTGGGCCCGAACGTGCTCCGAGTGCAGTCTGAATGCCGAATAGCAATGCACACCCGCCCCCCACGACCCCCCCCCCTCTCATGAGCCAAGATGCACACCGGGCCCCATATCAAACTCCCGGATCGCCTTTCCGAACTCCAACTTGCCGTGTTCTGGCAACTGGACGAGGGTCTTATCAATCCCGCATGCTCACCCGGGACCTTCCTGGCGAGATGCGGTTGGTGCTATTAACGTCCGTTGCTCGTCCTCGCATCACGCGGTCCGAGTACAGCCTGAGTTTTGTAGCATGCATCTGTTTAGTGGCGAATTCTAGCGATGCAGAGGTACAAGGGGGTGGGGGAATATTTTTCCCGTATGCAGGAGGTGGTTGAAGTGGTGAAGTGGGGTGAGTGATGGGTGAAGAAAGGTAAGATGCCGTTGGAAATTTGTGCGTAGATTTGAATGCATCAATGGTGCACGATGCGCGTGCGGCACGGTGTGTCGTGTGCGCTTCGTCAGTTCCAAGCCACGGAAGGCATCGTAGTGTGCTTATTACTCATCACATTTTACATGGTGTGTGTGCTTGCTTGCTTAATTTGTACCATGGCTAAAAAGAAAGGGTTGGGAAGGAAAAGGTTTTACTGCACAGAGACTCATGAAATATCTTCCTGGGGATCACTGTATGTTGGGTGCGGTTTTGCCGAACCACAACTATATATATATATATATATATATATATATATATATATATATATATATATATATATATATATATATATATATATATATATATATATATATATATATATATATATATATATATATATATATATATATATACACACACACACACACACACACACACACACACACACACACACACACACACACACACACACACACACACACACACACACACACACACCAAGACCGTCGGATGAAAACTGACGATTTGTGACCTTGTCCTCTGACCTCTCAACCTCAAAAATAATGGGTTTCCAGCTTTTGACTAGCTCAATCAGTTGATTAAGTTTGTCTGAAGATCGGTGTAGAATTGCGACCTAAAAGCGACAAGCAGATAGACATACTCAAGGAACGAATGTACTTGCGAATCTTCAATTTCACAAGTCACAAGTTGTTGTTATTGGTCCTCTAGAACATCTACATTATGTGTTCATAGCTTATGCCCCGTTAGCAAGTTCTTCACCACTTACAAACTACAATCACAAGCTCTAGAAAAGTAAGTTTGAGCAACAGGGTTCCAGAATACAGCATTCTGGAGGAAACCAAAAGGGTTAAAAATTCATCAAGAGCTTTTTTCATTAAAAATGTTATACATTACTTGAAGGTACCCATGGATATTGTGGTAATAAAGAGCATGGGTCAGGATGGGGATGACATGAGGTGATGGTACACTGCCTGCTTGAAGTCCTGGAAGGAAAATTGGGAGAGAACAGCCTCTGAAGAGCAGTTGCAGAGCTTGGAGAAGTGAGAAAAGCTTGAGGTGTGCAGTCAGCCTGTATCTTGGAAACATAACCAGGAGGAGGCACCTGGAAGAACGTGTACATCCTAAAGGAGCTGGGCTGAGAAAGCAGAGGGAGCGAGACCAGAGGAGAGGCAGTTAAAAATACCCCAACCTTTTTGTGATGTGAGAGGAGCAGGCATGATGTTTCATGCTGCATTACAGAGATGCCAATATTGTTGAGAGGTTTAGATTCCACAGATTCCAAGAGAGACAGATGTGAGCTTGGGATGCCAGCCCAAAGGGAAATAGCAGTATTCCATTAAGCTACAGACAAAAGACTTGTAGGTTGTGAGGAGCTCTGATTTTTTTTTTAAAGGAATAACTTGGAATGATTGAGGATTCCCAGTCTGCAGCTGGCTTTGGAGGCAAATTTTGTTAGCTGTATGATTGGCCCAGGAGAGGTCATGGCTGATGTTGAGGCCTGGAAGATGAACACCCTGAACCTCTTTAAGTGTCTGACAGTGGAAAATTATTGATTTATTAAATGCACAATAGTGGCGAAATGTTTCGTTCTTCTCGTTTCGGCCTCTTCTCCTTCTCCTTCTCCTCCTTCCAACCACTGCTCTCTACACTCATGCCCATATTTGCTCTTTCCCTCCTGTCTGCCAACTTGTATCCCTTCCTCACCTACTTTCCCTTTTCTTCTTCCGACTCACAAACTCCTGCTATTTTCTCCACTATCCTTTAACCTTCTTTTGCTTTTCTCAGTTTTAGCTTTCTCACTGGAGATAATCGATACACCCTCAGATTGAAAAGTGATGCAGAGATGCTTGCATCCGTAAACAGAGACTACAAGATTTTTGCCTGTGGTCTCATCAATAAAGTTTTATGAAATCATAATTTCCTGTTGTGCTATCAATTTCAATGAGTGTTCACACATGGGTGCACCATGAAAATAGTTGCAGATGCACCAAGCAAAAATGAGGGAGAAAAGCGATTTCAATCATTTTGTATTCTTCCGAATCGGTCGCTTTTCCATTTATTTATTTATTTATTTTACCTCCAAACATCTTATATCATATGTTCATTTTCCATGATAAATGTACCTTGTATGCAACTTGCATGACTTGCATGCAAGATGCATGACTTGCATCAAGTGGACGTGCTAAGAGGAATGACGACATTGTCATGATAGGTAGAGTGGCCTTTTTTATATTTCAGATTCCCCTGTACTTTATTATACTATCAGGGGTATAACATTCCCTGCCTCCGACAAGTAATTCACTTACTGAATTACTCAACCAGTGAGCTGTGCCGTGCTTCATCTTAACTGCCACAGGGCAGGTAAGAACTGCATTAGAGATGCTTGAGGCTTTTGACTGCACCCAGACACGCAACAACTATTGACTTGAAGGTGCCACTGAGTTATGCTGCGTGGAAATTGACTTCAACCATGTGTTACAGCCAATGGAGCAATGTGTGACCTCTATTTCTCTGTCTTTGCCACACTTATTAGAAGCACTTTTCACGGTTGCCGAAGGCAGAATACCTTCCTTTGCCTTTATAATGACCCATGTCGTACCATATTTTCACTCAACTGACCCTTGCCTGACATATGATAGGCTACCTTGGTTCACGGTCACCACATCAATGAGGGAGACTGAACCTGATATAAACACACGTGAGTGACACACACACAGGAATCGCAAGCAACGAGTAGCTGCGAATAGACATGGTCAGTTTGATAGACGATGACGCGGAGTGCAATGGAGACGTGAATTAGTTGCACCAGCATTTTATGTTACACCTTTTGCTTTCTAAAGGTCTCCTTTTTGTTTTTGTTTTTAACAATTCCAATACTTTTGTGTTACCATGGAGTTTCTGATTGCAGAATATTGTCCCAAATGTAGGCCGACATTGTGAATTGTTTCCGTTGCATGCTTCACTGTTGATATTGTACAATAACTACATGACACTATTCTCTGCTGTTAAACAAATTGTCACTGACTGTTGATAAAAATGCAAAATTTTAATTAATTTGGAAAGCACTGCTCATCTCAAGCTTTGTTTATCCCACCTCTTGGGGTCCGATTCCCATTCCAGCATTTAGATTTGGTTATCTCTTCTCGGCAGCAGTTTTCATGCAACTGCACTACCACCAACTACACTTCTGAACTATCAATACAGAAGTGAATTTCGTGTATTTTTTTAGTTGTTTCTCACGGGATTTTTTAACGAACACAAGCGCTGCCGTAAACGGGCAGTGCTTGTGTTTATTTTCCGAGTTCACGTCAAGTGCTTGGAATTTTCACAGAGGAATCCCCTCGCAATATAGCCTGATTATAGTTGCATTCCACCACATTTTTTTTTGTGCACCTGTTGTCCCACCCCACTCCCATGCTGCCGAAGACTATCAACTTCAAAGTTCTCAAGGACACTGATAAGTTGGGTTTCAAAATGTTCAAACCTCCCTGAACAATTCCATGCTCTCTGGAAAATTTGCTGTAACCATTTGTACCATGCATATCAGGGCAGCGAGATTTGAGCCCATCTCCACACGTGACATCACCACTCGCATTCACCTCTGACCTGTATAGCCTGGGTTCGAATCCCCACCCAGCTCTAAACTGCCATCCTAGTATTTCACAGGTAGGGCAATTCATCAATGTGTGCATCGTATGTGGAAGTTTAAACTGGCTCTCCCATCTGCTAGCATTAGTTGGTGGATGTTTGTGGATACCACAGTGTCCTTTGTGAAGAGTAGGCAAGCTGGCGCTGGCACCCTGAACAAATTCCAAATTTCTACTTTAACCTACAGGGGGCACTGCAGTCTGCATGACTGGCACAGCTGCGCTCCCCAACAAATGATGCTACCCACAACCATGTGCTACATACGAAAGAAGAAGATCACCACTTCTGACACTCCTTGATGGGAGAATTGTAAACAAACAATCAAAAAAAATCAGTCTTTTGTAAGTGTAAATAATGCAAGATTACTTTGGAATACAGTAGTTGCATTTTAAAAACTAGTAACACCCACCTACTCTCTCCGGGAGTGAAATTTGCTATTGGTGCTCCCTGCCTCCGGCAGGGGTTAGTGGTTACATAATTTGTCCTATGCCATGCATGCAGGTGAAAATTGCAAATCGTCTACCCACCCTCGCGGGGGTGTGGGAGAGGGGAGAGAGATGAGGGGGGGGTGATTTAGTGCCAATGACATGACCCTGGTTACCCCGAGCACACATGAAAAATTTGGTCGAAATTGACCAGGCCGTTTTAAATTCTATAAGAGTCGTCCAGATGCATCCATAAATACATCCGATCCGATGTACCATACTCTGTGTTGTAGAGCGTTGATTCGACCGAAGTAGTATCTTGGATTGTTTGCATGCTGGGTGATTTGCCATCCCTCTCCCCGTCGTAGTTGGGAATTTGTAATTTGGTCAAGGTGCCAGAGATAGGACACCGACTCTCCGTGAAGGACACCGTGGGATCTTTAACCTTCGGCAGACAGGACAACCGGTTTACCATCCATCCGAGGGACGGCACACACATTGATGAATCACCCTGCCGATGAAACACCGTGATGACAGTTTAAAGCTGGGTCGAAATTCTAACCAAGGCTAAACATATTAGACGTGACTGTGACTGACATACATACACACATACGTACATACATACATACAAACACACATTCCAGACATAAAATTGCTGAATTTTAGTATCATCAATGCTAATTTATTTTGAACACTAAAATGCATCTCACGCAGCCTTTCGTGTATGTATTTGACAACTAATATCAAGGTCTCCTGTGCAGGTTTCAAATCCCATGTTTTGTGATCATTTATTATTTTGCATTGAGTGTTTTTACAATGGTGTTGCCCTTCTTTACTGTTCTCATTTGAATATATATATATATATATATATATATATATATATATATATATATATATATATATATATATATATATATATATATATATATATATATATATTGTTACGGCTGTGGAAATTCGCAGAACACCATATAGGTCCTGAGTTCAGTTATGCCGATAAGTTCTTGTTCAGTTAGATTTCCCCACCGTTGTTTAATGGGATTTATTCGTGTCACCCGGGCTGTGATCTTTGAGTTAGTCGTTTTTCTTTACTATCGCTATTTTGGACCAACCACAACGCCAGCCACCAACCACCTTCTCACCAACCACCTTCTCCACCACACCACAACACCAACCACCTTCTCCACACCATCCACCAACCGCCTTCACCACGCCACCCACCAACCACCTTCACCACGCCATCCACCAACCACCCTCTCCACGTCAACCACCAACCACCCTCTCCACACCGCCTTCAGAACGACCGCATCTCCCCCATCTAACATCTACTCACCTTCCTCCCCAAAGCGACGCCATCTTTGCACCAGCCGTGGGGAGTCCCCAGTGAACAGCGTCGCTGCAAACCAACGCGGGGGGGGGGGGGGGGGGTTCGTTGTGAGCGCAAGCGACGGTGATTCCACGCACGTCCACTCTGTAAAAGCTTCGCCTCGGAAATCGGATCACAGGAGAAAAAGGGGCGGGGCCTGTGGGGGTCGAAGGTCGAAGATCATCGATGATTTCAAACACGTCGGCTCGTTCTCCGAGAAGGGTCAGAGGTCGGAAGGCGGAGGTCGGATCTCGTCTCACCAGCCCTATAAAAGGCCGTGCAGAGCGCCAGTTCAACCAGTCTGGAGGGGGTCTGGAGGAAGTCGTCGTCATCGGAGAAGTCTGGAGCCGGAAGAACACAAGCGAAGTCCAGGGGAGCGGAGGACGCGCGAGGCAGAGAGCGTGGCTGAGCCTGCAGTGCCGGGCAGATCTTCGCGTTCGTGTGGGAAGAGCCGGAGAGAGCTCGCCAGCCAGCGCCAAACGGTCTGAGGTGATCGGGCTTCGGGACAGTCCGAGCGTCGCGAAGGAATGGACGGGTTCTTACAAAGAGCATCAACTTTGAAAGAGCATCCAAACCCGTTCTTTTCTCTCAGCGCGTCGCCGGCTATGGCCCGACACCCGGCCGCCTGGCAAGGCCTGGGCGCAACCGCGGAGACGCTAGCTGCCGTGGGGAATGAGCGTCGTGGTCGCCCCATCGAGGCACCACGAGGGTGGAGGTAACCTGCCACGGTCTCGTGGGACTCCTTCGGTCTGCCAAGTCCCACGTAATAAAGGCCTACGGGTCCAGTCGGACCCCCTTGTCTCTGAGGGGTCTTTTCTTGATTTATTTGTGTGAATGTTGTGGCTCCCTGTCTTGCAAGTAGAACTGTGTAAGTGCTTGTGAATAATAACCATAGACGGTTGTAATGGTTTTACCTTGCTCGTGTCTTGTCCCCTTCCCCGATTGATTGCATACGTGCCTCCCTGTTTATGTGTCATTTTATAAATAAATGTTAACCCGTTCGTCGTGTCCTTTTTCCCCGATTGAACTGCTATCTTGCTCTCGGAATAATAGCGGGCTTTTTAATAGCCGTTAAAAGAATTGGGTCCAGCGAGGTCTCGCGATAATAAATCGCTTGGTTAACCCAGAACGGAACGAACCGCTTAAGCGCTTAATCGCTTCAGAAAGAAACCGCTTAAGCGGTTCGTGTCCAAGCAGGCCTCGCTGAGGTACGGTCTCTCGGTAGGCTGCCCGCGCGAATACTTAGGTATATCGACTAATTCGGCGATTGACCCTGTCGCGCGCGGGTGGAATACGGACGAGGCCGTGGTGTGCGTTTGGAGCACACCCGTGACTGGTTTCCGGCGTTGTTCTGGAACATCGCGACTGAATTGTCCGTCCGGTGGGCGAGATGGCCGCCATTGGCTAAGCGGCGGTTCGCACGCTGGCGGGCGGAAATTCGTAACAATATATATATATATATATATATATATATATATATATATATATATATATATATATATATATATATATATATATATATATATTGTTGTTACCAAATTCGCAAACCACCATTCAGGTCCCTTAGGTGAGATATCTCGGTAAGTATATGTGTAGTTAGGCCCAAACCCGTTGTCTAGTGGGAATACATGTCATTCATGCGTGCTGCGACTCTTCAGGATAGCCGTTTTTCTTTTACTATCTTTATTTTGGACCAACCGCCATTGTTACCACCGCCAACCGCGTCTCAACAGTCATCACAACATCAACCACCCACCGCGGCGCCGCTTCACGTCACACCTCGCAACCGTCGCATCGCCACCGTTCTTGCGCCGCTTGTGGGTACCGGTGTTGGACTCGTGCAGGGCGCGCGCCGAACAGCGTGTACAAAACCACAGAAACGGATCCAAAAACGGATCAAAAACAACTCACGCCCACTTTTGTTCCGTCCAATCGGTGAGCAAGGGGCGATTTGGCCCCGCCTCCAGGGCGTTGGAGGGCGGTCGCTATATGCAAATTCATGGATCAAAATGCATTCACGCCCACTTTTTCTCGGGCCAATGGGGAGCGAGGTGAAAGGTCGAAGGCAGGGGGTCAAAGGCGAAGCCACGGGGCTGATATAAGCGGCTGCGTTCGTCAGAAAAGAGTCGTCATGTGAGTGGAAGTTGAGAAGCAGGGAGTTCACAGGAGGAAGAGTTCGGAGTTGGAGTCGGAGCGAAGAGGACGGAGCTGTGGAGAGGCGGCGGCGGCGAAGGCAGACGAGGGGGTGCTCGCGTCGGTGCCGGGAGCTGCACACCAGGGAGGCCGACGGCGCGACCTGGTCGAGGTGGAGACGCTCGTCGCGGGACCCGAGAGATATCCTCCTTTCCCCGAGCATCAGCAACCCCTCCTGTTTCCCCCCGCGCTGAGATAGTGCGACCAAGGGGGCCCCCTTCCCACCCCCTACCAGACACTGTCCGCGAGGCCCGCGGAGTTGAGGCACCACCGCCGCTCCGCGTCTCATCACCAGACGGGTAGGCCCGACACGGTCTCGGCCCCAGGCCCGCCTACCCCCTCATCCTGGAGGGTGGTTCTCTTTTCTTTTGCTTTGGGAATGTGTGTTGTCGGCGCCGTCTGTGAAGTAAAATTGTATAAGTGTTGCCGTGTGCTCGCGTAATCGGTATTAGATCTGCATTGTCGCATTTGCTTTTTGTCTTCTTTTTTATGTGCTTTTGGTGGAATTGTATATGTGTGCTTTCCGTTCATCGCGAATAAATGTGCTTTATGTTGAACTGTTTCCCGCTTCGCTTCGTCATTTCTCTCATTGAATCCTCATCTTGCTTCACGTAAAGGGTTGGTAGTGGGCTGAATACGCCCGATAATCAATCGAACCGTCGAGGCCGACGATAACACCGCTCGGTTATCCCGATAGTACGGAACGGGTCGCTTAAGTGGCCCGTGTCCGAAGTCGACCTGCGGCGAGGTGCGATCGCCCGGTCTACCCTCCGTGTGGGTACTTAGGTAGGTCGAATTTGGCGAGCAACCCTATCCCACGCGGGGGCCGATTGGCTCGATCGCGGTGAGACCGAAAGGTCCACCCGTGACTGGTTCCCGGCGTTAGTCCGAGAGGGTCACGACTGGATTGTCCGTCCGGTGGGCGACGTGCCGCGATTCGAGTTACGTGGCCGTCCGCACGCCGGCGGGCGCGAATCCGTAACAATATATATATATATATATATATATATATATATATATATATATATATATATATATATATATATATATATATATATATATATATATATATATATATATATATATATATATATATATATATATATATATATATATATATATATATATACATACACACACACACACACACACACACACACACACACACACACACACAGTGTTTCAAAAGGAGTGGTGCAACTTTAAATGTTGATTTACAAAGAAACAGAAACCTCAGGAACATCAACCAAACATTTCTTGAAAGCGTATGACATGGTATTTTTCTATCACTGATTGCTATTGAAGTCACTGCTCGAGTTGGTGAAAGCCCAAGGTCTGAAATTGGCATTTATGCAAAATCCTTGTAATCAACGTTCTCCATGTTTGCCCCTCCATAGTTCAGACAGACATTGATCCTGACATCAAAGTTCTGTCGAACTTTCCTGTGGGTGGCATGTGGCACTGCCTGGAGGTAGTCTCCCACCTGCTTCAGATCATCCAGTGTGGCAGGGCAGTTGGCATAGACAGAGCCCTTGGCTGCCCCCCAGAACTAGTAGTCCAGAGGGTTCAAGTCTGGGCTATGGGGTGCCCAGTCATGAGCGGTACCCAGGGAAACGAGGCGGTTTCTGAAGAGCTGCCACAGGAAAGTGATTGTGTCACCAGCTGCATGTGGGGGTGCCCCATCCTGCATAAACTAGGTCATGCTGAGCTGGTTTGGGATGACCTTTTGGGCTTGATCATTATGGAACCTCTGGAGCACGGCCCGGTAACGCTCACCATTGATCGTCACCATCCTGCTGTTGTCATTCTCAAACCAGTAAGGCCCTAGAGTTCCCCCATCTGGCATTGAAGGCACAGAAACATGTGACCTTAGGCCCTTTCAGGTACCTCTCAGTGATCTCATCAGGTGCTTCTGCCCCCCAGAAAATGTTGTTGTGGTTGTTGATGGCACCGTTCAAGTGGAAATGAGCTTCATTGCTGAACCAGATCAGGTTGATCCAGTTTGGGTACTGCTTCATCCTGTCACCGAGTCAATTGCACATATCAAGTCTCCTTCTCATGTAATCTTGACTCAGTTTATGTCTAATAGAGATGATGTATGGGAAAAGCTTCATTTCCTTAGGGCCCTGTCACACCTTGACGTTTTAGGCAGCAATGGCAACGTATAAAAATGTATGTAAAACGTTGGCGTACGCTGAAATTTTGATGGTTTTTTTTAAAGTTTTTGGCGTATTCATAACGTGTTGGTCGTTTACATAACATATTAGTAACGGGCACAGAACGTTTCGTTGTGTTATACATAACTTTTACCAACGAATGCTTACCTTGTGGTCGTCGTTCAAAACCTATGACAAACGAGAGTTTAACTGACCCTTTGCATGCTATACGTATCGCCGGCGAACTCGTGGCGTAGCCAGTTAAGAACTTGCCGGACGCTGATTGAAATCAAAACTGCCTGAGAATTTGAAGTGTCAACATCTCAGTCACACCTTGACGATTTTGCCAGCGTATGCCATTCTATGAAAAATGTGTTTACAACGCTGGGCACACGTCAAATACGCTACAGGTAAGTTGTGTATACGTTTAGAGTATGCTGGAAATCATTGAAGTTCGCTGGCATATTACCTAGTCCGTTTGATACGTCGTGAAATTTGAAGCATGCTGAAAATTTTAAGACGTACTCGACGTAAGGCTCACACGTTTCGCATGCGTTGGCATCTGTTCCTAACACGTTCCGCGATCGTTTAAACACGGCGAACACACGTTTCTTGTAGGTTACTCATAAGTCGAAGCACATCAACGTAATGGCCAACATACTTGAAACAAAATTTCTAATCGATGAGTAACGTGCTTTGAACAAATGAGTAGCGTCAGCTTAGCCTATGTTTAACGTGCTTGGAAACTATGAGTAACGTGCATTGAAACTATGTATAACTGGCCTTGAACCAATGACTAGCGTGCTATGAACGTAAGAGTAACGTGAGTTTAACCTATGAGTAGCATGTTTTGAACCTAAGTAAAACGTGCTTCTAACCTTTGAGTAACATGCTATGAACCTATTTGTAACGTATGTAAAACGTACATTGTCGTATGTAGACGAATTAAATTGACGTCTTCCGGACAACCATAGAACTTACTGAAAGTGTTTCTAACTTACTTCTACCGTGTACTGGCGTATTGGCAGCATTTAGGGGAATTGGTATATACAAATGGGCTTCACAATAAAAACCCATCATTGTTCCAGACTCCATGGTGAGTAAATGTGAACGCCGGTAGTATCAATAGTAGCAGTACTATTACTAGTAGTAGGTGTGCGTGACAGTAATAATAGTAGTAGTAGTAGTAGTCGTGGTCGTAGCATTGGTAGTAGCTGTATGTCTATGTCAGTAGTAGTATGTGAGGGTTATGTGGAGGCTGTGGGGGATGATGGATCCTCATTGCGTCAACGAATAGGAGAATACTTTGCACCATTGTTCAATGTTCTGTAAGGGCTAAATTTTTTTTCCTCATTCCGAAGATGAAATATTTCTTTGTTTTACTCTTGAAATTATTTAAAAAAGACTTTGACAAATGCATAATGTACTAGTAATGAACACAGAACGCTTCGATAACTTATAGATTAGTTATACCAACGATTGCTTATCGTGTTTTAGGCGTCCACAACCTATGCCCAACGATAGTCTAGCGTATGCATAACGTGGGAGCGCATCGTTTACGATTACGTGACGTTTGCTATCCATTGACTGCCACTAAACTATTTTAATAAACGGCTGTCACTCGCCCATTGTTTTTGGACGCTGGTGCAAGGCAATTCAAATCGTTTCCATTGAACGAGTTAAATCGCTTCCACTGGACTATTGAAATGATTTAATAATAATGCTTGGTTATCCTTGGACCCACTCTGGCTTGCAGCTCGTCGAACATCGCTGGGGGCATTCGCAGGAAGTTGATGAAGGATGCATGGTCCTCGTTCCAGAGTTCCACCATGAGCTGGTCATATATCCCGTAATGGCGTCGCCTCCCGATCCATGGTCTGACCCAGTTCCTTCTCCTCCGTTCACGTCTTCTTCTCCCGGCTCTATTGGCACGCAACTGGTGCAGTGTCAACTCGATGAGGTCATGTTGATGTTCGAGGACAGGTAGGTATTGTCGTCTCAGCGTTGCCATATCCTCCATCTCTCGGAATGACATCGACATGTACTCACCACGAAGTCTAAAAAAAGACGGGGTCTTCCTGCGAAGGCCCTTTTTATATACCAATTCCCCTAATCGCTGTGAATACGTCGTTCCACGTCAGCTGTTTGTTAGAAACGCGTTCAGTAAGTTCTGTGGTCGTCCTGAAGACGTCAAATACGTCTACAACGTATTTGTTCGTAGGATATGCTCTACAACTAATTCCCAAGCACGTTACTCATAGGTAAAAAATAAGTCACGGGTTCCCTAAACATTACTTTGATGTGTTTCGATGTATGAGAAACTTTCCAGTAGCGCGTTGCGAGCTGTGAACAACGTCGTGTAGCGTGCTTATAAAACGTTACCTATAGTTTATGAATAAGTTTCGGGTACGCAAATGTTACCTCAACGTGTTTCCACATATAAGTAACATATAAATTACGTCAACGATAGCATAACGTGCCTAAACCTTATGGCCAGCGTAGCGGAACGTGTGAGCCAAACGCCGAGTACGTCGTAAAATTTTAATCACACGAAAACTTGAGAAAAACCACAAAGTTCAACGATTAAAGCCAGCGTACAACGACTTATGGCAGTGTTTTTCAGCGTACTCTTAACGTATACAAAACCTACCCATAACGTATTAGACGTGTGCCAGCGTATTAGGCAAATTTTTCTTAAATCAGCATAGGTTGGCTATATCGTCAAGGTGTGACAGCCCCTTTTGTGAGGATATGCCAGACTGATGTTGGTTTGATGCCTAGCTCCCGGAAGCACCAGTGGTGGGACTTCTTGGGATTGACCACTGCAGAATCCCGCACGGCATTGATGTTGGCTTGGCTCTTGGTTGCTGATGTTGGCTTGCCACTGTTGCCCTTGCTCTGGTTGTGCACTGAACCCTTGTGCTCAAAATGTTTCACAATACGTTGAATGGCACAATTTGTGGGTCCATCACGTGTTCTGAGGTATTCCCGGCAGAACCTCCAGCTGGTGTCTACATATGATTTAGTCTCATACCACAGAGCCACCACTTTCTCTTCTGCTTCACTGTCAATGGCATAGTTGAGCTGCGGAGATCGAAATCTCAGGGAACAAATACCATGATAACACCACCAAACCGTGAAAAGGAAAACTGTTTTGGCAAGAAAACAAAGAAATGGCAAGATGTCAAATCTGTTAATCTTTTGAAGCAAAATAATATATATATATATATATATATATATATATATATATATATATATATATATATATATATATATATATATATATATATATATATATATATATATATATATATATATATATATACATTGTTGCGGTTGAGGAAATTCGCAAACCACCATTCAGGTCCTGTAGGTGAGATATCTCTGTAAGTACATGTGTAGTTAGCCCCAAACCCGTTGTTTCGAGGGAATAAATGTGATTCTTTCGGGCTGCGACCCTTTGAGATTGTCGTTTTTCTGTTCTATCTTTATTTGGAACCAACCACGTCTCAACCGCCATCACACAACAACCACCAACCACAACTCCGCTTCACAACAACAACAACGCCAACAGCCACGATCTTTACCTTCACAACTCGCTCCCGCAAACATCGCATCACTGCCATTCCAAATGGCATCATGGCCATAAAGCACCACCTTAAACCCTCCACCACCTTCACCTCTCCTTCTGCGGCCATTCCCGCACCACTTGTGAGCACCGGGCGTCAGGCTGTCCTGGGCTCGTGCAAGATGCGCGTCGAGCTGTGAGTGCAAAATGCGGCCTTTCCGAGGAGAATTCGGATCAGGAATGCTGCACGCCCACTTCTGATCCGTCCAATCAGCAAGCGCAGGGCAGTTTGGCCCCGCCTCCAGGCGCGTCGGTGTAGAATCGAGATATGCAAATTCTAGGATCAGGGGAGACTCACGCCCCTTTTCCTCCGTCCAATGGGCGAGCGTGGCTCCACCCCCGAGCTCGTTCTGATCCAGAAATTTGCATATGGGTTCTCCTGCCAGCCTATAAAGCGCCGAGCGCGGGGCGAATTTGCAGCAGTCTGTCGGGTGTTCGGAGTCTGTCGGGGAGCTGCAGAGAGAGGAAGCCTGGAGCTTGGAGCGCGGTCGAGTCGGTTTGAGCGCAGTCGGCCTTGGAGGAGCAGGGAGTCGGCCTTGGAAGGGCGAAGAGAGTTTTGGGGCAGAGTCGGGTTGGAGCGCGGAGTGGAGTCGGGAGGCGAGGGCGTACAAGTGGTTTGCTGCAGTCGGCTGAGGAGAATGGGGGAAGAGACCGAGTAGCTCGGGTCCGAGGCAAGGAAGACTGCGGTCGGCGACGAGCTAGAGGTGGAATCGCTCGTCGCGGGACCCAAGCAAGCCAGCTATCCTCTTCCCCCAGAGCATCAACAATTCCTCCCCCCCCGTTTTCCCCCCACGCTGAGATAGTGCGAAAAGGGGGCCCCGTTCCCACCCCACTCCAAGCAGTGCCAACGAAACCCGCGAAGGAGCACGAAGTCGGGGCACTGCCGCGCCACCATATTTGCGGCTCATCACAAAGACATGGGTAGGATCCACCCGGTCTCGCGGACCTGACCGCTCTTTCAGGTCCCGCGCAAATATTGGCCCACAGGCCCCGTCTGCCCCTTGTCTTTGAGGGTGGCCCTTTTCTTTTGCTTTCGAGTAGATGTGTTGTTGGTGCCGTCTGTAAAGTAAAACTGTTTCAGTGTTGCCATGTGCACGTATAGTCGGTTGTAGATCTGCATTGTTGTGTTTCTTTTGTAGCATTTGATATATGTGCATAATTGCTTTTACTGTATATGTGTGCTTTCTGTGTTCCGCGGAATAAATGTGCATCATGTTGAACTGCTTTCCTGTTTTGCTTCGTCTTTTCTTTAATTGAATCTCCATCTTGCTTCACGTAAAGGGTTGGTAGTGGGCTTAATATGCCCGATAATTAATCGGAACCGTCGAGGCCGACGATAACACCGCTCGGTTATCCCGATAGTACGGAACGGGTCGCTTAAGTGGCCCGTGTCCGGAGTCGACCTGCGGCGAGGTGCGATCGCCCGGTCTACCCTCCGCATGGGTACTTAGGTAGGTTGAATTTGGCGAACAACCCTATCCCACGCGGGGGGCCGATTGGCACGATTGTGGTGAGGCCGAAAGGCCCACCCGTGACTAGCTCCCGGCGTTAGTCCGAGAGGGTCACGACAGAATTGTCCGTCCGGTGGGCGACGTACCGCGATTCGAGTTACGTGGCCGTTCGCACGCCGGCGGGCGCGAATTCGCAACAATATATATTCGAGGCCCGTCTAAAAAGTAACGGGACTGAACCTGCTGTGTGCTCCTCCTACACAACTTGAATTAACGGGTTGCATCTCAGTCTTTCGCAACATTCCAGCAATATATATGATTGGTGATGGTTGACTGTGCTCATTGAGTGATTTTTTTTTACAGGTTGTGCTTTACACATTGTAAAGTCTGAGTCATCGCGCTATGAGTCGTGAGCAGAGAGCCAATCTGAAGTTTCTTGCCAAGCTTGGCAAAACACCTTCCAATTCCTTTGCAATGCTGCAGCAAGTCTACGGGGAAGAAACGATGTCACGTACACGTGCATTTGAATGGCACAATAGGTTCCAAGAGGGACGGGAGGATGTTGAAGAAGATCCACATCATCACTGAAAATCTCGAAATGCGCAGGGTGTGCGCAAAGATGGTCCCCAAGCTGTTGTCAGAGGACCAGAAACAGCAAAGAGTCACCCTCTGTCAAGACATCATCGAGCGTCTCGAGGACGATCCAGACCTGCTCGGGAGAGTCATTACTGGCGATGAATCCTGGATATTCAAATACGATCCCGAGACCAAACGGCAGAGTCGTCAGTGGAAAAGTCCGGCTTCACCAAGACCAAAGAAAGCAAGGATGTCAAAGGTCAAAGTGATGCTCATCACGTTTTTTTGACATCAAGGGCATCGTCCACTTCGAGTTTCTACCACAGGGTCAAACAGTGAATCAATACGTGTACAAGGAGATCCTCCGGGGCCTCATGAGATCAGTCCGGGACAAGAGGAGGGATCTATGGGAGAACAACGCTTGGGTGTTCCACCATGAGAACGCCCCTGCTCACAGTGCCCTGAGCATCCGACAGTTTCGAGTGGAGAGGAACGTGCCAACTCTGGAGCAACCGCCGTATTCGCCAGGCTTGGCCCCTTGTGATTTTTTCCTATTCCCCAAGCTCAAGGGGGTGATCAAGCGGACCCCATTTCCTGATGTAGAGGCCATCAAAAGGGCTGTGACAAAGGAGCTCCGGAGGATTCCAGAAGAAGCCTTCAGGGGGTGCATCGAAGTGTGGAACAAGAGGATGGATAAATGTGTGAGACTGGAGGGAAACTATTTTTAAGGGGACAAGCTGTGATTTCAATATATTTTTTGGAATATAATTTCTGTGCAGTCAGTCCTGTTACTTTTTATATGGACCGTGTGTGTGTGTGTGTGTGTGTGTGTGTGTGTGTGTGTGTGTGTGTGTGTGTGTGTGTGTGTGTGTGTGTGTGTGTGTGTGTGTGTGTGTGTGTGTGTGTGTGTGTGTGTGTGTATATTGTTGCGGGCCAGGCTCCGGTGGTGAGAACGACCGCTTGGTGGAGGAAGTTGCGTCGTCTCCCACCAGACTCCCCGAATTGTAGGCCGTCGCTCAGGCCTAAGTCACATTTGCTCTACGGCGAGGATACGGCAGCCGTATGCCCTCTGAATTGACAGAAACGTGCAGCGGCCGCAGAGTTTCTGCGGTAGCCTCAGGGTGGCCCTACGCCGTTTGGCTATCTTTTACAGGCTGTAGGGGTCGCCGTGGAATTATAACGTGGAGTTATAATTTTTTTCATTTCTACGTTCGCCGTAGCAATTCGACAAGCCGAAAAACAAAAACTGGTAAAAAACAAAAAAAAATGAACCCACTCGTTACCGTCCGTCTGGCCGCACGTTCGCCTTCGGGCCCCTCTGTGGTCGCCTTGCGGGCACCTTGAGGCTACCTTGCGTCTGCCTTGAAAATTCTATGGCCGCCGCAGGGCCCCCTTCAGCTCACTGTGCGACATCAAATCAAAGACCGTACGGCAACCCCACGTTTTCGGTCTCCACAATTTATAAATACGCCGTGCGGCTCCCCGAAAAATAAAAACATATGTGACTGCTACATTGTGTGACTGTGGAAATACTGCGGCCGCCGTATAATTGCTAGTGGCCGTAGATTTTGGAGACCCCACGGCCGCCGTGGCAAATGTGACTTCGGCCTCACGGATAATTCTGTGAGGCAGCAGGTCGCTTAACCGACTGTGGACGCCAATACCTCCACCGCGTAGCGTGGGTCTTTTTGGCTGGAACCAATTTACCTCATTAACCACGCAGTGTCGTCTACCGGGGAACCACGCCCTCAGTACGCCTTGCCCGAACCGGATCACTCTACCAACTACGGTAGAGTACCAACTACCAACTCCGGATTGGATGCAGCCGAGCGGAACTACCAAGGACGTACTGGCTAAAATGAACAGATTATCAGGGATAAAGACCCGGCTAAACTCAGATCCGAACCATGCTGGACCAATGGTGGAAAAGACAAAAATGAACTGGGAACATTTCTGCAATAATTTATTTACAATAAAGCGAGGAAAAATATGTGGCACAGGAAACAGGTTTATTGGGTGTGTTATGCAGGGGAAAGAAAGAAGCGTAGTGCGACAATTTACAGCAACTTATTTGTTTTACAAGTCGCGAGAATAATACAGGCAAGATTTACAATGATCAAATAAAAACACTTATGCAATTCTACTTAAAGACGGCGCCACACATTCAGACGCACACTCGGGTGAAAATAAACCCAGGTGTATGGCCAAGGACCTTTTGCAGCCAGAGAGGGAGGTGAGCTGAGATCGCACTTCTTTCGGGTACCTGAACGTTGGAGGGAAGGGATGCTCCGTGGTGCGGCTTCTGTCAATGGTCGTGCGGCTCGGTCCACGGCCACACGCATGGAGACCGTGTCTGCGAAGGAGCCCGGGTCGAGTAGAGCGGTGTCCAAGGCGGGGATCAGGGCTGCAGACAGGACCCTACGAGAGACCCGGTCGAGGTCTTCCCAGCTCTCTCACACTCGAAATGAACGACCCCCAAAGAGCGCAATCACTCCACGACCTTCCTCCTTTCTTTCGCTATCAGCCGACGAACTGTCTCACTCCAACGCTCCGCTAAAGACGACTCACTTTCCAGCTCACTCTCAAGACGACTCACTTTCCAGCTCAACAGACCACTCTGAACGAATGGTGTCGTAATTTATAGATCTCCCTCAGCGGGGAGGGGCCTTGGTGAAGCCGACATCACTGTTCACCCTGTATGGATGGGGCTTCCATGGGGCCACCCTTTCTAGGCAGGGTTTCGGCCATACCGGGAAGCCCGCCCACTCCGAGTGTCCGGACTCACCAAAAAGGTACTACACAAAGATTCTGCCTCGGGAAGCGAGTCGCCGGTTAGGCGAGTAGGCAAACAGTCACTTGTTCAGCCCATGCGAGAGTAGCAAGCAAGATGAAGGTGCGAGCAGGCAGAGGTTACCATGGGTTGTCGTGGATGGAATACAATGATTTATTAATCTAACTAAAAAAACATTGCAACACACTCAAGTGTCTTTCCACGACACACAAGGTAGGGATCTATCTACACATACTTAATGGAATAACTGACTTGGGGACAACTGTATGTTTGTACGCATACGGTTCCTATAACCGTAACACTACCCCCTCCCTTTTGCTCGACTCAACCCGAGTCGTTAACATCCGTGTGGCATGCAGGTGTAGGTTTCCCCTAGTAAGTTTTACCTATGGATCTCTGAGTGCGACATTTTGAATACATGTCCCAAAAATAAATAACCTAGTGCGTTGCGTAACTAAACTAACAGACTCATTCGGACAACTTAACTCTATTGCCGGCACGAAACAAACAACAGGTGGGCTCGGACTATACACATTTCTAATATTTACACTACCCATGGCCCAAGACCTGTGACTTGAGAGAACACAACAAAGGCAACATTCGTGGATGAGTAACAATACCGTAACAATACCGTAACAATATATATATATATATATATATATATATATATATATATATATATATATATATATATATATATATACATACATACATACATACATACATACATACATACATACATACATGCATAGTACTGGTATAACTTGGAAGAAACGAGAGAGCTTTTTGAAGAGCTGAACTGACTTCCAATTATAATATAGGTACTCAACATCACAAAAAAATATTGATGAATATGCTACAAGTGAAATGTTAATATATACATAGATTATCATGATTTGTACATTTTATTGACAATACACACATTTATATATCTTATTGGACGACCCATGAACCCTTTGGGTTCCCGTTGTGACAGCAGTTGATATAAAAACATTTCCAAAAAAAAAAGATAGCTCCGACGAACTATACTGCTGAGGTTGTTTGCATTGATCAAATTCTCCCGAAGAGTACTTGACTGAATCCGGAATTGATTTTTTAATAATTTTTTTGTTGCCCGATTTTAACGAAAATTGATACTGCACACCGCAGGAGAATAGTCTAGATGCCAAACAGCCATTTCAAGGCAAAGCGTGCTTTAGCGTCATTATGAAGTTTTTTTGGTTGATTCATCATCTCTGAGCTATCCTGAATCTGAATCAGCCGGGTACCAGACTCGCACCCTTGAGGAATTTTTTTTAGAGGCGAAAAACAAAATGGCCACCACCGACTTTCGATAAATTCTGTTTTGGGCTATATCTTCACTTCTAATGCACTTACACACACAATTTTGGTGTCTACTACCATGTTTCATGTGACAGACGAGGTAAACGATGATTCTCTCAAGATTGGATGACAATAGATGGCAGAATTTGAATCTGGATGGCCAACAAGCTTCAACAAGACACTAACCAAGAAAGTGACCCTGAAGACTTCGACCAAAAAGAGCATCAAGCTGGATGGAAGGCCAGTATATGATACCGAATCGATCTACACCCGAGTCATATGTCTCCAACAATACAGGGATATTGATATCAAGGATGTCCTCTTACGAACTGTCCCCTGTCCCAGCCTCCTTGTTTGATGAGAGTGGTGCGATGCAGGCTCAGTCGAAAGCAATCCTGAAGACGAAACTCCAAGTTGAGCAATCCAGTCGAATCCAAGGTGTTCCAGATGCTGTCATCATAGATGGATGCGCCATGTTATGGACTACATTGGCCCACAAATGGTACAGTTGAGGATTATGTGATCAACTTCATGGCAACCATCAAATACCACCTGGAGTGTTGTGACGTATCCCTGATTTTCGACAGGTACATCAAAATCACCACGAAACAAATGACGAGATCCAGTCGCGCAGGTCATGATTCAAGTCTAAAACATCAATCAACTTGCACACAACACTTCCAGCACAAAAAGTGGTCCGAAATGTAGCCTACAACAAAGTATAACTGATCGATTTGATCTGTCAGTATCTGATGACCCACATTGTGGACAACCAGACCAAACTGGTGATCACCGGAAAAGATCTTACACCAGTACAAGTATGGAACAATTCCACTCTGCAGAGACAGGATCTGAAAACACACCATGAAGAAGCAGATGTCATCATCATCCATCACTTCGTTAGAATTGTGTCAGGTGTCAGTGGTGACTCACACATCAAAGTGGTCTGCGATGATATAGATGTCTTTGTCCTGTTGATTCATTTCTACCTCGAGGAAAAGATGACTGTGGATGTCAGCATGGAGAGTCCGTGTGCTGGGAGGACAAACGTAGACATTCGCCAAACAGCACTGAAACACCAAAGCATCACCAAATATCTGCCTGCTGTACATGCTCTGACCAGATGCGATACTGTGTCATATTTGTTTGGCATTGGAAAGGCCACAGTGCTGAAAGTACTAATGGGCGGACATCATCCCACCTTACTTGGTCAGCTGGAAGCAGATGAGGAAAAGATGATATCTGAGGCAACTACATTGCTGCCTGTTATAGTTCCAAAGTTGAAGGTGATATGTCCACACACCGGTATCAGTTGTGGAAGTCTAAGATGGCCAACTCCAAGATTACCTCTGCTCCGAAATTGAAGTCGTTGCCCTGATCGCATGATGCCTTTGTTCAACATGTACATCGCGCTCATCATCAGGTCATTATATGGAAATTGGCCACTCAGTCAGACCCTCCGAACTTGGATCCCATCAAGTATGGATGGCAAGAAGGTGAGAGCGGTGCGACATTGTGTCCAACCACACTTCCACCTGATGTGTCTGCTGCACCAGTCACCATTCTGCAGCTGATCAAGTGTGGATGCTCCACCAGCCGGCCATGTTCCACCGGGAGGTGTGGTTGTGTGGGAGCACAGATGTCATGTTCGATGTTTTGCAGTTGTAATGCTCGATCAGACTGTTGTAACGAACAGACAAGGGCAGTAGCTGCTAATCACGACGACGATGACGAAGATTGAACATAATGTAGAACATTGCATCCTTAACAAAGTTAATATTTGTTTGCCTAAAAATAAAAGGTAATTTTAAAATCATATACATGTACATACTTACTTTAAGACATAACTCAAAGTCATAGTCAACGATCCACATGTATCCGGATATATTTGTGTAAAAATCGTATTCCAATATAATCATCAATTCATTGATCATTGCAAGTAAGTCACTTCAGCTGTCATTGACTATTATTGTACGTAATATTAATATTTGAGGGTTCATCAAATTCAATTTCTTACTCTAAGTGATCAGTGGAACTGCAAAATAGACATTTTTCATGTTAAAATGGTGGCCATCTTGAAAATATGAGACAGGTCTTGTAGATATATATACACACACCTTCAATTTTATCATTATCGGATTCCTTGACCATGAAAACATCGTAGTAGACACCAAAATTGTGTTTGTAAGTGCATCATTAGAAGTGAAGATATAGCCCGAAACAGAATTTATCGAAAGTCTGTGGTGGCCATTTTGTTTTTGGCTTCGATAAAAAATTCCTCAAGGGTGTGAGTCTGGCACCTGTCTGATTCTGATTCAGGATAGCTCAGACACGATGAATCAACCAAAACACTTCATAATGACGCCACAACATGCTTTTTCACATTTCCGCTGGACTAATTTGCTTACCACCACATGGCACTATACGATACACATTTACACAGAGAGAATCAGGGTCTCCTCCCCCCCCCCACCCCAGCCTGAACCCCCTACCTTGTAGGTTTGAAAATGTTTTCTTGCATCTCCAATTGCCAAGAGGGTTCCAAAGGTACGCAATTTGATGGGATTACTACTGTTGGGGCCGATTCTATCAATGGACAGACAATACAAATATATATATATATATATATATATATATGTAGCAGCATTCCACATCTTGCATGCTGTTGGCATGTAAATATATGCATGAAGTCAGTGATTATTTAGTTACTGTTGCACATCTTCCATTTCACCTGATCTTTCTCTCTTCACATGTGATTATGATGAATTTCCCCACCTCTAACCCCTGTTTCTTTCCCACTATGGATTCATGCACTCCCATGAACCAAAGGCCTTCAGAATGAGATTTGACATGGGTTTATCGATAAAGCACACAGGGACACCACCATGCCGCAATGTGTGATGCAGTGACCAGTTCTGGCAACAAAGCTGTGCCACTGGTGGCAGCAGAAAGAGAGTCACATGGGACAATGAGTACAAGTTCAGTGAGGCCTGAGAAGGTGGGTTAAGTATGGGTGTGCTAACAGTTAGCATTGGTAGCAGATATCTACAGTTCAGTATGGGTGCGTTGGTGAGCAGTTGTGGACAGTCAGTGTGGCAAATGCGGAACCATCACGCTGAGAGTTCATCTGAAGATGCAGTGGTGGTGAGGAGTGAGCAGTCAGTTGTCATCAGGCAGCTGGTTAGAGAGTCACTGTAAATTTGTGAGCAACCTCGTGTGCCACACTATCTATGCAGTATGAGACGACGCCAGTGCCTAGGAAAGTGGCCCACCCTGACCACCCTCCAATTTGTCTGGTTGATTCCGTCGAGCCATGTCTTGCAGCTATCAACCATGTGACATGCTATTCTCTTCCCCCCATTATCCTTCTCCTCCTCATTATCCTCCTCATTGATCTACTTATTCAGGCTTATTTGCTTATTTTCCCACCTTCCAAGACCTCCTTTTGTTTGTGCAGCCCCATGGGCAGAGTGACAATTGGTAAGTTCGTGATTGATGTTCGTCTTGCATAGGAGCCCGTCCAACTTGTTGCTCTTGTCATTCACTTTGTATTTATTTAACAGAACTGTGCTTGTGTTTAATTGTGATCATTATGATTGTTTCATTGTCATAATTTTTTCACGAAATTGTGAAACATAGAGCATGAGGATGCTTTCTTGCTCTGCCATCAGGGGATTATCACTAGGCTTTGGCGTAAACCACGAAGTTTACACCTGACGGATCAACTTGGTTGTGCTGCTCCACAAGACGACATCACTGGTGACACTTTCAATCCCTGCCAGGCTGCCCCCCCCCCCCCCACACAATAAAATTCATTTTGGAAGACTGCGTGACCCTGACTCCAAGAAAGCAAGAGCACAACAAAGATGTGAGGCATTTTTGGGATTCACTCAGGAGATTTATCGGCCATCTCTTTGTGGCGGACCTCTTCAAGCAGAACTGGCCGGGGCTAATCAACAACAACTTGGATGTTAACAGGCTATTGTGGGGGAAGGGAAGGGAGAGGTTAGTGAGTGCCCATTTTTTCATGCCCCCTCGTACATATGACAATGTATTTGAATTTTTACCTCTGCCACTGGAGGAGGATGGAGGTTGTTTTCACCACTGTTTGTCTGCCTACCTGGTTGTCTGTCTGTCTGTGAGCAGTATATCTCAAAAACTTATTGACGGATTTGGATAAAACTTGGTGGAGAGGTTTGGGTGTGTGACAATGCTGAATTTGTTAGATTTTGGTGAAGATCCGAATCCGGATCAGGATACCATAATTTTTTTTAAGAGATTCTTCACCATTGAGAGATCGTCCAAAAATGATATACATGATATTTCAAAATGTTGTGGAAGGATTATCACAAAACTAGGTGGATGCGTTGGTTAGATGACAATAACAAGCCGATTAGATTTGGGTTTAGGTCCGGGTTCAGATCCGGCCGATTAGTGGGATACAAAATGTAAACTGTTCAACTTGGCAGGAGTATGTGCTCTACCGAGTGCTGTTCTAGTTTAAATTGTAGCAGCTAACTCGTACCAGTTGAACAGCCTTCAACACCAACCAACTGACCAAGTCAGTCTTCTGATGACCTTACTCGCTTTGAGGTTCTCCATACATTCATATTTATCGTAGGTATCCATCCTCTATGCCTGGTGTTGGCTTAATGGTTAGGGTGGTGGGCTTGTGATCATAGAATCCTGAGTTCAAATCCCACTCGGCTGTTGAATTAATACCAGGTGGGGTTGATTCTGCCTGTCATCCTTCTGAGGCCGGCAAAATGAGTGCCAGCTTGCTGGTATCCTCTGTCGGAGTAGCGACCCGTCCAGGATTGTGCCCAATCGCCAAGGAGACTGCTTCGGCAGCACCAACGCTCTGCACAGAGTATGGTCCCGATGGATGGATGGATGGATGGATGGATCCATCCTCACAAGCTTTGTTTAATGGGCTGTCTGACTGCCCTCTCTCTCATCCCCTTCCTCTCCAGGCTGCATGGAATGCTAATTAGCTTGTGTATTTTCGTGCTTAGCAAGTCAAAAGTCCAGCTTGTGTTTTTTGATTTAACTGCAATATTAAACATTTCCAGAGAGGAAAGCAAATGTAAAAACACTATACTCAATCAGAAGTCTTAAAGGAGCCCTCATTCAGGAAAGTGAGGTGACTTAGGTAATGGTCTTTGTATTTTTTTTTTACACTGTTGGGACAATTTCCTTTTTCTGTAATTATTTATTAAATTCCAAGAGCATGGAAACCCATGGATTATCTCATACCCCATCTTCTTCATTCATATGCAGCACATGGCTGCAGGGTAGCATCATTGGCTAAAGGAGAGTATGTGCTGCTGATGAAATGCCCTCTGCTGGTTAGGGCAGGAATTAGTAATTTGTTCATGGTGCCGGCGATAGCTCTTCAATCTTTGCAAAGGACACCATGGGATATTTAACGTGTCCACCAACTTATGCTGATAAATGGCACACCTGTTTAACGTCCATCTGAGGGACGGCACACACATTCCTGAATCACACTGCTTGTGAAACACTGGGATGACAGTTTACAGGTGGGCCGAGATTCGAACACAGGCTAGACAGCTTAGAGGCAAGTGTGTGTCCCTTTAGGCTATCCTGTCAACCCTATTCTCCCTCCAAAACCATGATCTTTTCTTCCCCCGTCAACTCCTGGCAACCCCCCAACCCCCTCCCCTCCCAAGACCCAAGCCCACCTTTTTTTAAGTTTCCAGTTTTTCCTTCCAGAGAGTTTGCTTCTGTATCCATCTAGTCCACTGTGTGTGTCCTCCCACATACCTTATTACTCTCCACATCCCTTATTTGTCCAAGTCTTCCTCTATTATGTCCCTCAACCCTGTTGTTGGTGTTTCCCACATGCCCTGTCTTTCTGCTGTTCCTTTAGTTCTATTACATCCTGATCCATTCCCTGTTCTAGCTCCTCCATGACCCTCAACCTTGTATTCAAAAAAATCCCCTTTCTGATGAAACAGAAAATCAAGAAGGAACCCAAAGGAGGAAAGAGCAGAGAGGAAGTCATCAGGAGGAACCTGGATAGGATTTGGGTTTCAGCTGCTACTCCACAACTCTTAAACCCATCTAGGTGCAGCCAAGTGAGCCTTACAGAAAAATTTCTGCAAGAATTCACTTCTCCTTAGAGAGATAGCTAACGAAAGAGAGGAAAAGATAAAAGAGAAGAAAAAGCAAGAATTAGAATGAATAAAGAGAACTGTGAGAAAAAAAAACATAATGAGAAAGAAATGTGAGAGGAACAAAGATGTCGGGAAGAACCCGGACAGATGGACTTCAGCAGTTACTCCCCAGGCTCAAACACAGCAACATATGCAAGCTACCAGACTAAGACGGGGGTATAGATGGTGGCTGTAAGAGTCTGCCCCATTATCGTACTTTTCTCCATCGGTCTGAAACGAAAAAAGATCAACGGCTGACACTTTCCGACTAGTAACTGAAGGATCAGCTACTTTATTGTACTTTCATAATCCAATAAGCATAGCATCACGAGTAAATTCAAAATGGCGACGATGAGGCGTTCTCCAGTTTGCCTTTTACATGCGTTTCTTCCAATTTCTCATCTCGATGTCAAAACTTACCAACCATAATTAATCGTTCTATAAACTGTGGACTTCAGTTTGTCATTCTAAAACTGCTGATGAATTTGAAATCACATAATCCTGGTGGAAAAGGGGAAATTGACTATTGTTTGACAATATTATGGCACTATAACGTTGGACCAAACAGAATTTCGTTTGCATTTGACACTAGATTTGGACGCAGAGGTGCAGTAAGGAGTTACCTCTTGTTAAGTCTACTGAGAGCAAAAATATTTACTCTGAGACCTAAACTCGTATAGGAAAGACAGGAAGGGTTAATCTCAACAATCGGTATACCCTTGAAGTACCCAGCACTAAAACCATTTCAAAAGTTTTCTTTAAATATCTTGATAACAAACTGAAAAGTGCTTTATTAATACCAGTACAGGCTCTATCGATTAGAAAACAAGAATCATAACCTCTGACCTCATAACAGCAAACGGCAATGTTATTCAAATGACTTCAATTTCAGGAACTTGTTTTATGATACTCATGGCATGGTTGATCATTGCAGGTGAATCTGCTTTCTCGTACAAGAGTGGAAGAAATGCTGTCAGAGCAGGTGGTTTGTCATGTTGGGTTGGAAACTGGCATGGAATTCCGTCCATGGTAACGCCTGACCTTTCTCTAACTTTTCCAGCAATACCAAGGATTCTTGCAGCCACAACTCTTCTTTCTCCTTACCTTCAGCGAGGCTGCCAGATAATTCTTGGAATCTTATTTTAGGTGCAAAGGTCATCGTTGGGGTTACAGCTACACCAGGTGCAGTGGAGTATGAATGCGGAAGGTGTGGTGTGTGGTGTGATTAATGCAGACATGCATTTACCAATCTAATTAAAACTTGGCTAACAGATATTAAATGATGGCTTATATATGCACGTCTTTTGTTTTTCGAGAGAAGGTCGAAGATGGCTGACGAGCGGCCATTTTGTTACTTAAAATTGTCCCCATACATTTATCAGATATGCATGGTCCGGTTTTGTTCAAACTTGGCGAGTGTTACACATCACAAATGACACAAATGTTCTTGTATGTCACATAATCACTCAAGTTAGTTGTACATACTTGTAAATATTGTACAAGTTGGTTGTACATACTTGGAAATCTTGTAAATATGGGCTAGCCCTTTAACTCTGCACAGCAAATTTACAAACACCATGGGGACATCATAGTTGCACATGATGAGATATTAAAACCATGGGGACATTAATCTGGGAAATGCATCATAGTTGGGTTGTGGTTGTGCATTGATGGTTATTTTTTGTTAATGGCAATGGACAGATATGTGGAAACATACAAGATCCTTATAAGTTTGTCAGGATTGTGCAGAGGTCTCTGAGCTGTCTATAATCTGGGTTTGGTTGCCGACTGGACTATAAACTGTCGGATTGGTGCTTGACAAGCAGGGCATTGCATGAATGAGTGCTCCCTCCCTCAGATGGATGTAAAGATGGGTGTCCAATTTGTATGCATTCGTTGATAGAGGTTAAATGTCCATGGTGTCTTTCATGACGAGTAGGCGAGTTATCACTCGCATCTTGAACAAATTACAAATTTCTGCTCTGACTTTCTTGCAACCTGATTTGGCAAATGTGGGAGTATGCAATAAACCCCTCAACATGAGATGCAGGAGCCTATGGTCAGAGCAGGGATTTGTGCAGGAGAAGATGACTGAAAATAGGCTGGTTTGATGATAATGATGATGAGTAAGGTCATTACATGTGAGCTTACTGCAACTTAATTCAAGGCATGACTTGTGAAAGAAATGCAGCAAAACATTGCTGTACAAAGGTGTTTGAGGCAGACTTTAAGCTATCCTATTCTCTGATGAAATTGCAGATTGTGCTTACAAATTGATGTTTTCAGGTCAGGTCAGGTCAGGTCTGGAAGCATGCGCTAGAGCAGCGCGTCGCTGCGTCCACTTTCCGCTGATACTCCAGGGGCCTCTGTCTGGCCACCCCCCAGACAGATGCCAGGCCCATCCCCATCTCCTTGAGATGCCGATCAACCTGCTGCAACCATGAGGCACGTGGTCGGCCCATTGGCCTCCTCCACTCACGAGACTCTCTCGCTGAGAGAATCTGGTGAGCAGGATCAGCGTCAGGAAAACGAGCCACATGTCCATACAGCCGCAGCTGACGCTCACGGACTATGCAGGTAACAAATCTCTTAAGTCTCTCTCAGCAACCGCTCATTGGACACAAAGTCTGACCAGCGATAGCCAAGGATTCTCCGAAGAGACCTGGTACCAAAGGAATTAAGTCTCCATCTCAGATCCTTGGTCAGAGTCCAAGTCTCTCATCCATAGAGCAAGACTGGAAGCAACAAGGACCTGAAGACTCGGACTTTCGTCCTCCCGCACAGCTACCGGCAGCGCCACACCCCATTATCCAGTGAATCCATGACTCCTCAGGCCCGACCCAGACGTCTATTGACCTCTGACTCACAGCCAGCACAGACATGAATATCACTGCCGAGGTAAGTGAATCTCTCCACGACCTCAACATCCTCACCACAAACAGGTACAGACAGGACAGAGGCATCCAACATGTCATTGAAAGCCTGGATCTTCGTTTTGACCCAGGAAACCCGTAATCCCAGCGGTTCCGACTCCTCATTCAGCACCTCAAGGGCCCCCAAGAGGATATCTAAAGTCTCTGCAAAGATGACTGCATCATCTGTGAAATCAAGGTCAGAGATCTCGACATTCTCAAACGATGCACCGCAGCTTGATCTCTCTGACATCCTCATTAGAATCCAGTCCATACAAGTGCTGAAAAGTGTGTGGGCCAGTACACACCCCTGACGAACTCCAGTAACAACTGGAAATAAGTCAGGGATGGTACCACCACATCTCACAGCACTCTCAGTATCAGAGTCGAGTTCAGACATCAGATCGATCAGTTTTGGTGGCACCCCACGAAGACCAAGAATCCTCCAGAGGGCATCCCGATTTAGTGAATCGAACGCTTTACAGAGATCAACATAGTCTGCAAGCAGCCCCTGCTGAAACTCTCATCTACGTTCGGTGAGGACACGAAGGGCAAGGATACGGGCAATCGTTGACCTCTTTGGTGTAAAGCCTGGATGCTGGTGCTCAAGCAGATGGTGGTGAACCCTATCAAGAATTATCCGAGCAAAGACCTTGCCTGGTACTGAGAGCAGCGTCGCCCCTCAGTAGTTGTTGCAGTCTTGGCGATCACCCTTCCCTTTCCAGAGAGGGACAACAAGGCCCCTCTTCCAGTCAGTTGGGATGATGCCTGTGTTCCAGGCAGAGCACAAAACTGCATGCAACGACACGAGTGCAGCATTTCCACCAGCCTTGAGAAGTTCAGCATGGATGCCACAGATCCCTGGAGCTTTGCCCCGTTTCAACTGGTTCACCACAGCCCGTGTTTCCACAAGCGAAGGTGGACCACAGTTGATTGGAGGGTCAGCAACAGGGATTGTAACACCCCTGATGTCCAACTCGACAGCTGGTGGATCAGCCTGGTACAACCGCTCATAGTAACCGGCCCAGCAGGCCTTCACTTCGGACTCCTTTGTCAAGAGCCGACCACCCTCTGCTCTAACTGCAGTACACCAAGGGATGGGCTTGGATGAACGCAATGCGCGAATTCCACTGTAAGCAGGATGAGAATTCCTTAATCACAGGTGATGCTCTACCCCCTCACAGATTCCTCACCCATAGGCCTCCTTGTCCACCCTTAGTGCACGTACAGTTTTACGCTTCAGCTCCCTGAACAGCTCAGCTCTGCCATTCAGCCTGGCCCTGTGACTATGGTCAATGGTATCCAGTGTCCCTTGAGAGAAAAAATTCTTCTTTGTCCTTCGGTGAGTTCCAAGACATCCACTGGCAACGTCAAGGATGGTGGTCATGAAGGCGCTCCACAACTCTTCAGGACCTCCCAAAGCACCCAGACTCCTCAAATCTCCACTCAGCTTGTTCGCAAACTCCTCAGCTACCCTCGAATCCTTGAGCTTGCCAACATCCAGCTTCGGCTGGGATGGTACCATTCTCCTGGATTTAAGGTGCAACTTCAGATTTGCTACAACAAGCCGGTGGTCAGTATTGAGGAACTGAACACTCCTGTTGATCTTGCAGTTCTGGATCATCCTCCAGCGACCATCAACGAGGATATGGTCAATCTCCTTTGCCACACCGCCAGTACTGGAATACCAAGTCCTCTTCTTCTTGTCACATTGTCATTGTCAAGGTCCATTAATAAGTAATGAATAGACGTACTCATGGTCCAACCCTGCAACCGGTCCAGACGGCATCAGCCCACGTGTCCTCAAAGCCTGCTCTTCTGCTCTTGCTCACCCTCTCTCTGTTCTATTCACCCTCTCATTTGCTCCAAGTCATCTGCCATCTGCTTGGAAATCTGCTAACATCACTGCCCTGCATAAAAAAGATGCAAAAACAGATCCCTATAACTACAGACCAATCAGCCTTCTCCCGATCATCAGCAAGGTTATGGAATCTATCATCGCCTCAGATATGAAATCCTTCCTCTTCTCCAATGACTTGATTTCCGATCATCAATTTGGTTTCAGACCAGGTCACTCTACCCTGGATATGCTGCTTCTGCTCTCCCATCAATGGATGGAGGGACTCAATGCCAGACAGGAAATCCGAGCCGTATCCCTGGACATATCACGTGCTTTTGACACAGTCTGGCACCTCGCCCTGCTCATCAAACTCTCTTCCTATGGTATCCAAGGCCATCTCCACTCATGGCTCGCAGACTTCCTCTCCTGTCGCAGTCACCGTGTGGCCCAAAATGGAGTTCTTTCATCCCCTCTTCCTGTGCAGGCTGGAGTTCCTCAAGGTAGCGTTCTGGGCCCTGTTCTTTTTCTGGTTTTCATCAATGATCTCTCCAACTCTCTGGAAAATCCTCTATTTCTCTTTGCCGACGACTCCACCCTCTGCCGTACCATCTGTCATCCCTCAGACCGGCAAGCAGCAGCTTCTTCGCTCACTGCAGATCTGGACAAAATCACAAACTGGTCCAACACGTTGAACATGTCTTTCAATCCAGACAAATCTCACACTCTCACTATGTCTCTTCGAAAGGACCGTTTAGACAACCCCCCCCATCCACTTTCTCAACAATCCTCTGGAAGAAGTCTTTTCTTTCAAGCTTCTGGGTCTCACTATCTGCCATGACCTTTCCTGGGAAAGTCACATTTCCAACCTCGCCTCAAAAGCCAGTCGCCGACTGGGAATCCTCCGTCGTGCAAAGTCCTTCTTCAGCCCTCTTGAGCTCCTGACCACTTGCAAAGCTTTTGTCCATAGCCTGATGGAGTACCGCTCTCCCCTCTGGGCTGGTGCTCCTGCCTCCCACCTTTCTCAGCTTCATGCTGTCGAAACCAGGGCATTTGGGATCATCGGCATCTCCCGCAATGAAGCTGAGTCTTTGGGCCTCTCACTCAATCCCTGCAGGTTGGTCGGTGGTCTTTGTCTTCTACCGACTCCTCTCCAACCTTGCCCCCCCTGCTCTCTCTGCGATTTGTCCCCACCACATTTCCACAGGGCGCTCAAGGTCCGCCAACAACCCCCTTCTGGTAAAACTACCAAAATCACGAATCACTGCTCATCTTCACTCTTTCATTCCTCTTTTTTCCTCGCCTTTGGAATAAACTTCCTCAATCTATTCTTTCCCATTCTTCCCTCCAGGCTTTCAAAACAGCTGTTCACCACCACCTCATATTATCCCCCATCCAAATCCTCGATCTTTTCTACCCCTGATAATCCACCCAAGCCCACTTCCTTCATTTCTCCTGCTTTCCTTCCTGAAAGTCCCTGTAATGTCAATCTTCTCTTCGCCATGTTCCCCGTCCCATCCCCATCCCTCTCCCTTCCACAGTTCATCTCATGTGTCTGTTCCCCAGTTTTGTCCCTCCCACTCCAGCCCCTCTTGTCTCATGCCCCCTTGCTGTGAGTTGTGTGTTTGCTCTCATACGAGCCTCGACAAGGTATACAAAAAAAAAACCCCACACGTTCAAATAGGGGGAGTACATAACCTCCATCCACCTTCGGTGATGGAGGTAAAAATGGTGCAAAGGGGGAGCATCCCTACTCTAACCAGGAACCTATCAGAGTTAGTCGTTTTGTTACACAT